>NC_092634.1:1975000-2575000 GCF_039555335.1 Amphiura filiformis | reverse complement strand
CAGTAAATGCTAATATTTTATTGAAAATTAATACTAATCTATTTTTAAAGAAATGTTATAATATGGCTTTAAGTTTCATGCCCATTCAACAGTTTTTAGTAATTTGACTGCAGATGACCCCTAGGTGACATTGGATGACCCTGAAATTACCTTCCAAAACTTTGGCTCTAAATGTTGACTGTACCCACCAAGTTTCATGCCCATACGACAGTTTTTAGTCATTTGACCTCAGATGGCCCCTGGGTGACCTTGGATAACCTGGAAATGACCTTCCAAAAATTTGGCTCTAAATGTTGACTGTACTAACCACATTTCGTGCCCATACGACAGTTTTTAGTAATTTGACCTCAGATGACCCCGGATGACCCCAAAATTACTTTCCAAAGTTATGGCTCTAATTGTTGATTGTACCCACCAAGTTTCATGCCCATATGACAGTTTTTAATAATTTCACCTCCAATGACCCCTGGGTGACCCCGGATGACCCCAAAATGACCATCCAAAATTTTGGCTCTAAATGTTGACTGTATCCACCAAGTTTCATGCCCATACGACAGTTTTTAGTAATTTGACCTCAGATGACCCCAGGGTGACCCTGGATGACCCCAAAATGACCTTCCAAAATTTTTTCTTCAAATGCTGACTGTACCCACCCAGTTTCATGCCTATATGGCATATTTTGGTAATTTGACCTCAGATGACCCCTGGATGACCTCCGGTGACCTTGACCCACTAACCAATACAAACTTGTTCTGTCTGGGGTCAATAGTCACCCACCCACCAAGTTTGAGGAACGTGTGACCCCTAGTCTCCGAGGTAATTTGCTTGTTACGCATAAATTATTCAAATTAGGTACTTAATTAGCATATTTTGAGCTGAAAATCTAATCAAGTCGAGAACACCTGGCCATACTACTCCCCACCAAGTTACGTCACTGTACCCCATACGGATCTCCAGATAATCTGTTCACAAAGTATTTTTTGCTTATTATGCATAAATTATGCAAATCAGGTACTTAATTACCATATTTTGCGCTCAAAATCTAATCAGGTTGAGACCCTCTGGTCATGCTACCCCCTAATAAGTTTCATCATCATAGCACTTACTGTTCTCAAGATAACACATTCACAAGCATTTCCGAACACACACATGGACCCCGGGCGGGCCCACCCCCCCACACACACACCATAGTGATTACTAAGTCTCTCCCTGAACAAACCAGCATAAACGATTCATGCAAGAGAGAAACCTAATCAATGGGCTTTTCCATTTAGAATCCACACTCAACCTTGTGGAAGATTTAGGTAAAGTCTTCAACAGAGGGAGTATGAGTTCTGAATAGAATAGACAATTGGGTAACTTCCATTTGAAATACTCACTCCAGTTGAAGAAGATATAGGTGAAGGCATGGTTAAGGGGGGAGTATATGTTTTAAAATGACTAACCCTGACCAATTACATTTGAAAAACATACTCCCCTGTGGAAGATAATTCCAAAATTTTCTACAGGGGTAGTGAGGATTTCAACTGGAATAGCCCAATGCAGCTACTGAATCAAATAATTCAGGCAGTTAAATGCAAAAGACAGCATGAGAATCATACAGGAGAGAATCTTCATCAATATGGATATTGTAACAAAATTATTAGGCTGTTGGGAGGCAATTATGAATGTAGCTACTGTAACAAGACCTTAAACAGAGAGAGTGCTGTAAGAAAAAAACATGAATGAGCCACACAACGTAAGGCGGCTGTGTACTCTAGACATTGTTTCTTTCGCAAAATTGAGTTTGTTTGATATGTTTGTACTTTGTTATGTTTTTTATAAATACAAGGAATAAAAATCCAGATTTGTAAACTAGCTCCAACTGCAATATTTTAAGGATTTTATTTCACTATTCCACTTGTGTTTGAAATTGAAAAGGAAAGAAAATCTTTGTTGTACCAGCAGGATACACCGTGCAACAACGCATCGCGCATGCGTGTCGCGCAATTTGTTAACGCACAAATACGCTTACGCATACCCGGCGCTTATCTGCATGTGCGGCGCATCTAATGGAAACACCACGGAAGCGCAAAAACCTAGTGGTCAAATGGCTCCGTTTTATCTGATAAAATGTGGGTTTTTTCAAGTTCTTTCGCCGATTTAAATATCAAGTTATGAATGGATTTCGCTCAAACTTCTCAAGGGGCCGTGGATTTACCCAATGTTTATGTAATGTAAGGTAGAAAAATAAAAACTGCCGCATTCTCCTGCGAGATTCGATGAAAGTGCAAAATGTGACCACTTTAAACTTCTACGGCCATTATTTCAATGTTCATTTTCTCGGTAAAATGACGATTTAGGTAGGCTACACGATAACTCAATAAATACAGCGTCTATAGGTAAGCAAATATGATCATCGTAAAAAGCATGATCGACTCAAAAGACGGTTTTCTCATTTTTTTATATTTTGTTCTATTTCCGATTTTAGTCATCATTTTGTGCAAATAGGCGTTTAGTAAACTTGTTAAGGGGTGAAAATAGGGTGAACGCTGCATTTTTTAGAACAAAGGTCCCACTTGGTATGGATGTTCCTTGGGGTAAGAGGAAAAGATTCATCCAAAGAGACACTCTGTATCTATGCATAAAACCCCTAATTAGCATAAATTATGCTAATTAGTACCCAAAATATTGGTATTCTCTACCTTTTGGACCATTTCACCTATAGACATGTGTAAACATTTGAAATTGGCTTAATTTAGCGTAAGAAATTCATATTTGGGATTGTTTTGGGAATCCGTAGCCATTTTGACCCTCAAATCCAAGATGGCCGCTGTCCGCCATCTTTAAAATCGGCGTTTTTACAACTTTTGAACCATTTGAGCTACAAACTTAAGTGACATATCAATTTGTACTAATTTTGGCTGGGAAACTCACTTCTGGCACTGTTTATGTGATGGGAGGTAATTTGAAAAAGGTACGAGGGTTTTTCAAATGTGAATTCCATGGTACCTGTCATTGTAGAAGGATGGTCATCAAACTTATGATTTAATATACCTTAATTTTTAACACCATTGGGGACACACTTTATATGTAAAATTATGTGGGCAACCTAAAAAAATAGAAGCTTGTTACACAGAACTGCTGAAATATATATCGGCTATCTGTGAGTATGACATTTGCCCAGCTTTGTACTAGTAGATAATATTCCTGGTTGTGGTGATGGTGCGAGCCCGAGCAGTGCAGTGCAGTAGTAGATAGAGCCAAGGAAAACTAAGCATACCGTATGACATAAAAAACTGCAGAAGCGCTGTCAAACAACAGAAGGTGAATCGGACAAGCAAGGAGAAAGGCTGAGAGGACTACATACCAAAACAGCCCAGTGAAAACAACCTGAATGAGCTTCCTTCATTATATAATGCCCTAATCCGATCAACAGAAAGGATATCAAAGGTCGAGAGCAGGACATTCAACTCCATCAATTCATCATCAGATCCCTCCTGATGAAGATATGTGTTGTACACATCGAAATATTGAGGTAAATATCTGAATATAATTTGTGTTGAATGACAGTTTAAATCTACTTTGCTTGTTTATCTACCAACCAAATGAGCATACACAGTGATATCAGGCGAATAAGCTCTGGTATGGTTTGTGAATCCCAAGGGACAACAACTGCAAATAAGGACTCTTCTGAAACAAGGTGATTCTATTGTTGGGAGTCTGGAGACAAGAAGAACTTTAGAAAATCTTCTTATTTGGCACAAGCAGTCAAGATCCTGTGAAAGGATATTCTTGATAAAAAACAGATGTTTTCAGACTCTTTCTCAAATTCCTCAGAAGCAGACTTTGTTGGTCCAACATTGAAATCTTTCCTACATATGCTGTTAGATGTCGCTATACGTCCTGCTTCTTCACAGAAGATTGTGTTATCACTGGCACAAACCAATATGTACACCTCTGTATGCAAAAGAATGTGCCACGTCATCTGCGTCAACGACAGGCTCCATTATCTCTTATAATGGTTATGAAGGTGCATATGAAAACGGTTATAAAGGAGAATCTTGTTGACATGCTGGCAGAACAAAGACTTAAACCAGAAGTCTGCTTCGGGAGTTTACTCCCTTTGGAGCCAGTTTATATTTTTGGGAACATCCTGATTATGTTTTGGGGTCATCTCAGGAACCTAAAAAAGTTGGTTTGGTTTGGTCCTGTGGGGGGTGCACAGAAAGTTGTCCTAGCTCCCCGAGTAGTATACTTTATTTTGATGCACTCTGTAATGTTTTTGTAGGTAGGAACCTTTGATTAGTTAAGTCTCATTTAAAGTCAAGTAATTCAAGTCAAATAACCTAACAATATACTGTGGCTACACTGCATGTACAATGTAAGTGATTCATTTACTCACTTTACATAGTTTCTCTTTTAAAGAATCTAGAATAGAAGAAAAAAATGTATCACACATTATGCACTGAAACTAAATCTTAGTATAATAATGTTTTTGTAGTTTGTTAGAACCTTTTAGTAGTTGTGTACGTTGTAGTCATTGTGAACACAAAGTCTCATTTATAGTCAAGCAATTCAAGTCAAGTAACCTAACAATATACTGTGGTTACACTACATGTAAGTGATTCATTTACTCACTTAGAAGAAAAAATGTATCAGACATTGTGCACTGAAACTAAATCTTAACTAGACTTAGCTGTGGTCTAAGACCACGAACACAGCCGTGTGGTGACCCCTTAATCACCTTTGACCCCAAAATATATGAAAACCCATATACATTGGCTAATGTCAATGCACGTGTCCACGTGGCATCACTTTGCTATGCTTTTTGTGGCAGAAGGGCCATTTTGAAGGTATATCCTTTTATACCGGAAGTGACTCCTTACTGACCATTGACCCCAAATGTGTGTACACCATACAGACACTGTGTTATAACAATGCATGTGTGCAAGTGGCGTCACTGTCCTCACGTAATTTGTGGAAGAAGAAGCATTTTAAAGGTATTTCGTTTTATACCGGAAGTGACCCCTTAATGACCTTTGACCCCAAATAAAATAATACCACACATAAACTGGGTAACCACAATTCATGTGTGAACATACCGTTACTGTCCTATGTTCTTCTTAGCAAATAAAAAAATTTGAAGGTTTTTCGTTTTATACCGGAAATGACCCCTTTATGACCTTTGACCCCAAATCTGTGTACACCCCATAGACACTGGGTAATAACAATGCATGTGTGCAAGCGGCGTCTCTGTCCTACAGAATCTGTGGAAGAAGATGCATTTTAAAGGTATTTCTTTTTATACCGGAAGTGACCCCTTAATGAGCTTTGACCCCAAATAAAAAAAATACCACATATACATTGGGTGACTGCAGATCATATGTGAACATACCGTTACTGTGCTATGTTTTATTTAGCTAATAAAATTTTTTGAAGGTTTTTCGTTTTATACCGGAAGTGACCCCTTAATGACCTTTGACCCCAAATCTGTGTACACCACATAGACACTGGGTAATAGCAATACATGTGTGCAAGTGGGGTTGCTGTCCTCGTAAGTTGTGGGAGAATATGCATTTTAGTTGAAATCACGTTTTTGACCCTTGTGACCCCTGCGACTGCGTGACCTTTGACCCCGCGAGTTTCATGTGAAATGTAATGGTTGACAGAAGAAAGAAGAAAGAACTAGACTTAGCTGTGGTCTAAGACCACGAACACAGCCATGTTGTGACCCCTTAATGACCTTTGACCCCAAAATATATGAAAACGCCCATAGACATTGGCTAATGTCAACGCATGTGTGCACGTGGCATCACTTTGCCATGTTACTTGTGGCAGAAGGGGCATTTTGAAGGTTTTTCGTCTCAGACCGGACATTTGACCCCAAATAAAAAAATACCACATATGAATTGGGTAACCACAATTCATGTATGAACATACCGTTACTGTCCTATGTTTTTCTTAGCAAATAAACAATTTTGAAGGTTTTTCGTTTTATACCGGAAGTGACCCCTTAATGACCTTTGACCCCAAATCTGTGTACACCCCATAGACACTGGGTAATAACAATGCATGTGTGCAAGTGGCGTCACTGTCCTACAGAATCTGTGGAAGAAGATGCATTTTAAAGGTATTTCTTTTTATACCGGAAGTGACCCCTTAATGAGCTTTGACCCCAATTAAAGAAAAATACCACATATACATTGGGTGACTGCAGATCATATGTGAACATACAGCTACTGTGCTATGTTTTACTTAGCTAATAAAAATTTGTGAAGGTTTTTCGTTTTATACCGGAAGTGACCCCTTAATGACCTTTGACCCCAAATCTGTGTACACCACATAGACACTGGGTAATAACAATGCATGTGTGCAAGTGAGGCCGCTGTCCTACATAAGATGTGGGAGAAGATGCATTTTAGTTGAAATCACGTTTTTGACCCCTATGACCTCTATGTGACCTTTGACCCCACGAGTTTCATGTGACATGTAGGGGCACAGTCAATAATCATTGTGACCAAATTATGTCGAAATCGATGTAAGCATGTGAGTGCTAGAGCAAATGTAAAGGTTGACAGAAGAAAGAAGAAGAAGAAGAAGGAAGAAAGAAAGAACCTGTAAGAAAAAAAGACACAGCCGTAAAGAAGAAAGAACCTGTAAGAAAAAAGACACAGCCGTGCCTAACGTCACGGCTGTGTAATTTATCTTGTAGTTGGTTAAATCCTTTGATTAGTTCAATAAGATTTTTACATTTTGATATTTGTGTTGTACAGTTATTGTAAAAATAAAGTTCGATTTGACAATTTTTGAAGTCTGGTAATTTATTACACAAAACACTGTGGCTACACCAAGTGGTTTATTTCTTTAGTGTTATAACAACTTTGTTTTGATTTGGTCCTTGATTATTTATAGAAATGCTGGTAATATCTGGTCCATATAGACCAACTCTTATTTATCATAAAAACACATATTACATTTACCAAATTCGGCAGCTTTTCAAAACCGCGGGCGGCAATTAAGAAGGGGCAGCGGAATATGAAGTGGGGGAGGGGGGGGCAAGAAGAATTGAAAGAAAAAATAGTGGGAAAGAAGGGGGGGCAAGAAGAGTTTTTAATTTAAAAAGACAGAAAATCATTGAAAACTAATGTAACTATACCCTTTTGGTCGCCAACAGGCCCACAGACCGAGGTGGTGGGGGTAATTGGGGTGTAACATCTCTAAAAATTGTTGAAAAATTTGTTCCTAACCACCCCCCCCCTCACTTTTTATATTTTCGAGAGCCATCCTGAATGGAAAAAATTTGTGGCAAAATTTACATTTTCTTTAATAGCCCCCAGGTAGGAGCGGCCACGATACGCCACTACATATCATGCTGCCTACTGAAGACAGCATAAGATAGCATAATCTGATCATGCTATCTACTGAAGATAGCATAACCTGATCATGCTATCTACTGAAGATAGCATAACCTGATCATGCTATCTACTGAAGATAGCATAATCTGATCATGCTATCTACTGAAGATATCATAATCTGATCATGCTATCTACTGAAGATAGCATAACCTGATAGCATACTCTGATCATACTATCTACTAAAGATAGCATAACCTGATCATGCTTTCTACTGAAGATAGCATAATCTGATCATGCTATCTACTGAAGATAGCATAATCTGATCATGCTATCTACTGAAGATAGCATGACCTGATCATGCTATCTACTGAAGATAGCATAACCTGATCATGCTATCTACTGAAGATAGCATAACCTGATAGCATAATCTGATCATACTATCTACTAAAGATAGCATAACCTTATCATGCTATCTACTGAAGATAGCATAATCTGATCATGCTATCTACTGAAGATAGCATAATCTGATCATGCTATCTACTGAAGATAGCATGACCTGATCATGCTATCTACTGAAGATAGCATAACCTGATCATGCTCTCTAATGAAGATAGCATAATCTGATCATGCTATCTACTGAAGATAGCATAATCTGATCATGCTATCTACTGAAGATAGCATAATCTGATCATACTATCTACTAAAGATAGCATAACCTGATCATGCTTTCTACTGAAGATAGCATAACCTTATCATGCTATCTACTGAAGATAGCATAATCTGATCATGCTATCTACTGAAGATAGCATAATCTGATCATGCTATCTACTGAAGATAGCATGACCTGATCATGCTAGCATGACCTGATCATGCTATCTACTGAAGATAGCATAATCTGATCATGCTATCTACTGAAGATAAATAAATAAATTTCGGTATTTATATAGAGCCTTACCACAGATCACAGAGTGTTCAAAGCGCTGTAATTTCGCTGCCATGGTGAATCATCACAATCAGATCGCATCAAATAGGCATTGTGCGGCCAGAATAGCGCAAACCTATCCGCACTTAGATTGTAACATCCCCCATTTATTTGTGCAGCTCCCCAAATTCCATTGGGTGAAGGAAGTTTTTGATAACCAAACAACTAATCCCGGATTTTTTGAAAGCAGGAGGAAACCGGAGATCCCGGAGAAAACCTGCGAGAGTGAGCATGGAATCGTCAAGTATGCAAACATGGAGTATACAATTGTACAGTTTTTGTGGGGTGAGCATGTTAAGTGTATTGTCCTATGGACGCAATAAGTAGACCAAACACAACTATTGCCGGAGCTGGATCTTTACCATCCGAATCTTTTATTTCCTTTCATTTACACAGTTGATCAAGTGTCAACTGTGTTCTTCATACTTAATTTAATATCATCATATCACCTCAGACAGCTATATCATCTGAGAGTATACACAGTTGACAGGAAATCAACTGTCTATATTATCTTCATACTTTTAATATCACTTCAGACAGCTATATCATCTGATATTTTAAATAGATATAAATTCAAATTCATTAGCGCCTCCGACAGCTATATCATCTGGCTTAAATTCAAATTCATTAGCGCCTCAGACAGCTATATCATCTGGCTTAATTTCAAATTCATTAGCGCCTCAGACAGCTATATCATCTGGCTTAAATTCAAATTCATTAGCGCCTCAGACAGCTATATCATCTGGCTTATTCTTTAAAAGCAATATATATCAATCATTGAAATCATATATGTATCAGACAGCAATATCATCTGATACCCTTTTTACGCAATCAGACAGCTATATCATCTGATGCCATTTATGGTCCTGAAGTGAGACGACCCACTTCAAATCCCAAACAGCATATTTGGCTTGGACCTAATCATTACTCATTTCCGGAATTAGGACAACCCCATTCAATTTCCAAACAGCCTAATTTGGAATTGACATTAAATATTAAGTATGTGAAAACATTCCCAATGACTTGTTCAAATGCAGCAATGTATCTCCATTTTGATTCATATATTGGACAAAATGGTAAAAAGCAAAAGAAACAATGCCATTTAATATATTTTTTATAAAGGGAGTGGTGGGTGGGTTTTAAAATTTTCCTGACCTCTTCGGATGGTATCGAAACAGCTTATGAATTTTCCCGGCAACAATTTCTGAGAAAACATCCACGCCCCCAGAACCGCTGCCTATGATTGGCTACTGGCACGCGACTCGACACAGGGCATGGATGCACAACAGGTGTCGGACTGATGTCACAACACGCATGGCACCACCTTTTATTGATCTACAGGACAATGAAACCCTTTTCAACAAAACCCAGGGCTTATTACGCCAATGACAATTTTGGTTTTGATTGAAGTTTGCTCAATCAAAACCCGATTAGATGTACTAGTGTTAAGGTCAACTCGTAAATTTAGTTATAAGTGTATTGTCCTTTTCACTTATGACTTGTACATAAGCACACTGTTCAATCTAAGTATGTTTTTGTTCTGGTTTTCAGGGCGCCAGCTACGGCTGGGGCACTTTATTGGCATGACTTTGTGAAAAGCTTCTAATTTACTCTTGCTAGATTTACTTCGCAATTGTTTTGCTTAAGGTATGCCCAGCTTAGAAATAAAACCACAATTTGCTTGGATTTGTTTTTATTATTGTTTACAAATATGCACGGGATGAAATCTTGTGCGTATAATCTTTGTTTGAAATATAAAATTAATGGACTGATAAAAACACCAAATAAACCTAGACCTTTGTATTGCTTAACCAGTTTACCGCCTCTTAGAACCTGATTGAGAGATGGCGCTCTTACGATCGCAGAGTAGACCTATGATCCAGGTGAAGAGCGACGCGTGTTATTTAGAACAGTTACCTTTACCAAAATCATTAAAATCCCGTATAGACTTGTCATCTTTGTTTGAAATACAAAATTATTGGGTTAATAAAAACACCCAATACACCGTGACTATTGTGACGCTTATTAAGCATGTTAAACAAGTTCAAATGCTCTTAAAACCTGATATCCGCGGCGACTTTCCGTTAAATCAATAACCAGGAATGCAATATTGTCAGGTATTACAACCGACAGTTAAATTATCATAATATGTCCACTTGGAAAACAATCCTTAACAAACCTATATTTTAAATAAAATAATTCTGCTCCAACAACCCCCACAACATGATTTCCTAACAATAGTAACTGAAATGGTAAGATCTTTATTCCTTTTTATTTGAAACCAACCCTCTTTCGTCCCATCAGTACGAGTTTGCACCTCTCTCCCTGCAATAAAAATGCTTTACTTTTCCTAATCTTCCCATGCAGTACGAGTTTGCACCTCTCTCACTGCAATAAAAATACTTAACTTTTCCTCATCTTTCTTTGCTTACTATGCTAATGTTACATGATTGTTTTAAAGAAGAAAAAATGTATCCAAACGGTTACATTTCAGTCCCGGGGTGGAACTTCAATATGAAATGGATATAGGTGTAGGGCTGGCCAGTAAGGGGCATCCGGTGATAGCAAAATATAAAAAATATAAGGTCATTGCAAGCCTGAGAGCATGATTTTTGGCATTCTGTGAGAGCAAAATTAGTGTACAATAATGGGGTCATTGAGTGAGAGAGTGACCGTTTGGATCTAAATTAGGGGGGGAATTGGTTGAGAATATTTTAATGGGGTCTTTGGGTGCGAGCCAAAAGAAGCCTCGAAAATCAGTGATAGACGACTCGTGTTGTTCAGATGGAAATATTAGGGTCTAGGTCTTTGGGTGACAGATCTAAAGGAAAAATATGGGGTGTTTGGGTGACAGAGCATGTGCTGGTAATGGGGTCTTTTGGTGACAGCGATGGTGAAAAAGGGGGTCTTAATAGCCTGGTCTTTGGGCAACATAGCATGTGCTGGTAATGGGGTCATTGGTTGACAGTGATGGTGAAAAGGGGGGTCTCCCTACATACGCGTCACCTCCAAAGTGGGAGTGCCCAGCCCCCCTGCCCCCCCCCCCCTGAATTTCAGCACATCACGTCAAAGCTTCCATTGGGCACCCCATTCCTTTTTTAAAGGAATTTTTATTTATTGATGTTCTGTATAATTGTATTTTTATGTTGGATGCACTGCACATGAGTGCATGTGCCACTAGTACAAAAGTGATTCCAATAAATTGATTGAAATTGATTGTTCAGGATTGCTGCATGGCTTGTTTTTCAATCAAACAACTTGTGGTTGAGGACAAAGAGCCAATGAGCAAATAACAAAGCAAATAAAAGGTGTGTTCCATTCTTTAGTGGTGGATGAAGTAGCACCATCAAGCAAGGCAGGGTTGCCTGACCCAGCAATTTGTAGCCCAACTGGGCAACATTTAAAGATTTTCCCCATGACTTATTGACAATTTCTTGTCCCATGGACACCAATAGTTAAGAAAGCAATTGGGTTATAACTTTTCAACATAACAATTAATATTGGCCCTCATGACTTTTGGTAGTTCCATGCCACAGAACCTATGGTTGAGAAAGGTTGGGTGACTTTCATAGTTACACCTGATTATTTTGGGCTGACAATTTTGGGCAACAAGAGGCACCTGCAGTAGCAATCTCACCAAAGCAATTTCCAAATAAAAACTTGAAACTTAAAAACTACAACACTTTCATGGTAAATGGCATGCATAGCTATGTATAGCCATGCATAGTTATGTATAGTCATGCATAGCTATGTATAGCCATGCATAGCTATGTATAGCCATGCATAGCTATGTATAGCCATGCATAGCTATGTATAGCCATGCATAGCTATGTATAGCCATGGATAGCTATGTATGGCCATGTATAGCCATGCATAGTTATGTATAGCCATATGTAACCATGTCATAGCCATGTAGGCCTATAGCCATATATAGCTATGTATAGCCATGTATAACTATGTATATAGGGCTGCCAACTTTGAAAAAAAAAACACATTTCAGTATTCTCAAACCTCAAAATCACCATAGTGCTGTGATCAAGCACAAATCAGCATTTTGAAAATATACTTGCGGTTCTCAAGGTATTTATTTGAGAGTGCTACTTCATCCACAATTAATATTGGCCTTCATGACTTTTGGTAGTTCCATGCCACAGAACCTATGGTTGAGAAAGGTTGGGTGACTTTCATAGTTACACCTGATTATTTTGGGCTGACAATTTTGGGCAACAAGAGGCACCTGCAGTAGCAATCTCACCATGGCACCAACATTATATTGTATAGCTTGTAATGGTGTATGTTCACAAAAATACATGCTATAACTTGAACTTTGTCGAATTTGTGGATTTGGGAGTTTCATTCTTGTACATTTGTATGCTGCATGTTCATCATTGTGGAATAAAGGTGAGTTTCTACAATTGTGTGTTTACAAGATAAAACATGTTTTGTGTGAGCTACGAGCTCATGGTTGTGCATGCTAATTTCTGTTGTGATGTACACAACTTCAATTCTCTATCACTTGAATCATGGAAGTAAGAGACATGGAAGCTGGTCGATCCAACACCTATTGAATTATTTACGTAACATTCTATAGAGGGTACGTATCAAGCTATTGTGATAACTATGTAGTCAGCGTGTCTTTGATGTGGATCATACTTGCCGCCTTTATTGCCAGTTCGTTTTTTTACAGGTTTATTATTATGAGCAAAAATCGTGTTTTTTCTTGATTATGTTTCAAGTAAATTGACAGGGATGTTAGATTTGTAATCCATAATTACAGAAATCCAATCAAAATATCGAGTTCAACCCTATACTTACAGATTTTCTTAAATTTCAAAATATTGGAAATCATGCATTTACTTCTAACCCGCTAATTAGCCGTAAAATTTGATATGCGTACTTGGCACATGCGTTACATTATCAAATTAATCCCGCATCTATTTGTGTGCCCAGAATGTTCCAGGGTCGGGCATTATTTTTACATTCTGCGTAAAATAAATTGTATTTCATTTCATTTTCTGTTTTAAAACTGCTATCTGAGAGTCTAGCATATATATACATTTAATCGGTAGGTTTTTACATAAAATTGTATAAAGTAAACTGATAGCATTCTGGTCATTACGTAGGGATTTTATAAAATCTGTTCGTGTTCATAAAACTAGTCATGCACTGCGGTAATATAACACAGCCCATTGTCAGGATTTAGTACAGGACTTCGTACTGCTATTGATTTTTAAGCGGGAACTTTGATTTTAGACATGGTACACGTTGACCATGCATTGACTCAATTGTTCCCCTTCCACCTGTACTTCTTTTGTTCAGTATCGCGGCAAGTATGATACTCACTTTGATGTAGTATTTGACCAGCTTCCATGTCTCTTACTTCCATGCTTGAATAAACATGATGAATAGAAATGATGGACATCAAGGTTGTGTTGCCGATGTTATGAATAGACAGATTAAGCAATACGAACTGTTGCTTATTCTGTTTTGCCCCACGGTTTTCAACACATGCATATACTTATTGAAAATGTCAACTAAAGTTATTTAGTAAAATGCATACACACATTGTATAGTGAAACTCATAACCTTGAATGCAGGAGAGTTTAGTGCAGCTTTCTCTGAGCTTATTATCATCAATGGGACCATTTACACATGAGGAGAGTTAGTGTGCTGGGGGGGGTTCAGGTCAGCAAGGGCAAACATTTTTTTTGGCCTTACCATCAATGGACTGGGCCATTTATACACATGGAGAGTTTGTGTGCCTGGGGGGGGGTTCAGGTCAGCAAGGGCAAACATGCATACATGTACTGTACTGCATACTGTTGAGTGCTGAAGTGAAAGTGCAGAGCACATTAGATTATTATAAAACACTTAAATTTTACTGCAACTTAATTTGGCAAATTGGCAAGATGTCATATTTTTGTGGCAATTTAATTTCACAAATTTGCATGAACTATTTGGCAACAATTTAATTTAGCGATTGTAAGCGCTAGTGAAATTAGCCAAATTAAATTGAAATTAAATTCTTTTACAGTATCGGCCATACCAATTTTATTGTGATAATATAGGCCTATAGGGCCTATATAAATTATAAACACTTACAATATAATAAAGTATATCATCATTATCATCTCCCTATACTAAAATACTGTAGCCCTGCTAAAGCTCTCCATGTAATTTTTTTGGCCTTATCTACGAACAAGTGGGTAATGGTGAATCCAACAGACGAGGACACAAAACACATCAAGGATCAATAAATGATACAAGAGGATACCTTGAATATGAACAACAGGAAAAAAAAGCAAGGTACACCAACTTGATGTGGGGAAACAAGTAAAATGCAGACTAGACAGTATAGGGGTCCAAAAACAGCAAATGTAGGCAGAAGAAGTAGGCAAAGTTTGATAGCCAAAAATTACCAGTTATTTTGACCAATGATAGTACAAGTTTGTAATACATAACACCATTTTCTGGAATCTGTATTTACTTTCAGACACCATGATTCGACCCAAGCATCAATGGGACCTACGATTGGATCCTGTACATGTATGCAAGTATTGTAAAAGAAGATTTATTGGAAACATTCCCCGTTACAAATCCCACCTACGCAGCCATGAGTTGAGTATTAAGCCTTATTGGTACAACAATCCACTGCTAAAACCAAAGGCTGGGTTTGTGAAGCTACAAAGACTTTCTAAAAGCAGATCTGAAGATCATGATCCAACAAAGAGGAGCTCACGTCACATGACAAAAAAGATCAAAGATCATTTCATGTGTCAGTTTTGTGACAAGAATTTCAAGTCCGTATCTGCCAAGTGTCAACATGAATTTACTCATTCAACAGATGACAGCTATAGATGTAAATATTGTATCAAGTCTTTCAGCAAATTGTGTGACAAGAAAGAACATGAAATGACACACACAGGAAAGAAACGTCACCAATGTAGCTATTGCAACAAGGCTCTTCTAACACCATATGAAAAGAAACGACATGAAAGGACACATACAGGAGTGAAACCTCATAAATGTGGGTATTGCAACAAATCATTCAGTCAATTGGGAAACAAGAATAAGCATGAAATGATTCATACAGGCGAGAAACCTCATAATTGTAGCTATTGTAACAAATCATTCATCACTTTGGTAAGCAAAAAACAACACGAAACGAATCACACAGGAGAGAAACCTCATAAATGTAGGTATTGCACCAAATCATTCATCAAATTGTCCTGCAAAAAACAGCATGAAATGATTCATACAGGAGAGAAACCACATAAATGTAGCTATTGCACCAAATCATTCATCACATTGGGAAACAAAACACAGCATGAAATGATTCATACAGGAGAGAAACCTCATAAGTGTAGCTATTGTAACAAATCATTCATCACTTCGGGAAGCAAAAAAAAACATGAAACCATTCACACAGGAGAGAAACCTCATAAATGTGGGTATTGCAAGAAGTCATTCAGCGACTTGGGACACAAGAAAAGGCATGAAAAGATTCATACAGGAGAGAAACCTCATAAATGTAGCTACTGTAATAAATTATTCACCCAATTGGGAAACAAGCAAGAACATGAACTGACACACAGAGGAGAGAAAACCCATAAATGTAAATGTTGCAACAAGGCTTTCCTATCATCAAGATATAAGAAACAACATGAATTGCTTCATTCAGGAGAGAAACCTCATAAATGTAGCTACTGCAACAAATCATTCAGCACAATAGGGTACAAGAATCGGCATAAAAAGATCCATACAGGAGAGAAACTCCATATATGTAGCTACTGTAACAAATCATTCACCCAATTGGGAAACAAGAAAGAACATGAAATGATACACAGAGGAGAGAAAGCCCATAAATGTAAATGTTGCAACAAGGCTTTCCTAACATCAAGATATAAGAAACAACATGAATTGCTTCATACAGGAGAGAAACCTCATAAATGTAGCTACTGTAATAAATCATTCAGCACAATAGGGTACAAGAATCGGCATAAAAAGATCCATACAGGAGAGAAACTCCATATATGTAGCTACTGTAACAAATCATTCATCCAATTGGGAAACAAGAAAAGACATGAAATGACACACACAGGAAAGAAACCTTATAAATGTAGCTATTGCAACAAGGCTTTTCTTTCATCATTTGAAAAGACATTACACGAAAGAACACATACAGGAGAGAAACCATATAAATGTAGCTACTGCAATAAATTTTTCAGCTGTGTGTCTAACCAGAAAAGGCATGAAAAGACCCATAAAGGAAAGAAGCCTCTTCAATAGCTACTGTAACAAATCATTGATCGTCGACCTGTCCAAGCAGCATGCATTTCTGGCCAGGCAGTTGAACTGGACTGATAATTATAAAAGAATAGGCAAATTAGTATTTTCTATGCAGTAAATCTGACTGTAACTGAAAGCCCTTGTACAAACCAATATGGATTATCAAAGAGTGTCCCCTTTAATTTTGAAGGAGGTGTGAAATGGCTCAAGTATGATAGATGAACATTAACCTCAACAGAGAGTAGGAATTTCCACAGGTGTTTTGCTCACATATTTTGGGGATTTCTAAATTTTTGTGAGAAAATTATTTAGTATTCTAAGTTTGTGTGCATAATGTAGTATTCCACTATATGTTTGAAAAATAGCCACCGAGTTCTTATAAATGGTCACACGCCAGTGATTTTACAGTCGCGGGAGAACAAGATGTTGATTCAGCTATCAATGAAATTAATTTGACCAAATACTACATACTTTAATGTTTTAATATGCATGCATCTTACTAGTTATTTGATTAATCCTCATTGCTTGTATGTGTAATAGGGATGCTGGAGTGAGGGTTCTTGCCATTCCGTGATGCACTGTCTTTTTTTTTTTGTCTTTTTATTTTCTGCGTGGGCGCTGCGGTCTGGCAAAATCAGTCGCTCCAGTATTTCTGTTTCTTATAATATATTTTTGTGTAGTTTTTTAAGACTGTATTTAAAGTAGTAATTTGTAGTTTTAAGATTGTATTTTTCATGGTTTGTTAAGCGCCTTGAGACCCTGTTTGGGTTAAAGGCGCTTAATAAGTGCGGCTTATTATTATTATTATTATTAATCTAGTGGCATTTTAGAAAGTGTATACTTTATTTTGATGCACTCTGTATTGTTTTTGTAGGTAGTTAAAACCTTTGATTAGTTAAAGCCATATTATAACATTTTCAAATAAATAGATTAGCATTTCTTTGCCATAAAATGTTAGCTTTTACTGTCAGATATATCCCTTTTATTTTTGAGCCGAACAACTACGGCAAAGCAAAGAAAATTGGAATTTACTACCAGCGCACATGTCGCCAATACATACCACTCCTTCGGTCATGTTGTGGTACGACCCTTTGTTGTGTATAATACTGTACGTACTGTGTGTTATGCGTTCGACTAATAATTCCATCGTAATAATAAAGTGCCGAATCCGGCGTTTTATTCAAAATCTCAGATTTTGACAAAACTACAACACCTAGAGTCTTGATTTTTGCAGGGTATATTGGTTTAATAAAGTACAATTTAATCGTGTAAAAAGGAATTTTAAAAATTCAGTGAGGGCATCTTCCTCAGCAAATGTTATAATATGGCTTTAAGTCTCATTTGAAGTCAAGCAATACAAGTCAAACAACCTAACAATTTACTGTGGCTACACTACATGTAAGTGATTCATTTACTCACTTTACAAAATCTAGAATTGAAGAAAAAATGTATCACTTATTCTTATTCAATGGGTGCGTCTTGTAAAGAATTCACGTAATTTGATTGGTTTTCGGTGTATAATATCTCACAATAGTTGATAGTGATATTAGTCAGGGCGCTAGCATACGCCGACGGCGGCACGCTTGTTGCTCCTCAATGATCGCGATAATGCGTTCAGCGTAATACACGTCGGCGAGAACTAAGAACGCGATTCGGCGGCTTAGATGTTCGTGATGGTTTCGTTCATTTAAAACAACAGGGACGTCCTTACAAAAGTAACTTTATTTTTTTCTGAAAAAGGGCAGTTTTTCTCGCAAAAATTACATTAAAACTGAATAAGAATGAGAATAAATGATAGGATTTTGTCTTTTGCCTATCCAATATCGTGTCATAATGGATGGGCGGGCCAATATTTTTATCGTAGTGGATACCGGCTGCGCCGGCATCCACTACTCAAAATATTGGCCAGCCCATCCATTATGACACGATATTGATAGGCAAAAGACAAAATCTATCATTTATTCTCTAACTGAAACTAAATATTTTAATCTCAATGTATCTAGCCTAATGTAAATGTTTTTTATTCTTATAGTTAGAACCTTTAATTAGTTCAATAAAAAAACTTACATGTTGACAGATGTGTTGTACAGTTATTGTATAAAATAAAGTCCTGCAATTTATTACAGTAAAAATGTTTAAATAATGGGTGAGGCGCACTGCCTCGGACACATTATTTGTGTGTAAAGGATAATGCATTAGCCTTTATTTCTTAAAAATAAAGTCCTGCCATTCATTACACAATTGATAATTTGGTACTTGATTATTTACAATCTGCTGGTAATAACTGGTCCATATAAACCTAGGCCTGAGAGTAGTAGCTAAAAAAATCTGAAATTATTTAAACCATACATACTTATGTACACAACAAGTGTAGAAAAATATCTGGAAGTTGGAAAAAAAAACATCTGGGAACATAAATATCTGGCCTCTCACACCCCTGTATAAACCAAGCCTTACAGGGTGATTTAAAATGAACTGTGTTTGTAAGCTGTAACAGGATAGTATGTTTCCTATTATTGGTGAAAAAATCATGTCTTTACCTCAAATGGTTTTGAAGGAAAGTAAATTTTCATAAAACACACCAATTTCGTTACTGCGGTAGAGAATGGGACTAAGTTTATTCTCTAACATGTGTTGGTCTAAAAATGGGATGATGAATTGAAAATGCGATATCTTCGGACTAAAACCACTTATTATCAAAATTCAAAATTTCTACTACAGAACACTTATCACTGCTTTCTATGGTAGTTTTTGGATATGTACAATCTCCGCGAATATATATAAAAAATGGGTAAAGTTGGGTACAGTTCATTTTAAATAACCCTGTATACTTATCATGAAAACATGTATTACATTTACCAAAGTATGCAGCTTTGATTTAAGTATTTGTAAACGCAGTCAGGCTTGTTGCGTTTTGCGTCGGGTGACCGCACAAGGCAAAAATGCGCACATCTTATAGCAATGAGATTGGCAAGATTTACCGCCATTGACCATATAGACGATTTCAGACCAACCTTAATATATGCAGTGGTATAGCCAGGAATTTTCAAAATGGATGCAAAGGGGGAAGGCAACTTTGAAGGAGGAATGTGACAAAAACTGTTAAAAAAAGGGCTAATCAGGGATAGTCAGCCTCTGAGACGAATATACCTTTAGGTTTATTCATCTCAGGTCAGCATCTCACCTGACCCCCCCCCCCATTGTCTATGCCATTATTAATATATTGGTCTATAAAGTTGATTCATGCCTTTTAATATACCCAACAATATGTCAACTTATAAGTCTGTTTTGACTATGTGCAGTCAACCAATTCAATTTAATTTGTTTATAATCTTTTGCAGGTGGATGAAGTAGTACTCTGAACATTTGCAGATTTAATTTTCCTCATGATTTATTGATAATTTCCTGTCCCAAGGACACCAATAGTTAGGAAAACAATTGGGTTATAATTGTTCCACATAATAATAAGTATTCCCCCCCCTGACTTTCGGTAGAAATACTGGGTGCCACTCAGCCATCTCTCCCACATGACTTTGTTGACACACACAAAGAAGCAGGGAGCAGCGTGGCACACTGATTAAGGTCTTTGCCTTTGGTGCAAGAGATCCCGGGTTCAATTCCCCGTAGGACAAAAAAAAAAAGATTCCACTCTCCCCATGGCTCATCTGGTAATGGCGGGGCAGATGACCCACGACAAAAAGACCTTATTATAGTCGGTTCCGATCAGGGTAATAAGCCCGATTGTTGGCTACACTTGACTGTTCTGCAAAAATTCCCCGACCAGCTATCCACGGCGACCCCCTTCGTTCACCAGGTCACTTGTGCCAGGCCGAAGTTACTTCAGCGTTATCTCCTAGATTTCAGCTGTTAACGCCTAGATATGCCGCCCTATAGCAAAAAATGTAAAAAAAGACAAATACAGCCTGCTATCAACTGAGCCACTGGATGCCACTTACCTCATCAGCTCTGCATATCTCTTGCTGCAGTTGTCTCTCCTCATATCCATCTACCCACACCATGAATGTCCTCTCCATCAGACGTCTCTCACATCTTCCTTGGTACATCTGGACAGTAGACTTCCTCCTGGTTACTTCCTTCCATGCCAGCAAGTGTCTGCGAAGCTTCTGTTGTATGAGAAGGGTGTGGGCTACTTGGTATTTGTGTGCTTGTCGTGATTGCTCTCTGTAATGAGAGAAATGTGGTAAAAAATAATCATTTTTAAGATTTTTCAATTATGATCTGCTCCGATGTAATGGTCATAGGGAAAATGCACAAAAAGGCAACTTGCTATTGGATAGCTCAATGAACACTACACATATCTTTGTGCTTAAGGGGGTACTACACCCCTTAATACATTTGTGACTATTTTTGTATTTTTGTCATAAAATAATGACATACTGGTAACAAAAGTTATGTATATTATAGTGGCAAGGAATCCAGTTACTATACTGGAATTTTAGTGACTCAAGACAAGCGTTATGTTACTTATGATAAGAAAAGAGGTACCGCTAAAATGTACCTACATGTACATGTAGTTGGATTCCTTGCCCCTATAATATACATAACTTTTGTTACCAGTGTGTAGTTATTTTTTGAAAACAATGAAAAAATAAGTCACAAAATTTATCAAGGGGTGTAGTACCCCCTTAACAAATTGTTGCATATTAATAGATACGATTTCCCTGCTTAAACAATGAATATAGATCTACAAAAGTGCCATTTTAATTTCCCATGTTTTTCACTCATATCTCCAGTACTTCACAACCAATTTCAGTCAGCAACATAAACTGATGCTAAAAGAAAAGTGTGTTGTCCATTTCCATTTTCTTGCATTGATATCAATTTTTTTCCAAGTCTTGTATAGAAAATGGTACATGATGGATCTTATTTATTTTGAGTATTGGATAACTTAGCCAATTTCAAATGTACAAAATTAATAGAGAGCTCCCTCCTCTGAAAATCCCAACAAGAATTAAGGTGAGTTGGATGGCAGGGGCCATATTTGTCCAGTTTTAGCATTAATTAAAAAACTGCAGTGTCCTAATACATTGATTGTATAAAAAATGAGTCAAGGAATCCAATAGCTGCATTTATATTTCAATAGGTCTTGTGGTTCTTGAGTTAAGGTCAATATATATCGTCCGGTGCATTACATACATGTAGTGACGCATGTCAATCACAAAATTATCAAAAATTGAAATCAGGAAAATGTTGAGTAGGTGGAATTGTTTTGGGCATAGATTATAAACTTGCCATTAATGTTCAGCAATTCATGTGTCTCTTAAAAGTACACCTTTTAAAGTTATTTTCAAAACATTGTAAATCGTACATCTCACATATATAATAGATTGCCAAAGTTATCCATTTCTACGGATTTCACAATTTTTTGGAAAGCCAACATCCATCTCTACCATTCCTCTTGTGTGTTGTTAGCTTTAATTATCTCAATATTCAAGTGCAAACACTAGGTCAAGCGCCCCTCTGACTTGAGTTAAGGGTCCCTGCCCTTATTTGTTGATTTTTCCATGATGGCACTTTTTGTTAGTACCTAAAATTCCAGTTTTGTCAAGGGAGCCCATTAGCCAAATCTTCAGTGTCTTATATTATAACTAACCTCCAGCACACAAATGCCCTCATGATTTGTCTGTGTTTGAGCTGCAACTGATGATGACTACACAAGCGTCTCCTTCTCACTACATCCCTCCATGCATCAAATACACTGGCAATGTAAAAATTAAAGATTTACATCAATGACTGCATCAATCATAATATTATACTACAACTAGAACTTGATTTAATCATGTCAAGAATTACAAGGAGACAAAAATCTGTGATTATTTGACAAATCCATGCAAAATCTGTTATCTAACACAGATTGTTCAAGGATTTTTCACAGAAAATTGTCTCCTACATGTAAAGTGAATCAAATCAATTCACTTTACTTTCATCATATTTTTTCAATGACTATTAAATTATATGACGGACTCTCATCCCACATCAAGATAACAGCAGCACCTATAGAAAGAGAAAGAGAGAATATACAATTGTATACCTGATTGGAAGAAGGGCCCAACTCCCATTTTTTTACAAAAATTGCCAGCAGACTGTTCTTCCTTGTGTGTGAAAGATGAGCCCAAATCCACTCTTTAAATAGTCTTCCACATACACTTAATCATGGTTTTCATGGAAGTAAGGCCTAATTCCATGGAGTTGGAACTTTCTTCCACAAATTGGGATAAAAAGAGGAATTTTGTTCATCCATGAAATCTGCTTTTCACTACAATAAACTTTCTTGCTTAACATATTACATGCTACTACTTGTGCAGTTAATGGATAATTTCCAAATTTCTGTAGCTATTTATAACACATCTGCTTACGGAACTCGTACTTGCAGTATATTAGTGGAAGAAGGGCCCAACTCCAGCTCGTATTAAGACCTGTACCGTTGCCATGGAAACATCATATATGATTTTGAATGTATGTAATACTGTATATTCATGTATTCAAGGTCCCCTGAAGATGAAAACATTCTGTCTATAAAACTTTTCCAAATATTAAGTTATCAATTATAATGTGAAACAATCTGCTTCATGGAGGCCAAAGGAGGCATTTTTGAAAATTGAGTTACTATAATTATTACCTTCTACAAATATTAGGCAATCATTTACTGAAAACACCAAAGGTCTAGCATACTTGATTCTACAGTTCTTAGGTTTTGCGATGTATATTTTCTTATGTATTTTCTTGGTTTTTTACTCCATATTTTTGCCTTTATCTCAATTTCAAATTTGCCGCATTCGGTCCCCATGGACCAGCTTGTGTCACATGTCAGTTTGCCAGAGTCTCATAATGCCATCTAAATCATAATTTCTTGGATACTGTATTCTATTGCACACATCTAAAAGTATGACACCTGGCATACAGCTATTGCAGATAGGGCTTTCTTGATCCTAAACCCCTGATGTCTACTTTATCCACATACATAATATTGTATGCTTAAAAATACATAAAGAGGGTTTAGGGAAAGAAGGCCCTATCTGCAATAGCTGCCCCATAGACAGTTGGACAATTTCTGCATTCCATATTATACACATCTAAATGTATGACACCAGGCAGCTATTGCAGATAGGGCAAGCCATGATGTTTACTTTATCTCCTACATACATAATATTTATGCTAAAAATACATAAAGAGGGTTTACTGTGCAAATGCATACCGACTCTTAATTTTGGAAATTCCAGAAAATTGTTTTTTTCTTTCAACATTTTTGACATCCTGAAAAGTTTTTTTTTTACAGTTTCTACACACTTCTGTTTAAAAACACGATTGAAGTGGTATACAGTAGAGAAATATCCAAATTCACAACTATTTGGGCTAGTTATTAAGCTAATTAAAGGCATATAGTCATATTTTGGGAAAAATAATTAAAACAAAAAACAATAATCCAGAGCGACCGACCCAATTTTGAAAAAGTTGTGGAGGATAAGCAAACTATCTTCTTTATTTGAAGCCCAATTCAAGTACCGATCATTTTATTGGTTGAAAATCAGAACTTGCTACTTGATACTAGGAACTTGAAGAATTTCATCTTTCCACATCAGTTCACTTTTTATGCTAGAAAATGTAAAAATAAAATGTTTAAAACCTGGAAGCAGGACTTTTTCTGGGTGTAATATACACTTGACATCAGCATTTACAAACTGGAAGGGGCTACCAGCATATCATGTGAGCAGCCAATCAGCACTAGGCACTCAAAGTACACAGCCAATCAGCAATCGGCACTCAAAGTATACAGCCAATTAGCACTAGGCTCTCAAAGTACACAGCCAATCAGCAATAGGCACTCAAAGTATACAGCCAATCAGCAATAGGCACTCAAAGTATACAGCCAATCAGCAATAGGCACTCAAAGTACACAGCCAATCAGCAATAGGTACTCAAAGTATATAGCCAATCAGCAATAGGCACTCAAAGTACACAGCCAATCAGCAATATGCACTCAAAGTATACAGCCAATCAGCAATAGGCACTCAAAGTATACAGCCAATCAGCAATAGGCACTCAAAGTACACAGCCAATCAGCAATATGCACTCAAAGTATACAGCCAATCAGCAATAGGCACTCAAAGTATACAGCCAATCAGCAATATGCACTCAAAGTACACAGCCAATCAGCAATATGCACTCAAAGTATACAGCCAATCAGCAATATGCACTCAAAGTATACAGCCAATCAGCAATAGGCACTCAAAGTATACAGCCAATCAGTACTGGGCACTCAAAAGTGCACAATCTAAAAATAAAAGGATTGCAATGGAAGTATCTGGCAGAATTGTATAAGCCACACAAACACTTCCCAGAAATATTTTTTTACCACAGACAATTTGTCAATATACCCAGCACTCAAAATAACCATATGACGCATGTGAAAGAATCTTGGAAATCACTATTGTAACTTGTTTTACGTCAAAAAATCTTTCTTTGAATCAAAGTTAATTTGTATTGTCTTGTATCATCAAAGACAGATGTGATTTATATATTGTTTAATGAACAATACATAGCCACATTTCCTCACAGGGAGGATGGCAAAAGTTTAAGTGACCGCTTATGGGTTTGAATTTCAACCAGCCTAATCATGAAGCTCCCGTGGACCAGTGGTTAAGGCACAGGTCTCGTAAACCTGAGGTCCTGGGTTCTATTCTCAGGCGGGATCACTTTTTCTACTTGTCTCCTTTATTATTTGCGATGGCGATCCTGGTGAAAAATTATGTTTATTTACATAGCCACATCATTTAAAATTCATTGTTGTGGACATTTGGAAAACAAAAGAAGCTACTTTTATCAGGATAGCAAAATGCCCATAGCAAAGAATTAAGCTGAATTTATAACTACTTTTTGCAGAAAAGCGATTCTCACACATGGTCAGCGTGTACTTCCATTTTCATAGCACTGATCCAATCAGTAGATACAAATCGCCGAGGCAAAAACTTGAAAAAAAAGTTGAAAAAATCCTCAAATCCCGAGCTATGTTGCTTGTCACATGAATGCATCAACCAATCATTTCCTATACTAACTTGATCTATTATTTTGCCAATTTAACTTTCTTGATCATTAACTTTGGGATATGAATTAAAAGCAATAATTTATATTGATGTTCGAAAAATCTATTTTGCGGCTTTTTGAATATTTTAATTGTCATCTGCAATCGCTATCACCGTAAAAATTATATAAAGTGACAAGCAATGCATTGCAAAATTTGGCGATTGCCCATCGCTGTTCAAAAGCTATGCATTGCAATCGCTCAGCAATCTAGTATAAATTTCAGGTTTAGACTCAATTCCATGAGATGATTCATGATTGCATATTCCTGGTAATAAAGTTGATAAATTCTGCCATGTTTGTGTGTGGTTATTACAACCAATATATGAATTTGACAGCCAATCAGCCATCTAGAAATACTTCCTAAAATGTGCTCATATCATGGTCCACTTGAGTTTATTTCTTGATATAAAGAGACAATGAAAGGCTTCTACATAAATACAAGTACCGTAACATCCCTGTATTGCTAACATTTTTATATTATTCTGCAAAGATTACCTTTCATGCGCAAATAACCTTGCCACTACTTTGCATGTTCAGAGAAGATACCTTACCATTCCCAGAATCCTTTGCAACATGATATATCCCCTCATTTCATCAAATGACACTTCTATTACTTTGTACAGGTTCCCTGTTTTCATTTTGAGAGTAGATTGGTTAAACATGGGTCGACAGTCAGGAAATTAACATATTTTGCAAGATCTGGATGTGCTTGTTCAGCGAGGTACTTTTTGTCACTTACGACTTAAGCTGCACTAGATAGCAAATCAGTACAGAAAAATGTACAGGAAGAAATGCATTATGGGAAGGGTCAGATAACTTCTCTGGTGCAAGGTGATACAAATGCAACCAGAATAGTAAACCTACCCAGTCATCATCTTGTGATTTCTTCTTTGCACCATTGGTGAAATACTCTTCATTTCCATGGTGATGAGTCTCCATGACAACAGGATTCTATGTAGCTGGTTGCGTTGAATCAGACACTTGGCAGACTCCACCCTCTCATGTGTATGTCTTTCTTTGCGAGTGGCTTCTATCCAAGTTTTGAAGGAAGCTGCATGATGGGAATTTCATGAATATTAAAATATATTATCATAAAGTGAGTTCAACCAAGCATTAAACATATGCAACCTGCTCCCACGAATGTAATCTCCAAAGTACACCCATCGAATGTGTGTCATCGGCCCTCAGGAACCCATGGATTCGATCCATGTATGATATAAAATTGGATGGTTTGAACCCAATGCACAAATTTATTGAATGAGCTATGAGTTTTAAAATATTGACCCGAGGCGTGAGTCGAGTCCAATATTTTAAAACTCATATCGAGACCAATTAATTTTTCATTGGGTGAAATAAACCATTCAATTTTGTCATTATTATGTTTTCAGAATCTTAAATTAAAAGACAAAATTCGATTTTTTTTTGAATTTTTCGTGATTTTTTTTTTTTTTTGTGGGGAGGTCAAAATCGACTGATCTTACATGCCTAGAGCAAAAAAAAAAAAAAAAAAATTTTTTTTTTTTTTCCGCCTACTTCGGACTTTTTTGGCCAGCCCTACTTCCGAATTCCATAAGTTTCCGTAACATTTAAATTAATGGGGATTCATTTCACCAAAATTTATGACGATTCGTAGCGCTTCGTACGTCTCAAAATCCATCGTAACTTTAGAATGTATTGTAAAATACCTTTCACTAAAATTATTTACTAATCTGCACTTCCCAGAGATTGCCTACCAACACTAGAGGGAAAGAAATGGGAAAAATCCCTGTCTCATGAAGTTACGTACTCGTTCTGAGTCGCTTCGTAAGTTGCTTGAAATGATATAATTGAATTATGAGGGTTAAAAATATGAAGTAATAAAGTGTTTATAATGATATTTGATAGGAAATAAACTGATACAGTAAAGCGTAACTTAAGCTACAAAATCAGAGTGCAAGCCTGCAGCCAGTGCAAGAGCCAAGGCAACAGTGCAGTTGGGTGGACTATATTTGCCGATTTCATAAGCTTATCTAAAACCCTACCTTGTCTGTGCTAACATCATTCACACCTTGCAGAGTCTCAAATTAGTTCAAAAAGTGATAATTGGCATTTGGCAGGTATAAATCCTCTCTGGTTTGGTCAGAAAATTTGATAATTTTTGATGTCCGATTGTGCGAGATTGCCGAATTCTGCAGCTTTTACGTAGTGGTTTAGCACCGGTTTTACTAGTTTTTGTACTTTCCAAAGATATTTCAACAAACCACATTAATTTCTTCATTTCTAAGCAGCTGAAACATGCATTTAGTACCCCACATTGTTGACTTTCAAGCCTAGAATCATGAAATTAAACATCTCTTTCCGCGTCCGTAGAAAATCAAATTCTCCCGGTTTGACAGCAAAATAAACAAAATCGAGTTCATGAATGAATAGTCTCATACAGTGCGTTTGTGTTATCTCTTGATCACATACGATCGGTCAATTTACAATACGTTAAAATTGGCGGCAAAATCAGCGATTTTAAAAATCACGGGGATTGGGATCCAGGTGGCGCTAAAATTGGATTCGAAATGCATCCAATATGCTATTTTTTTGACGTTTTAAACTGTGTGGAGAGGTATAGGAAGCAAGATTCTGAAAACATAATAATGTCCAAAGTTGGGAGTTTTGAGACATTCCAATTGTTGAGTTAATGTTCTTTGTTTGAAGACACCTGTATAGTCAGTGGTATGTCCTTTATGAATGGGGACAGAATGTGATGTACTCTGTATTCAATTCTGTTCCCATTCACAAAGGACATACAGGTTCCGCTACCAATACAGGTGTCTTCAAACAAAGAACTCAACAGTTGGAATATCTCGAAACTCTCAACTTCCGACTTTATTCGCATTTTGTGGATGCTGTTTTAATTGTGTAAGGCACTTTGTGGCTTATAAAGACCATTTTAAATCAAAGTTTTCTAAAGACATTCATAAATAGCCGAGCCTGTCAAATCTGTAGACTGTTTGTTGGTTTCAAACAATCAGCTGGAACAAAATTACCATTGTGACCAGTTTATTTTGCCGGGTCATCATTTTATACAATTCCAAGTCATCACCGCTAACAAAAACATAACTGTTTAGCCTTCACAAATATCTGCACATAAGACATGATGAAGCATGGGGTAATGTAAGAGATTAATGTTTACTGGAATTTTTCAAAATTTAAAGTGCCGAAAAATTGATGAACATTTGCATTGTTTTTTTCCACTATTGTCATATTGTGAAGCGCTAAATAGCTGAGGTAAGGTTCAATTTGTTAGGAAAATATTTTACCCAATGACTCCATGATGACATTGGCTTAATAAGCTGTAGTTTTGCCCATAAGGGTACATATTCATGATATTTCTTGTCCACCATTTTGTTGACACAGTGGTACCCATTTTTCTGGTCGCTCATCCAGTAGTTTGTGCAGGAGTAATGACATGGGGCAGTGGCTTAACTGCATTTGGTACATGTGACCTGGTGTTCCAAATGTCTCTGATCTTGATTTGAGGTTTATAGGAACAGCTTATAGTAAGCAGTATGTGGAAATCATGATGGTATGTATACTTGACAAATTGATTTTTCTTGATCACAACATATACACTGCCAGATTCCTACTGATGCTGCCCACAGAGGTACACGGCGGCGGCTGCCCAGCTACTTTATTGGTACTCTACAGTACCTGTGTGGGTACTCCAGAGTACACACACACTGGTACTGTATTGGTACTGCACTGGTACAATAGATTAGCCACAAAGTAGCTGATGGGCAACAGTGTACCTCTGGGGTATGGCAGAAATAGGAATCAGGGGTCCATTTCACTAAACTTTACGATGCTTTGTAAGTCTCAAAATCATTTGTAACTTATGACGAGTCGTAAGTTCCATTTCACTAAACATACTTACGAATGGTACCCTTCGAAAGTAATGGGGATTTGCTACAGGAACCCTTCATAAAGTTACATCTAGTATTGGGTATTTGTAACTTTACTAACAGTTACCCGAGTTACGAAGGGTTAAAAGTTTAGTGAAATGGACCTCTGGTAAAGTACTCAAAACTTGTAAATGTATGCCCACCTTGCACAAGGCCCTGTTCTCTGATGGTCTGATACTGTACACATGCCACCTCCAACCTGTGAATATGGACACACAACCTCCACTTCCTAATAGCTTTCTTTACACATCTCTCTGACCATAGTCTCTGGCACAATCTGGCTGCATTTGCTAGTCTCCACTGACTCAGCCAAGTGTGAAAGGTGTGATGTTTCATCTTGAGTTGATGAGAATGGATGAAATTCTGCAGGTTCACCCTGTGATAATAAAAACAAGCAAAGTAAAGACTTTTGTCAGTATCTGCAATTGAGAACTTTAGTCTTCCTTGTTAACATTGTACGCAGAAAAGATATATCTAATTCTAAGGAGCGTTAAGCTCATAATTTATTTTATTCATTTCAATAATATAACAAATAGTTAATTACGTAATTAATTATGGAATTACTTAATTTTTAGTATGAAGGGAGCACTAACAGATTCTGTTAGTGAACCGGAATCAGATTCTGAATCGGAACCTAACAGAACCAAAGTCTATCCTTAAAAAAATCTATTTCCAAAATTTGAGCTATATATTGTTATATATGAAGAGCTTGTTTCCAAACCATCTTAAGTCTGTGGGGGGGGGCACTAGTCATTGACAAGGGGGTATCATGCGTGGCTATGGAGTTGCAAAAATACACCCCTAAACAAGTACGTATAACAAGCATAATTTCCTACCCTAAACAAGTACTGGTCTTTTTTCACCCCTAAGCAAGTAAAACATTTATTTTCAACACCCTTTAGCAAGTATTTCCTTTAATACTACTTCAAGCACCATTTTCATTGTTTTCTTTAATAGTAACTCTGAATGGCTCCTCGGAGATTGAAACTGTGATGTTTGTAGACCCTATTAAATTTCTACAATTATGGTTAGACATATGAACCCAGCATGCTCAATGCAGAGACAGGTGAAAGTGATTTAGAAAAGTGAAGAAAGAAGAAGGGTAAAATGGCAGAAGTCTTGAATACAGGCTAGACCAGTATTCAAGATGCAAAAGAAGGGATGCATTACGTTTTGCAGAATAGAACTAAATAGAACAGAATGGACTAAATATAATAGAATAGTACAAACTGAAAGAAAACCAGGAAATTCCATCATTTAGTATGAAATATATTTCATATAGCTATAATGAATCGTCCCAAAAAATAACAAGCATTCTATATTCAAATTTATTTTAATACAACTCTTGTAAACATGGTAAATTACTCAAATTAATAAATTGGAATGGTTAATTTATTTATTATAAATTATCATTAAACAATGTCATCTCTATCAATAAGGTCTAAATCTAACTATATATAGCCTAAAAGTTTACTGGACTAATAAACCCATATTTTGCAAATAGGTAAGGCAGTATCCTCCCAGGAAGTGCGTTCTATGTGTGATGCTTTCCGATTTAGCTGTCATGCTGTCACCTGAGCATGATTCCGGCAACAAACAATATATATAGGATATATTCAAATGTTTACACATGACTAAACATTTTCACTATCAAAACTATAGACTGAAGTTTATTTATGGAAGATTAGAACCATCTTGTAAATATTTAAACCTCTTCTAACGTGGAAATAGTTTTTTTATTTGAATTGTTGACACCTGCAACAAATAATGGATGATTCGGAGAAGGCACCAAATCCAGGTAAGCAATGTTATATTATACAAATATTGACATGAGGGACAAGGTTACAATTATAGGCCCAAGGTGTTCTCAAAACCGTGCTATGGTTTTGCGATCAACACGGGCCTATAATTTTAACCATGACCCGAATAAAGCAGTCAATATTAGTTTTATATACTGAATAATATAGATTGTTGTCATGATTGGTTAAAAGGCCTATCGCTCAAAGACCATGGTTAAATTCACAAAGAAAGTTTCATAGCTACCAATCGCGTCATCATAACTGGCAGGCAGCACATTGACGCCGTGTGCATAATGCGCACTATGCCATCACACACGCGTAGAGTTTGATCGGGACGTAACCGGTCCATAGTTTGTTTCCATGACTGGTCCATAGTTCATTTTGATGACATTCTCTCAAATACAGGGTATAGTTAAAATAATGCCCCCACTTTTAAACAATCAGATGACAGGAATCTATATATAAGGTATATAACACTTACTCTATGATTATTCAATGGAAAGTGACTATTTTGCGAGTAATTTATTATGTATTCTGGTGGTGAAAGGCAAAATGAGAGGCCCAGATTTTTAGGTTCCCAAAATGCCTTTTGGTATAACGTTTCTGGAGTATATGCCTTTTTACGTTACACGGTTTTGATATTTTCATGTAAGATTTAATATTGTGTTGAGGAAAATGACGATACAGTTTAACAGCTTGACTTTTCCCCCAACTTAATCTTCCATAACTCAGCATTTTTAAAGGTAAAGGACTGCATGTACATGTATGTAGTACAGGGAAGTTTTGTAATGACTACCCCAGAGTTGAATACCTTTGAAGTTTATTGAGTGTGTCTCATTCTAAATGACATTTCAGCCTACCTCATGATCAGGGACAGGCGATTTGCGCTGAACTTTTTTTCCGCGCAATTCAACATAATTGGCTATTTTTTTTTTCCTATGGGCAGGGATACATGATTTGCACTGAAAAAAGAGTTCCGCGCAATTTGCTATTATTTCCCGCGCAAATCGCCTGTCCCTGCTCATGATACCTTTTTTATTTTCTTGAGTAATATAGAGGTAGCTTGAATGGTGTACCTGTATAGTGTATCCATTCATTGGGGCAAGCAGGTTCTATTTCAAGTTATTATTATACTCAATGGTGGCAGGACAGGGGGGCACATCATACATTTTTGGTGGGTATGTTCCCCAGAATTTTGATGTGGTGGGTCTTTGGGAGCTGACAGTGTACCGGTAAAGGGGGTCTTTTGGAGCTGCGAACAAACAAAATGGGGTCTTTTGGAGCTCTATTTTGGTCAAATTTAGGGGGTGACTTTCGGAGCTGTGAAATCCAAAAATGAGGGAAATTTTTCCAGGGGAACATCAACATACCCGTATGGTCATTTGTGTTACCAATTCATGTTAAGACTCTATTGCAATACTTACGATACTAAATTCGTAAGTCACAACTCAAAAAATAAAATAAAATGTAAAATCAACCATTCAAAAATCACCGAGACTATAAAGTTATCATATTTATACAATATTATACAAATATTGAATGTTTATGAGTACAATGGTAAGAATATATTGAGGTGAAATATGGACTTTTTTTTAGGCTGAAAAGTGGTATGGCCATGGCAGTACCCGCCGTAGCGGTTCCGACGGGCCTGGTCAGGAAAACAGTACAAAAGTGTACAAGTGATGAATTTTTCTGTCTCTACCGTTTGCTTTTGTATTCTAATGATCTTGCCGAATAATAAACAAATAAACAAACAAACAAATAGACAACAAAATATAAAATCAGACAGCAAAAACTTAATGTTGTAGTTTAAAAACAAAATAAAGTCTGAAAACTGAATGCAAGTTCAAATAGGACTCAGTAATAAACTTCCTTTCATTGATTTAAGATACAGCTTATTTTGCTCTGAACTTGTTGGCTGTTCATGTAAAAGTCTTCCAAAAACGGACTTGGGACAATGTGCAAAAATGTGGTATTTTACACTATTTTTGCCCATGATCTGGATGAATTTTTGGTAGAAAACAAGATCCTTTCCCCTTTTCTTTTACGCTGCCTTAACCTTGGCATTGACTCAGATGTGTATGGTAGCATGCATTGAAATTTATAGATTTTTATCTTTGACACTTTAAAAAACTTAAAAAGTACATGACAATAGCATAATCTTAAAAAATATATACAAATGTCAGATTATATTTAGAATTCCTCTATAAAACCTGAAGAGGAAAAGGAAGGGGAACTCTAACCTCAAATACGGATATGGAAAGTGTCCATTCATTGTAATTATGCATATTTATGTCATTTTTTAAATAAAGGGATGTATAATAGATAACTGGAGAGAAAACATTTTTAGCAGATTGTTTCTTTTTGTGAAACGGATATGGCGCTGATGTCACATGTTCCTGTACACAAAGCTACACACAGTTATTTCATCAAAACAAAGAAACAATGATTTCAATAACAGATCAACACAATTAAATAGGCTTGATCAAACTTTGGGGATTTATGCTTGGGTGGGTGTATTCATTTGTTTGTTGTTGGTGGCAGTGGCATAGCCAGCACTTTTTCAGAGGGTGGACAAGTTGCAAAGGGGGTCAAGACAAATTTTAAGGGGCAAACGTTGACGAAAATGGTTTAAAATGGGCTAAAAAATCTTAAATATCAGACGGCCCGTGGGGGGGGGGGGGCAAGACTTTTCAAAGGGGGAAGGCTGCTCCCCTGGCTATGCCAACGGTTGGTGGTGTTTTTGGTTGTTTAGGTAAAAAACACATCCCTTCAAACTTGGACAAACAAGTACCACAACACCCACCTGACCCACACACCATAAAATGCACACCCCAACTTATCAAAGAAGAAACAAAGAAACTAAAGCATAATAATTTGCATTGAAAGTGTACCATTCAATGAAACAATGAAACAAACATATATGGAAATTGTTTCAGAGGTGTTCGTATGTTGGTCAAACGTTATTGGGATCAAACCACAGATGGAGGTGGATGCATTAGTTATAGCAGGAAATATTAGCCACTGACAGAAAAGAGAATCACCATTTCACTACCTGGAACATCATATATATGCAGGAAAGGGAAATGGGTATTCACTTCCACGAATGTCAATGTGACCTCATTCCTGAACACATCAATTCTGCCAAAACTGTTGATGGTTTTAAAAAGGCACTTAAAACACACTTAATGTGTAAAAAAAAGGAAGGTTTGAACTCTTGCTATACACATTAGGCCCTAAATATATTTTTGGTGCTGGCTTTTATGTATTGGATTTCAAGTTTATACTTTTGTTTTATCTTAAGGTGGTAGTATATAAGTATACCCCCTGATAAAGTTTGTGACTAATTTTACATTTTTCTCAAAAAACAACTACACACTTGTAACAAAAATTATATATATTATAGGGGCAAGGAATCCAATTACTTCACTGAAATTTCAGTGATTCAAAACAAGTGGTCATTATATATATGTTAAGAACAGCGGCGTAGCTGGGATTTTTTCCAGGAGGGGCAAGCCTGTAGGCCCCAGGGGCGGGGGCCCAAATCCACCAAATCTCCCTGCACTTGGGGGGGGGGGGGCCCAAATAGACTATTTTTGCCAGGCTGCCCCTACTCTCCCTCTCCTCTCTTTTTTCCTCTTTCTCCCCCCTTTTTCCTCTTTCTCCCTCTTTTTCCTTGCCCTAGGGGCGGGGGCCCAAATAGACAATTTTTGCCAGGGGGGCAATTGCCCCCCCCCCCTGCAGCTACGCTACTGGTTAAGAAATGAGGCACATTCTAGCGGTACCTCTTTTCTTATCATAAATAATGTACCACTTGTCTTGAGTCACTGAAATTCCAGTGTAGTAACTGGATTCCTTGCCCCTTTTGTTACCAGTGTTTTATTTTTTGGGGGAAAAATGCATAAATAGTCACAAATTTATCAAGGGGTGTAGTACCACCTTAAACTGCTTTTGTATTGTGCCTTGAACATCTTGTTTTGATGGTGTGCACATAAGTTAATATGACCTTGTGAACTTTCTATTTTGATATTCAAAGAACATTAAATCTATTGAACTGAAGGCCTATAGATAATAACATCATTGCTCTTCTCCATCTGACTCATTAGCTCAGTTGGTAGAGCATAGGTCCGGTGATCCGAAGGTCCAAGGTTCAAATCCTGGATGGTCAGTGAATAATTTTTTCACTGGCTGTCATTTATGTATGTGGAGACTTGTGTTAAAAACCGTTCTCATAACATTAAATCTTCTACATTCTGTATGTGATATCTCAGAGAAGATATCTAACACTACCCACAATGTATTGCTTCCATTTCAATCTTCTGTACTGATTTGCAATCCAGATCAACATGGGGTTGCTAGTGATGTAAGGTACCTCAATGAACAGAGTAAACCCAGATCTTACCAATTATGTTTATTTCATGACTCTATCGACCCATGTTTAGTTGGTCTATTCTCAAAATGAAAACAAAGTGAACCTGTCATTATTGTCATTTGTGATGAAATGAGGTGATACATCATGTTGCAAAGGATTCTGGGAAGGGTTGATGTAACAGGATAAAGTACCATAGCAATAGGTGAAAACAATTTTTGAATATATCGCCCGGCACTACAAGCATGTTGCATCACAGACGTTAAAAGATCTAGACTGCCCTCAAGCGTTGGAGTTCGACGAGCTAGCTGGCGGAATGGCGGCTGTAAGGTCATCGCGCACGCGCAACAGATGCCATAATTACCAGCCACCACCAGCTCAGCAGATGGAGATGGCGCGAGATCAATTGACACTTCAAACTTTTTATATTATTTAAAACCAATATCCCTTGTAAAAACTGCAGACAATATTGCAGAATGCATGAATATCGAATGGCAACTCCACCGTCACGGCCAATGCAACGCCGCCGCCGGTGAGTATCTCACGTCGATAAGCTTATTATTTTTTACATGTTTAGTATTTGTTTACATGGTTTACCATGTTCATTAATGTTTATTAGTGCTAGCAAGCATTCCGAACATGAGTTCGCCTACATGTAATAGCTTCAAACTATTCAGAAGCAGAAGTAAATCGTCATCGTGTCAGTTAATAGCCTATGATGAATCATTGTCAGGTTCGTTTCAGTTGATTTAGTGGCTGGGCGAGGGAAAAAAAAGGAACAAAATTTCTTCTTTAAATTTTTGGTATCGGCAGTGCAGTCAGTGAGTGGCAGTAGAATTCATGTGAATTCATTGGAATTAGTTTGTTTGTATTTGCACACGAAAGTGGCGCATTCGAAGCTAGGGTTTACAGCCATCGAATGTGTGTCACTCGACTGCGCCCATGGAACGGTCCCAAAATCTTGATGTATTCACCTAAAGTTTGGTACCGGTAGTCATGGTAGTGATGTTCATGTAGGCCTGTAATACATTACAGTGATATCTGACCAGCTCGTAACAGAATCGCATTAATACCGAATGGCCTACACAGTTTATACACAGCTGCAGGCCCGCACGCAGGGATTTTATTTGGGGGTGCTGATTTTGAAAAAGTGGACCTTTTTTTTTCCATGGGGGGGGCGATTTTGTAAAAGTGGACTTTTCCTCAAAAATTTGGACCTTTTTGGGCAAAACAGTGTAAAACCCGCTTTTTTGCTACGCTTCACGCCATAAATTGTCATATTTTGGGACTTTTTGTATACTTTTGCACATTTGGGGTGCGACCGCACCCCCCTGCGCACGGAACCTGCACAGCTGGGTGCAGCACATACACCTCGTGAACTGTGCTTTGCGATGTACAGACGGACATGAATTTTCATGGGCCTAAGTTGAAACTTTGACTCATGCAGTACAAAAACCAAATAAGTCTTGCCTTTTCGCCGATATCCGATCGCACTGTCATCTCAAAACGATATTCTACCCACAAAGTATGTGCTGTGTGTGCCTATGCGTGTCACCGCGTACACTTTGCAAAAGCCTTCTGGTACCAGCGTTGAATTTACAACATGGATTTGCATTGCAATAAAAAATGCTCCACACTTTCAAATATTTGCTAATTAATCATTTCGCTAATACATGGGTGCAGGGCGTTAGTCCGACATGCCGCTACTCTGACAATGCTGCTAGTCCGAATCTAGATAAGCATATACACTCTGCCAGTCCAACACGCCTCTAGTCCGAAAATGAAAACCACTGCGCTAGTCAGAAACTGAAAACCACTGCGCTAGTCCGAATCTGGAAAACACTCCTTCAGTCTGACATTGCGCTAGTCCAAATCTAAAAAATACTGCACTAGTCTGAAACTGAAAACCATTGCGCTAGTTCGAATTTGAACAACACTGCACTAGTCCGCATCTGCATAGATTTGGGAAACACCGTGCTAGTCCGAATGCTAGTCCGATATTCGGACTAGCGCAGTGTTTTTCAGATTCGGACTAGTGCAGTATTTTTCAGATTTGGACTAGCGCTGTGCTTTTCAGTTTTGGATTAGCGCAATGTGTTTTCATATTCGGACTAGCGCAGTGTATTTCGGATTCAGACTAGCGGCGTGTCGGACATAAATAAGTGTTTTTAGAGGCTGAGTGTCGCACTGTTGTAGTGGTTTTCATTTTCGGGCTAGCGCAGTGTTGTCCAGATTCGGACCAGCGCAGTGTATTTCGGATTCAGACTAGCGGCGTGTCGGACTGAAAAAAAAGTGTTTTTAGATTCGGACTAGCGGAGTGTCTCACTGTTGCAGTGGTTTTCATTTTGGGACTAGCGCATGCTTTTTCAAAGTAGCGCAGTGTTTTTCATTTTTCGGACTGACACACCCTTGAGTAAAGGGAATTTGTGTAGTCAGACTAGCGGCGTGTCGGACTAGAGGCAGGTAAGATTAACAGCCAGCGATCGAATTCGACGGTATCGCATCGCAAAATGCGATGCAATTTCCATCAACTGCTATGCACTTTTCCAAAATGATGGCAGATCTGTGCAAAGAGTACATTACGAGCTGAGAAAAGCAGCTCCCTGGTTGCAAGTAAAAAGAGTGATTTATAGCTCACACCAAAAAGCCAGCTCTCCTCAAAGCAAAAGACCTGCCCGATTGACAGTCTCGTCTCCCATTTTTCTTCACAAAATTGAGATTTTTGAACAAAGCTTCTGATGGTGTTGAAATTTATCTACACACTATGATTTTAACATTTTACCGGGGATATTTGTAAATAATTTAGCTATTTACCTTGAAACTAAATTAAAGGTATAAAGTGATCACTGATCAGATTTTTTCGTAAATATTGTGTTTTGTACCTCGCATTGAGGCCACTTCAAATTTTGAGGCAAAGTGCAATAGCCGTTTTGATGTTAAAAGTTAAAATGTGTTTCACAACAGCCCATTGTGTGGTAGTAGCTGGTAGTATACCACAATTAGGGATGAGGCTATCACTTTTCCGTTCATAACATCTAAACGGAATATATTTCTGGCCTAAAATTTCACTGGGATTATGAGAAAAATATGAGCTTTCTTCTGATGCCAAAATCTCAATTTTGATAGGAAAAAGTGAGGGATGATACTGTCGATCAGGTCACCTAAGTATGAAATTCTTATTTGCTATGGAGAATACATGTCACATGTATGTACATTCAATATTTGTCAATCAAAAAATTGAATTGTTATATCTTGGTGAAATATTAGGGAGGAAATTAAGTATTTTGGTGATTTTGTTCAATTTTGTTCATTTGATATTTATAACTGATTAATGATTATGCTAATTATGTTTTTTTTTGTGTATGTTTGATTTGCAGTTGAACCATGCAGCTTATCAATGTATGGAGATGTAAATGGATTGATTAAATCTATGAAGAGTCTGTTACTGGGGTCTTTGAAGACACAATTGATCTGTTGTTGGGTACTCGGTAAGTAGAGTCATGACAACAACAAAACTGTTATCATGCATCATGAATTGGGGGCAAAATATGTTACATACTCAAAATTAGAAATACATATGGCCATGCATCACCATGGTTCAAAAATATAGTTTTATTCCTCTCTAATTTACTAACTTGAAAATTTTTCTGGTAAAACCTTTCCAGATGTGCTAATAAATAATGCAGCTGATCAAAAAAAGCAAACCTGTTTTATGACATTATCAATCAAACAAATTTTCCTTCATGTCCTACATCAAATTTCCTCATCAAATTTTCATTAAATGATTTTGAACTTTTACAACAGTAGGGTAAATCCTTCAAGAAATCTGACTTTTGGAGCATAAATGAATTAATGCTTAGTACATTTTAAATATACCGTATAGGAAAAGCCTAGACCCATGGCACAGAATACAGTAACACTTGACACTTGCAACAAATCCATCAGTGCATTGCATAAAATAACATATTGATCATACATCAAATTGTTTTTTTAATTCAAGCTTTTTAAACATGTTCTTATTGTCTTGTTTCACAGGGGCATGATGATTTGAAAAAGGGACCTCACTCACCTCGGGACATCAATCTACAATGTACTTCATGAGAGCTGCCATCGTTACAGGAAAAAACCATGCTTTTAGAATGGAGCGCACATAATTCTTGTTGTTCATTCAACCTTCACATTTGTCACAAAATTCTATAAAGTACCGTAGCAGCATTCAGCAAAAATCAGTTGTGCTGAATTAAATCACCTTTGGTAGTAAGTGACATTAATCAGACTATCTTTAAAGATCTGAAGATGGACTAAGATGGACTTTACATACGAATGACACTTTATGTGTCGTGTTGAAAACTTGTGGAAGAGGTAGCCCAGTCAAATTAAGGTAACTAAGGACTTGACCCATCACTAATTGCAACACCTCTCAAACTTGAGACGAGACATGATATAGCTGTTATCTTCAGTAGATAGCACTATGCACTGAATAAGGCCAAGAAAAAATGTTTGCTTGCCCTCCAGTGGGACTTTTGCGGTGGGTTGGTCAGTTGGAAAAATATTTTTATTTTTTTAATGACTCGCTACTGTATAGGCCTGTAGGCAATGAACATTGGTCATGTGGAAAGATACATCAATACTTCACAGTCTTGCATATTGAAGGTCTGAAGTGATTTTTAAAATCACTTCAGACCTTCAATACGCAAGATAAACCATAGAAATTGATTCAATTAGAGCGACTGCACATTGATGCATGAATGGATAGTTATTAAATTATCAGTAGATAGTACTATACACTGTAATCAGCAGATCAGTTATCTTCAGTAGATAGCACTATGCACTGTAATCAGTTATCTTCAGTCGATGGCACTAATATGCACTGTATGATCAGCTGTGCGAGTCTACAGTAATGATTTTCTTGTCTTCAATAGATGGCACTATGCACTGTAATCATTTGATCTGTTATCTTCAGTAGATAGCACTATCCACTGTAATCAGTGGATCTGTTATCTTCAGTAGATAGCACTATGCACTGCATAATCAGTATAGTATTTGAGTGTTACTTTCAATAGATAGTACTTTACACTGCATGATTAGTGGTGTATTTGTCTCCTGTCATCAGTTGATTGGTTCCATTTTTGTATCGCCTGAACTTCAGGATGGGACTTAGTAATCACTATTTCTGTCTGTCCGTGTGGATGGATTGATGGATGTGGGGGGTGTGGATGTGTGTGTATGTCCGGAGCTGTATCTAGGGAACCGTAAGACCTACGGGACGCTACTAGGTGAGAGGAAGGATATCTGAGTTTGCTCCGTAACATATGTTTTCGGTAAAAAATATGCAAATTAACATAGCTAATTTGCATCATTTATGCGAAAATCAGCGTAAATTGATAGCGGCGTTTGTGGACAGACTACTTCAAGATCTGTCGGGTAACAAAACCTGGTGACAGAAATGATACACACCTGCTAATCACATGATTAGTTTTTTGGCGAAAAGTATGCGCATTTAGTTGTTAATTTACATAATTTATGCGGAACGCTTTTACAAATATGGTAGGAAATCTGAAGAAATTCGCCTTGTGGAGCTGTATCTGGGGATCCGTAAGAACCCTAAGCGCTATGATGATGATAGGGGTAGGGGGTAGCATGACCAGAGGATCTCGACTTGATTCGGTTTTCTGCGCAAAATATGGTAATTAAGTACCTAATTAGCATAATTTATGCATAAAATGCAAAAACCTATTTTCTCAGAGACTAAGTGTCGCACGTTCTTCAAACTTGGTGGGTGGGTGCATCTTGACCCCAGACAGAACAAGTTTGTATTGGTTAGTGGGTCAAGGTCATCCAGGGTTTATCCGAGGTCAAATTACTAAAAACTGTCGTATGGGCACGAAACTTGGTGGGTAGTCAACATTTAGGGACCGTGCATTCACAAACACTTGTAAGGGGGGCCTGATGCAAAAAGGGGGGCCCTGAAAATTTTTGACTCTCCTAAGGGGGGGCCCTGAAAAAAATGACCACAAATTTTCCTGGAAAAATTGAGTTTATATGCTTTTCTATAGGGTTGACCCATAATTTTCATGTCAAAAAGGGGGGCCCTGAAATTTTTGAGGACTGTAAAGGGGGGCCTGAAAAATTTTTGTGATGAATTTTTTTTTGCATCAGGCCCCCCTTACAAGTGTTTGTGAATGGTCCCTTATAGTCTAATTTTTTAAAGGTAATTTCAGGGTCATCCCAGGTCACCCAGGGGTCATCTGAGGTCAAATTACTAAAAACTTGTATGGGCATGAAACTTGGTGGGTACAGTCAACATTTTAGAGCAAAATTTTCAAAAGGTCATTCCGAGGTCATCCAAGGTCACCCAGGGGTCTCCTGAGGTCAAATTACTACAAACTGTTGTATCATGGGCATGAAACTTGGTGGGTTCAGTCAACATCTAGAGCCAAATTTTTGGAAGGTCATTTCAGGTCATCTAAGGTCATCCATGGGTCATCTGAGGTCAAATTATTAAAAAATGTTGTATGGGCATGAAACTTGGTGGGTACAGTCAACATTTAGAGTCAAATTTTGGAAGGTCATTTCAGGGTCATTTGAGGTCACCCAGGGGTCATCTGAGGTCAAATTACCAAAAACTCACATGGGCATGAAACTTGGTGGGTACAGTCAACATTTAGAGCCAAATTTTTGGAAGGTCATTTCAGGGTCACTGGGGGTCATCTGTGGTCAAATCTATATAAATAAAAGGAAGTCGCTAAATCTTGTGCACGAATAGACTCAGAGATGATTTCACTTTCAGCTCTGATTTATTCGTACATTGATCGGGTACATATTGCCATTAAACCATCCGAGGTTCATTTTTGCAAAAATTGATGGTAACTAAGAGAATAACATAAAAAACTGTCGTGTTGCTATGCAAAATCGCATGCAGTGGCATTGTGGGTAATAAGGACAGTGTGAACCGCGTAATAATATTTCCATTAAAAAACCATACGCAGAGCAACATTGCCCTGTTTTCTGCCAACTGCGAGGTGGCCAAGAAATGATTCAGGCTATCTAGATGCACAACATCGCGCACTTTAAGAATGATCTTACGAGCTTTTAGCCTCTCACGCAGAGCTACGCACCCCATTTTCCGCCACTGCACCGAAGTTGGCAGCCAAGAGATTAAGGCTACGTCGCGTGAATTTTATTATTTATTCTAGGCTTATAATGAATCGTCGTTTAGTTTTACAGCCACATTCATACGGGAGATTGAGGAATATACGGGGCACGCATTGCACTTTATTTGGTTGAAAACGGTCAAGACCAAGAATTGGCCTCAAAATCAGTGAAAATATGGTTAAAACCGGGTTTTTCCCGGGATTTTTGTTGTCAAAACCAGCGCGTGCACGTAACTAACTGGCAGCAGGGGTTGGCGTTAGTACGTCGGCGTACTGAGCAATGTGACGCGCGCGTGCGGGTGCATAATATGCACAGACCAAGTTTCCGTGCCAGAGAAATAGAAAAGAAAAGAAAGGAAGACAAAACTGAAAAGGTAGGCCTATGGATGGGTCGGGTTGAGGATACGAGAGGAAAGAAGGAAGCTAAAAATGAAAGAATAAATAAAATAAAATAAAATAAAATAAAATAAATAAATAAATAAATAAATAAATAAATAAATAAATAAATAAATAAATAAATAAATAAATAAATAAATAAATAAATAAATAAATAAATAAATAAATAAATAACTAACTAACTCATGTAAAAAACAAAAATAATGAGAACAGAATTAAATAGATAAAATTCAAACAGGAAATCACAAGCTAAGCAGGAAATATGAAAAATGGGAACAAAATGTAGAAAAAAAGCCAAAACTAAAAGGAGAAATGAAAGAAATGGTAGATTTATAAAATAATGCATGGGAACGGGGCTCAATAAATGAATAACATGGAAACGAAATCACGAGCTAAGCAGCATGGGAACAAAATAGACCTATGCAAAAGAAACTGAAGAGAAAGAAAGGAGCTAAATGAATAGAAAAAAAAAAAGAAGAAGACAAAAAAAGGTAGGCCTACGGGTAGGCCTATATGATTACAGTAACTAAATGAAAGCACGGAGCAAACTAAAGAGGGAAAGAAAGAAACTAATCAGGAAAATTAAGGGAAAAAAGAAGTTAAAATTAGAAACTAATCTCGAAAAATAAGAAAAATAAATAACAACTGAAGGAAACGGGAAATCACAAGCTAAGCAGCTGATAAAAATGAAGCTATAAAGGGAAACGATAAGAAAGGATAGATTTAGAAAATAATGGGAATGGGGTTAGGCCTAGATAGATAAATAACATGGAAACGGAAAATCACAAGCTAAATAGCATTTTGTTTTAATGGAAACAAACTAGGCCCGTGCAGAATAAACTGAAAAGAAAATGCAAATGCAAGAAGGGACAGGTTTAGAAAAATAAAATTTACCTTTCCATAATTCTACCTTTTCAGTAATTCCTCCTGTTTTAGTGATCGCTCCCATTTACTCATCTAGCGGGGACCCGCGCGAAGCGCGGGTATCCCGCTAGTTAGTAAAAATTGTCAAATGGGCATGAGACTTTGTTGGTACAGTCACCATCAGCCAGGTAATTGTGCCCAACTGAGAACCACCAAAATTTAGGTGTCAAAGGTCAAATTTCAATATTGGTCCAATCAAGCTCAAATTGAACAGGCAAATACCAAAAGAAATCGCAAAGGCAGGTGGACGCGAAAGCAGGCGATCCTCGTGGTTCGAGAACGGTCTTGTTTTCTATGCCCCCTGTGGTATCCACGAGGGGTCGAAGGTCACAGTGGGACCAAAACTGAAAAACAGTCCCATCATGTTGTAATGTATCTCATATTGTTCCTCTTATCACCAATGATCACGGGGAATAAAAAATTGTATTGTCATATTTTTCTACAGTGCTTAGTTCAGGAGTTAAATATGTCAAATGTCAAAACTTTTTTCAGTGTTGCTAGTCTTCAGGAAATTTCCTGATTACAGGAAATTTTACTTGGGTGATCCTGTACAAATGTATAGGCAATGCACATTTTCAGGATATTTTTTGCCATTTCAGGATTTTTGACATCACTGACTGGCACAGAGGTCAAATTTTAAAAATGGTCAGATTTCATCGAAACTGGTGTCATATTACTCCCTTTAACAGAAGAAATCTAAAGTCAAACATGTACTTAAGTTACAATTTTGGTGTAATTTGTATTGTTCTGTCCCCCTTGGCCTTGAGAGTTAATGTAGCCAAAGTCCAATATAGAAATATTGTACTGTATATGCATAACCTTTGACCCATGATTTCATCCGATTCTGAGATTATAAATATTTCTCAAACAAATTATTTTCCAATTTCGGTTGTAGAGAGGAGTAATTTAAGACAAAACACGATTGAATCGGTGCATTTTGAAAATTTGACCACTATGCAATGAGGTATTTGATATTTGACCTAATACCACATGAACTAAACACCAAGACTACTGAAATTAGAATAATTGTATCTCGCTGGCACATAACCAGGGACAGGCGATTTGCGCGGGCAGGGATACATGATTTGCACTGAAAAAAGAGTTCCGCGCAATTTGCTATTTTTTTCCGCGCAAATCGCCTGTCCCTGCACATAACCAATAGTAAGTAACCTTCATGTAGATAGGTCAAAGCCTGGGATATTAAAATTATTTTGAAGATGTTAATTGTGTGTTTGCAAAAGTCAAAATGTTGTGTATGCAATAAATAAATAAAATGACTCCCCAAATTTGCTTATGTTTTGAAACTGTGCTTTTGTTTGATGTATTTAGTGGGTTTTCTTAGGGACGCACCATTAGACTTCAAGGGGTGTGGGAGGAAGTTTTTGAAAAAAAAAACTTCCCCCACTACATGAGCAAAAAAAAACCTTCCTCACCAAACTGTATAAATGCATGAAAATTAAAAAAAAAAAAAACTTGTCGCCTTTGGCGGCGAAAAAAAAACAACTTTGCCGCCTCCGGCGGCGAAAAAAAAATCTTGCCCCGACCCCAACTTCCTCCACCCCCCCTTGAAGTCTAATGGTGCATCCCTTATAAGGCTGTATCAAAATGATTGTTACAGTTTCCAGTACAAGTATATAATATTATGTACAAGACTGCAACACAAAATCACATATTAAATTTGGGGATTAATATATAATTTTTTGATATTTCAAGAGAATTCTATGTGGCTAATGTCACAACTAATGTGTATCAATCACTTTGATGCAGCCTGTAATATAGCCTCCCATATATTTTTTGTGCCAGAATCTGAGAAATTAATTCTTGCTCAATTTTACCCTCCCCGAGGACACATGAATACTGTAAAAGTGGATATTTTCACAGAATATTAATATAATTATGCTTTTCCTGCTTAACTTAGATACCACAAAAATAATAATGCTCAATTGAGAATTATATTCTTTCATGTTTAGGACTGCGAGAATACTCACAAATTAAAAGAACCAGTACCGGTAGTTGATAATTGGCAAAGCACACAAAATTACATACTGTGTGAAATTTCCACTTTTTATGTCAAAATTTTTTGTCATAGGCCAGAGGTTTAGGAAATTTGGTAAATATCTGCTTTGCAACGATAATTCTCTGGCCATGGTTAGTGATGGCTGGCAAAAGGAGGGAAACAGTGCTATACCCTTAGGTGACGAAAAAAGAAACCTGTTCTACCGGCCCGACCGACCCTGATTTTCCAAAATTTGGGAAACAAATTTTTCCTGTACAAATGATGAAATGAATGCCGAATATATCAGGAAAAATTGTTTGTTTGTATTTCCGTAAATTGCAAAATATTACAGATTTTGTTGATTTTTAGGCCCAACTTTAAAAGGTACGTCCACCCATAGAACAAGGTTTTTTGCCGCCTTATCTACATGTATGAGGCAAAATAAATTCACACCAAAAACCAGATTCTTGTTCAGCAACTTATTTCTTATATTATTTGATAAATAAAGTTTGTAAAGAGTGAAGCTCAGACAAACTGGCACTCTAATAACGGAGAGAAAATATCAGACAGTGCAATTCGATTGATACAAAATGTAGCACTTTACACTGCATGATCAACAGTTTTCATGCCCCTTCAGTAGATAGCACAATATACTGTATAATCAGCTCCAACAAAATAGTACAAGGTGCTATATTGGGTTTGGGATTTTCTTTTGCTACATTAGTGGAACTATCACAATTACACATTGAGGGAAAATGCATTAGTTCGGTGATTTTGTTTAATTTTGACCAAAACAGGTGAATTTTACATGAAAAAAAAACTAAAATTTAAGATATTGAAATAAAAAGTATACCAATGTATTGATATGAATGTGTGCATCAAAGAAGTGAATCATGGCAACTCTCTAAAAAGAAAGGTTTTTGACCTATCTGACCTCTTGAAAATCAAAGGTAAGCATAAAATGCTTGTTTTTGGCTTTAAAAATGCAATTTTGAGCTAAAAATGGTCATTTTTTTTCAAACATTTTATTGTTTACTTTCTATACACAAGTTTTTATTGCAACTAATATTATTTATATGAACTAGTACCACAATTTTAGGATAGTTGCAGGAGTCACAGGTTGGTCAGTTACCATAGCAACCACATTTCCCACCATTTTCAGTCGATTTTGGTGGCAAAACTGCAAAAAACGATCATTTTATGTTGATCTTCGATTTTCAAGAGGTCACCTTGGTAAAAACGTCTGGTTTCAGGAAGCTCTCATGATTGACTTTTTGATGTGCACATTCATATCACTGCATTGGTATACTTTTTATTTCAAATATTTTAAATTCTTTTTAAAAATGTAATTTTTTACCATGTAAAATTAACTTTTTTGGTCAAAATTGAACAAAATCATGAAAATAATGCATTTCACCCAAAATTTTGCATGAAGATATAAAGACAAAATTGTTTGTTAACAAATATTGAATACACATGTGACATGTATTCCCCACAGCAATATGAAGTTCATACCATATTTCAGGGGTAGCGTTAAGGCCAAAGTCGGGGGTTGTTTTCCGTGTTTTTCACTTGCAGAAAATCCAAATACATGGGGAGAAAGTTAAATCTTGGTGAAAAATATTTTGCAGTGTAGTCAGGGGTAGGAGTAAGGTCCAAAAGTAGAGGGTCAGAGTTCACCCCCGAGCTTGCACATATTCCCAATATAGAGGGTGAAAAATTGATATTTTTTAAATTTAGGGGGTCATTCACCCCCCGATTGGGGGCTAACGCTACCCCTGCCACATTTACTTTCGAAGTTCTGTTTTAGTAATTGGCATTTATTTCAAACCAAATAATTCAGCTCACATCACTTTTTAGAAATGCCAGCCGGGTTAATCAGAAAGACGAGACTCTTATGGTTAATTTTAACCCCACTGGCACCTTTGTCCAAAAATTGAGCACGAAATGGTGCCTGGAAACCTGGACTAGAGTTTGAAGTTGATCGGTTATTGCGCTGAAGCTGCACAGTGGATTTATGAATTTGCTTCTGTCCAGACAGCCAGCCAAACAAACAAACAAACAGGCAAGCAGACAGGCAACCATCTGGATGATATCATAAGCCCCACATATGTGTGTGTGTGTGGGGGGGGGTGGGCAATAAAAATAAAATAATGAAATAAATATTAGAATTTCTGTGAGGTGAGCCAAATCCACAGGCATTTTTCAGGAATATCTTGTGGATGGAAAAGAGTAAAGTGTCAATAAAATGACTCAAAATGGGACATGAAATTGACAAATGTGGTCAAAAATTGGGCTTTGCCCCCACTAAAATTCTGGCTATGCCACTGGATTAGGATTAGTGCTGTATTTTTCTGGAATTGGGAGTAATTCCAACAGGATCCATTTCACATGCATCCATCCCACAAAAGCTAACTCACACAAAAACATCAAAAGTCTATGAAATTCCGAGTGTTACTTGTGTTCAATCACAAATTTTAGGTTGACAGATTTTGTGTTAACAAGTTTCCACTGTTTTTCCTAATAACACTGGCTCAGTTCCTGGAGCGGGGTAGGGCAATTGGTTAGTGCTAGGGAGGGTCCGTGACATCAGGACTGGATAGGTCTACTTCATCAGCATCTGAAGCTTCCTTCCAAATCATTGATGGTCAACATGATCAATAGGCTCTGCATTTTAAGTCATCCTGGCTGATGTTGAAAAAAATGCAGCAAACAACAATGTATCACAGGACTTCTCCAGTACTATCATAGCAGGGGAACTTAATATCTTGAGCTGACCATTCAGGTGTTCAATCAGAACATGGATATCCGGGTAGATCTATGAGCTCTGAAAAACAGTGAGAGAGAAAGAGATCAAGAGAGAAAATTATAATCAATGTGCAGAATGTATTGAATTTTTTTTCAAATTTTCAGTTAAAACATACCATCCACAAACAAGTTGACTATCAACAGGGTTCGGTTTTTGCCGACAAAGTGGCAATAACTGGCAAAAACCTGTTTTTGCCTGGTTTAAACCGGCAAAAATGGCAAAAACTTATGTATAGTCACTCAAATATAAACAAGTACACAGAAAGCTCATAAACAGTAAACATACAACTTTTGATGAATCATTCAACAAATTTTTTTTGTCTCATCAAGTCCTTAAAATGAAAAAGTTTTGAATTTGATATATGCCAGATGCACTAAGTGAGCAATGAAAATGCATGCCTTTAATTTCTGAACATGTTATTTTTAATTACAAAATCTAGTCTTGTTACACTCCGGAAAAATATTTTTTAATTTAATAATTCATTTTGAGATCAAAAATCTGAACTTTAAATCACTTTTTTAGTTTTTGCCATTTTTCCCGGCAAAAACTGTTTTTGTCAAGCGGTTAAAACCGTGGTTAAAACCATGACTTTTTCCACTCTATGGCAAAAACCTGTGAACCCTGACCATCAAGTAGTGCATTTTCTGATTCACAACTAGCTTCCCATAACTTCAAATACTGACCTATCTCAGCTACACCTACATGTATAAGGAACAACAAAAAGGGCAGTGACATACATATGAATGTATTGCATGGGTTGGAGCCCACAAAAGAGGGTCTGGACTCACACCGACTCACTGCTAAAAAACCCAAAGTTTTATACCCCTAAAAAAAGTTGTTCAATTTTTTCAATGACTATTCATGGGCATCTTTTTGCAACATGTTGCCAGTACTTGTAACAAACAAGGTGGTTCTAAAACAGTTGAATAGAGTGGGTGATGCTAAGGAGTTGGAGGTACCGCTTGGGGGGGGGGGGAACATAGCAAATAAGTCCCCATTGAGGCCTTTTCTAAAACAGTCAAATACAGTTGTGTTCACATTTTGAGTTACACCCGGTGTAAACTTACGCTAAACATTGATGAAAATTCCACAATATTTTCCCTACTCCTACCGCATATCCACACCTAGCCTACACAGAGCACTATGCCGACCAGTTCCACCAAGCATTCCGTCTGGTTGGCGTAAACATCAGCTACCACTTCCGGTGTTTCTGTGACCTTTTTTGCCGCCCTTTCTAATTACAGATAATATGTAATGTCTTAGTTCTGATCAACAAAAGGTCAAACTTACACCAGTTCTGCTGGGTGTACGTCGAACAATGTGAACACAACTGTTATGCCTGCATGCGCCCTTCAAAAAAAATCATAAATAAATAAATTACCTGTTACATTGTATTCTTCCTCTGCTTCTGTGCTTTTGAACAGAAGTCATCATTCATAGTTTTAAAGCATAGCCAGAATCTCTGAGAAGTCCCTGCAGATGTTCATTCTCAAAAGTGCAGCTGAGATGCAATATACAACTGTCATCATGCTCCTTGTTCAAGATTGTGCCATTACTTTGAAGATTCTGCCCTGGCGTTGATGATACTAAGTTACCTGTATTCATGAAATTAACAGGAGATTTAATATTAAATACATGATGGAAGTACACTGCATTGTTGTCTTTGTTGACATATAATTATAAATACACTAGATTTCGCGGTTCTCGGGTCGGGCAGTTCTCGTAATAAATAGGCATATCTCTAATTGCCCAACACCCGTTATCAATATACCTGCCCTGACCTTTTTAACTACTATGATATAGGCCTAGCGCCTAGGCCTACGTCTTCCAAGGAGGATCCCGAAAATACCCCGAAATTAGTAAACGCAATAACGCCTAATATAACGGGTTTTATTGCCTTACCATAACTGATTATTTTAATGTTAACCATTCTGGATGACCCCGGAAATAGTCATGTTCTACTGAAATAGGCCTCTGTGATGAGTTTAAAAACCTGAATATTAACCTAAAATACACAGCAGATGGTACAAAAACTCAACTGGTAATGATATAGTAGAATACGATTCCATGAAAAAAAAAATTCAGTAGTACATGAAGTGCCTATTTAAAAATAGATAATAATTTGTACATATTCCACCCCGGGATTCCACCATGCCTATTTCATACTTGCAACACATTTTCAAGTGTTAAAATGGCTTTCCAAGCATCAACTGGCATTCAAGCTCGCTTGTTAAACATGGTGGTGTGTATACTACAAATAAATAATGGATGAATGGGCCTTGCAGTTAAATATTTTAAAATATTTTCGGCCAAATTTTTCCTCAATTTTTGGCGAAATTTCAAAAATATTGGCAAAATTGGGCTATTTTGAGAGAATTTTGAAAAAAGAACCCATCCATGACGTGAAAAAGGGTTTCCGATGATATACCAAAAGGCGAAAATGCTACCAATGTTTGCAGCATGTCCCTGTATGGTCAATCATTTGTACTGAGTACCCCCCGACCAATATACATGTATCAGGGCTGCAGTGGCAGTTTTCATGCCCATTCAGTGAACATTTGCCTAATCCTACCCATGAAAATATGCATAAGCAATATACAATATGTGACACGATCAAGGGAAATGAGTCAGATGTCGCTAATATTGATTTTGAGATATTGGCAAAGAAAGTGTTAAAATTCTTGTTTTATATTGTTTTCAGCGATTGATAAATTGGCGTAACTTCAGAAAGAAAAGTCGTATCAACATAGGGTTTTCAGTTTCTGAAAGCTCTAAATGTCCTATTTAGAAACATGTGTAAAACTCATTTTCGACCAGGGCCGACAAGCTCCGACATGTGACTCATTCCCCTTGATCATGTCGCATATGTCTCAAAATAGCTCAAAATAACATAAGCTTTGAATCATAAACAATCAAATCATATGTATAGTGGGTCTATGATACATCAGAAGGCCTACATGTAGATATGAGACTCTAATATGTAGTTCACCTCAAGTTCAGTAAATCGGTACTGATATGCACAAATCAATTATAAAAACTACTGCACATTGTGTCGACTACTGCACATCATGTGTGTGATACCTACGCTGAATGCGTGCATGGAATATTTTTATTTTGACTCACTTGTTACTAGAGAATTTGGCTTAATTTGTTGCTAAGCACCCGGATATCCACGCCCACATGTCCACTTAGAAGTACAAAGTAAATAGACCTCGGCAACTGCAGGTATGAGAATATATTCTTCAATGCAATGCGCCTAACTGCTTCTTTGGCGCGCCAACTGTTGCACGATTTGTACTTGCTGAGCGCACCGCGCGTCACATTTTTTTAAACACGCAGTGCGTGTGACGCAAAGCATCGACCCCAGGTGCCACAAATTTGGTTTGTACTTCTATGTGGACAATCACTGTAGTCATGTACAGAGCTAGACTGCAAGTACATGCTAAATGCAATGTTCAAAAGATGACTGAGAAAATATGGAAATGAGTAGGCCTAATTAAAATCAAAATTGTAAGTGATTTTGTTCCAAACAAGTTACCAAGTCAACAACAGCCCGTTCTTGAGGAAAATAATAATACATTGTTGTACTTCTAAATCTAAGCCAAGCCAGTGGTGTATCGTGGGTCATCACATTGGGGGGGCACCGACCATGATTGGGGGAACTGAGTCTGATTGGGGGCACAAGCCATTTTCCGCAATTTTCCTATGGGATTTTTTAATTTTCAGATTGATTGGGTCAGATCGATTGTCCCCATGCCCCTATGAAACTATGCCACTGAGCAAAGCAATCGGTGTAAATCATTATTTATGATAATCGATCAATGCACTGACTTCATAACACATCTTTTTGTGAGAATAAAAATAAGTACCGTATGCCGACATATCATGCGAGCCTTGCTCGATAAACATACATGTATAGCCACAAATTTGCTCACCGATAGCTTTACATTTGAGGTTAGAGACCTTTGCATTTAAAATCTAGTCTGATTTGCTGAAGCATGACACCGAATAGCAATGGAAGTTCAGAAGTAAACACAGCCGATGGGCGATCGCATTAATGTTGCTTGTTCAAAATACATGATTAGGCAAATTTTAAAAAATACAGTTGACGGATTGAAATAACTTTAATCCAAATTTCAACATTAACAGAATAAAAATGTCAATGATGTCCGACTGAAAAACGATAGCAACATACTCTACCTCGAGTCACCGGCACTAGCTTTGAAGTTCAGCGTGTTCTTCATTTACAGCGTTACTTGCAGTGCGTGTACATTATACTTTTACGCGCGCAATCAATGTGCCGCAGAAATGTACATGCAAGAAACCACGCTAAGTCAACGCTAGTACAGGGATATATCTGATGATTTTTATTTTTGGGTGGATCATTATAGGCAAAAGATGTAGAAAATACATGTCACCCAATGCACCACGCAATTGAATAGCAGACCGGCACTGCACAGTAGGCCCTACTGGCTTTTGGCTGGTTACCAGTTGTACTTGTCTATGTAATCCATGATGAATCGGCAATCAGAGCCTACAAAACGTGGCGCATATATCATGGCATTGGGAATTGACGCAAATTTTACGCGTACAATCAGTCATACCTAGAAAGGATTAAATTCAAATTGAGAAAATATTCTAGGTATGACTTGTTGTACTAACTAAGCCAACGCAGCACGCTCACGCTGAACTTCCATGACTTCAAACCTTTTGCCGGTGACCCAAGGTAGATATACAGACTATCTATAGCATCGAATGCATAACTATTGTCATGATTGTGTCATGTGCAAATTCAAAGCTGGAGTTCTCGAGTAAGGCACTGTGCAGTGCATGCAGTAAATAGTCGGCAGTTCGGCATAGTACAGAGTATCAGTATACAGACTCAGAGTTGACTGCCACTGTGATGTGACCTAGTACAAGGAACTTATACGATGTCCTCATTCACAAACTGATACTAGCGGTCCGAATTTTGAGCCATACAACTTACAAGTTTACGTGGTGAACTAACCATGCATGCATGCTAACTGTGACCGTGCCGCGGACTGGCCCTTAAAGCTTAAACTTACCGCTGAAAACTTAATTTGTGGACTTGATGTTCCTTGTCGTTTAGTCTCTAATGGAGCAGAACAATTCTGCACCATTCTGGCGTGCCTTTGTTTACTTTTTAATGAATTATAATCAAAAGATCAGCTCGCATCACAGTGGCTCGCATCAGCTCGCATGCAATCAGTTGAAATTTGTAACCGGAAGTTGATGCGAACGTCGTGACCTTTAAAGACATCATGAATAGTACACATGGTTCACTCTTCTTTGCTACAAGTGAACTTCGACGTAGGAGACTCATGAAAATTACTTGCCACCAAGCGCCAAGTTTTTTGACGGTGATTCCCGATTCTTCTGATCATGTGCTTAAGCAATGGTAGAGCGGTAATTAAACACGGCACCATGGCACTCGCTTAACTGGCTTGTGTTGCATTCATCATCTATGTATGTCTGCAATCATAGATTGAATGCAATACCGCTCTTTTCAAAGATACTAATCTTACAGGTGCGAGTGATCAGCATGATTTGAATATTCTATAGAATTACGATCCGAGTCTTAATCCCTGTTCTTTGCATAGGTACCGCATGAACATACTAGTGCAGGGCGATATATTCAAAAATTGTTTTCACCTTATTGCTACCGTAGTTAATCCTGTTACATCAGCCCTTTTATGGCGAATAGCAAGCATGTGCAATTCCCAGGCTTTAGTTACTACTATTTTATTCCCAGTAGTAAGGCTTACAGGGTCTACCTGTAACACTGTGGTAGGTTTCCTATTTTTAATATACAAGTGCATGGTATTGGGCACGTCATGAAGCGGAACCAATCACCGGAAGTTGTTGGAACCTTTAATGACATTAAACTGACATTAAACCCTGTTTATTATCTAGGCTCCTTAGGTGACCCGGAACATGCCCGGAAGTTGTTAACAGTTCTGATGTGCTCTCATGTCCTACAAAAAATTGTGCAAAGGCTGCTATCCGATGCCTTTTTTCATATTCATCTTGAATTGCTTAGCAATTTATACTCTTTGCCGAATATATACATTTGATTCATATCAACTTGATTTATAAACACATAACTTACATGTTTAAAAAAACCATACACATTATCAATAATTTGACCAATTCATTTTCACCTTCATTGCGTACAAATTCATTGAAGGTGACAAGCCTACAATGTCAGCTTTTTGACAAAGGGAGTATTATTAAGTCGTAATTATTTGATGATGATGGACTTGATTCGAATAGTTTTTAAACTTTTGGAACCAAGTCCGTTTAAAAATGTTACCTTTGCATAAAATGTAATGATAAATTATATTCAACTAGCGGGATACCTGCGCTTCGCGCGGGTCCCCGCTAGATGGGAGCATTCACCATAACAGGAATAATTACTGAACAGGTAGAATCATTGAAAAGGTACATTTTATTTTTCTAAACCTGTCTCCTCTTACACTTTCTTACATCTTTTTCCCGTATTTATTACGTCCTCTCATAGCGTGTCTGCGGACGTGTTCACCCGTTATCATAATCCTGTGACCCGTCCATGTACCTTTTTGTCCTTTATTTTTCCTTCTTTCCGTATCAATATCATGTCCACTGGTCTCTGGCTCGCAGATCGCGTGGGCTGCGCCGTTCTGCGCCCATTGGCGTAGTCGCATTACGCATTTACGCCTGGCGCCGGCCGCTGCCGGCCAGCTGCAGTGACGCGTGGGCTGACAACCGATTTTCATAACAAAAACCAGTTTTTACCCATATTTTCACTGTTTTTGCAGCCAATTCTTGACCGTTTTCAACCAAATAAAGTTTAAACACGTCCCCGTATATTCATCGATCTCCCGTATGAATTTGGCGACATTTGGATCGTAACTGACGGAGCCTTTATAGGCATACATAGATAGATAGATACATACATACATACATAGATACATACATAGATACAACATTCCCCTATTTATAGTAAGATGAGTTTTCTCCTGTCATTATTTTTAGCTTATTCCAATAACTAAAACAAGAACTTTTAACCAAAAAAAATGAAGAAAATAAAAAGAAGAAAAAAGACCTGACCTGACTGAATATCTCCAATTGTGTTAGTATCAAATTCCAGAGCTTCATTTAATTTACAGACAATATTTTTGCTGAAACAAATTGATTGGTAATTGATGCATGTTTAATTGATGCACATTGTTTTAATGCTTTGATCATCTATTAATTGATACCACAGGTGCCTTACAGAAAGCCAGAAGTCTCCCTAGACTTAACGTGGAAGAGACGGCAGAGGTCAATTCTGGGCGCAGGTACCTTACTCCACAACCTAAACGCAAACCATTTATACCCCCAAGACCACCAGCGGACAGTTTCCGTCGATCATTATCATCATTCTCCCCACAGGAAAATGGCATTCCTGTCATTGAGGTACATGAAGAATTATCTGTAGAAACTGAGTCATACAACAACCCATCCAATGCTATCAATGTCATGAAAACTGAACACACCCATGAGAATGAAAGGCTTGAGGAAGCCAAGTGTGACCTTGTGGCTACTAGTGGTCCTCTGACACCTAAACGCAAGGCACCTCAACCACCGCCGTCCAATAGGGGGGGAAGAAGAAGGAAGTCAGATACTAATGCGGCTGATTTGAGACAAATACGCAAACAACAGAAATCACGGGTGAAGAGCCTTGGTCCGAATCAAGGTAGGCACCTAAGATACAATACAACCATAAACCGTTTGTTGTTAAAATTGTTTTTTGACACATGCATAATGCAAGGATGCAAGCTGACCTGCAGGAAAAAGCCTGAAAAGTGTGTGAATCTGGGACCAAAGCCTCCAAAACGGGCTGAAAATAAAGAAAAGTGCAGGAATTTGGACTTCATGAAAGCAGGAATTCCTGCAAAAGCAGGACAACTTGCATCCCTGATAATGCTAATATCATTTGAAATTATCTTAAAAAGAAATATTGATATCCATATATTGCGTACACCTCAATAAGTTTTCTTGAGTTATTATTCTCCTGTTGGTGTCAAAATGAATACCCTGCAGAATTTGTTTCTGAGGATCTACAATCCAGGAAAAAAATACTTCCACTAAACAATTGAAATGTGTGCCCTATCAAAATTGGAAAGGAGAGTGAAACATGTGTGCAATATATGTGAAGTACAGACTACCCCCTATATCTCACCCTTCCCCACTCCCCATCTTTCAATGTTGGAGGGTCTCACAGGCCTTTTGACATCATGGCTTGGTCCAACATTGAATTGGGGGAGCGAGGGCAGAGATATACCAAAAGACAGGCAAAGTGTGCTAACCTTTTTTCTTGAATTGTAGATTACGTCAACATAATAATCATCTGCTAGTTTGAACAAAAGAAACCATAATATATAAGTCATGAATACTTTAATCCTGATATATTTTACATGTACGCTCTGCAATGGAATTCACATACCCCACGCTATTATATTATTGATAATTCTCATTTCAGGTTTAGGTACATCTGACTCCGATTTATCCTCTTCACCTGACGGATCTCCGGTAAAGAAGAGATTATTTTACACACCACAACCAAGACGAAAACAATTCAACTTAGATAGGGACACATCTTTGGATTCATACGATGTAGCTCACGGATCCACACGCTCTCCAGTGGAGCGTGCGGCAAAGTTAGCAATGTCCAAACGAGCCTGGGGTTCCTCGGACAGTTCTGACTCCACCCCTTCCCCGGTTCCACAGTCAGTCAGTCCTGAGTGGTTGTCCCCTAGATCCCCTCCCTCTCTAAGTAGCCAACACTCGACAACCTCAAGCAGTACCCCACCAACTGCGTCACCAAAGAAATTACCAATCAGTCCACTTGCTTCTCCACTTAAAGTCAACACACAAAAGTCATCATTAAGTGGAATTACTTGGCAATCAACTGTCAACACAGTAGATGAAACACGTAAGTATAATATTCTCTGTAGAGTAATGTTAACAAGGATAACATGAATTGTGGAATACATCCTTTAAGGTAGTAACCCAGAACAAGTCGCCAGACATGTTTTTGAGTTATAGGTGATGACATTCTGATTTTAAAAAAAATGAAATTTTGGAATTCTTAATTTTATGGCATTGGAGCTAAGTGGACTTTCAAATCCTTGAAAGTACTTATTAAAAAGTGGTTTATTTAATCAATAAATAACAGTTGAACTATGCTAATCCCTTTTCAAGAAACCCTCTAATTTACATATTTGCATAATTAACTAGCATTTATGCAAATTACCTCATTAATTATACAAATATGCAAATTAGAGGGCGGCTTCACCATATAATACATTAGAACATATTAGAAACACTTTGACCAAGTTTCAAGGTAACAGTACATATGTAAAATAAAAGTACCCTGAACATTCATGCATGGATTTTTAGCAAAATATTGGCAAAAATTACATATTATTAATGAGCTTCTCCAGTCATTTTAGCTCATTAACTTTATTGATTTATGATAAAAAACATTAGATACAAAGAAAATATAAATTGATATATTTTGACAATTGTATGTCTAATTTGCTTCAAACAAATGGCATATTGATTAAGTGTACTTTGCCCTACTCAAAATAATTTGTTTTAAACATGATTAGAGCACTTCCATAATGCCTCAAATACCACCTTAAGTTTTTTGCTATGTTATCTAGTATTGGATAATTGATGCTCAAATGACGGTATGTGTAGAAAGCCTTCCATACTTTCAGGAACCTAAGAAGACTTTTATCACTGCCAATTATTGGTCTGAACTTTTATTTATATTTTTGTTCTTATGTCAGGTCCACAAAGGAAAATCTCAAGATCGCGTCCTTCATCCACCCCATCACTTGGCTCGGTTAGGCAGAAACCATTTCGTAAAGCAACCAGTGATGGATCAAGTATAGGCATACAGAGTAACACTAGATCATCTGCAATCCGTAAAGGCAAACAGCGCATGCATCGCAGTAAGTCAGCATCTAAGATGAGTTTGCCACGAAGTCCAGATCGTAGTGTGGATCCTGTGCAAGCATTTGGAGCGGCGATCCAAGCTGAACATGCCCATCGACAGGTTAGGCGAAGTCAGTCTATTCGCGATGGGTTATTAAATTCCATGATTCTGAATAAGACCGAGCCTCTAAAAGTAAGCACACTACCACAACATGTTATTATTATTTTTTTTTTTATTATCATTACAGGGGTGTGATTCAAAGTTTGTGAAATATCCTGGAACTATAGTGGAAAATCCTGAAAAACAGCGTGAAATAAAATTGTGTAAATTTTGGCCACAAAAAAATCCTGAAATCGGGACAAATCCTGAAGAATCACACCCTTGTTATTATCATTATTAATCATCATCATTTATTATTTATCATTATTATTATCATTATCATTATCATTATCATTATTATTATCATTATCATTATTATCATCATTATTATCATCATCATTTATTAATATCACCATGCTTTATCATCATAATCTTATTTTCTTTAAATTTAAATTGCAATTTACTTTGACATTCATCGCATATTTGATTTTTGTTTCATTTATTCATATTATTTACGTTTTATTTCTTTATCCATAATATTCTTTTAAGGTTTTCAGACAGCATGGAACTTTTGCGTGCATGCCAATTTTGATCAAAAATGGTGAGTGTGGCGTATAATGATCGAGTCAGGATGTCTAGTGACAGCAGCAGATTTTTTCTGAGAGGTGTGGAAATGTATGAATTTGGGGTGAAATCTGATAAAACTACAATTCAAATTACAATTTTTCACACTAATTTACCCAAATGGTGCAGAATGCAATGTTAACTAGAAATTTGGCTATATTCCAGATGAAATCCATATACAACTATTGATGAAGACATGGCCTTATCTTATACACAGGGAGCATGAATTTCAAATAAGGTTACCTGAATGGGTAACTCCATTTGAAATCTACACCCCCTGTGTGGGAGATTAAGGTCATGTCTTCCATAGGGGGCATATGGGTTTTTACCAGGAATATCCCAATACAATTGGTTGGTTAGGGTTTGTACCATGAGGTATGTATGTGGCACACATAGAATGTTTTTTGTTTCGTTTAGTTTTTGTCGTTTGCAAGAGAGGGCCACATAATGAAGCCTTGTTGATTTTTTGTAGGGTGTTATATTTACTTGCCTTTTCATAATCTTGAATTTTTCGAACAAGCTGGTAGTTCAATTTTTGAATTTAACTTTTTTATGGCTAATTTTCTATTACAGGATGAACCACAAACCCCAGGTTCCTCCAATGACCCATCGAGCCCATCATCCTGCTACATCTCATCACCTTCTCCAACATCATCACCACGACACAGACCATCTCTTATGCGTCATATACGCTCAGTGTCTAGCACAAGATCTATGAAATCTATCTTTGGTAGTACAGAAGTACTCAATGATTTATTCCTTAGTGAACGAGGCGCAAATAAAAGACTAAAAGCGGTGGCTGGTATCATTACAGGACTTGTATTGGGAGTGATTTTGATGATCGGATTACATTACGGATTGAAGTATGGACATATTGCTGCCTTTGTTATCACTGCTGTGTCCACATTGTTTATGTCATTGTGTCTAGCATTCACAGGTGAGGCTACTTAAGGGATCTAGAATGAGCGTTTATGTCGTTTCGACAGTATTTTTTGTGGGACATGAGAGCACCTCAGACGTATCGAATTGCATTCTGAATACGAATAATGTCTTTCTGATATCAAATAATTTTCATTTTTTGAAATTCACGATATAATACAAATTTTATGACAAATTATTAAAATTTGATATTTGTCAAATTTTGATATATAACAGTCCTCGAAATAAATTTTATAAATCTAATGATATATTCTTAAAGTGTATGTAGCTGGGAGGAAAAGCCGACGATCAATTGAAAATTTTGACCTTTTATATTGAAGATATGGATTTTTTTCCCAAAAGACCTATTTTTTATTTGGTGTTTTGGGAAAAAAAATCCATATCTTCAATACGAAAGGTCAAAATTTTCAATTGATCGTCGGCTTTTCATCCCACCTACATACACTTTAAGTATAAATCATCAGATTTATAAAGTTTACTTCAAGTACAGTTAAATATCAAAAATAACAATTTTTAATCATTTGCCATAAAATATGTATTACATTGCAATTTCAAAAATCAAAATTATTTGATATCAGAAGGACATTTTTCGTATTCAGAATGCAATTCGATATGTCTGATGTGCACTAATGTCCCACAATAAATACTGTCCAAACGTTCATACCCCACCCCTTAAGAGAAAAAGATCAAACATGTTAATACTTCCTTCTTAAACACTTGAGAATGTTCTTGCAATCTTATTGGTTCTTACACGTGTGATATGACACGATATCACACACTTTAGCTCATGCTCATACGCGCTATTTGGACCAATCAGGAAGTGCATAGCAACAATGGGACTGATCGATTCTAAGCCCTAGGTAATTCCTTGTATAATGTAGGATTTACTATGATTATGATTAATATATTTATTTGAATTGAAGTGTTTAAGAATGAGAATAAAGGTATTGTTTTTAGCCGCTGTCGTGCATCTATCGTCTCATATAACATGTGACATCATAAAGGCCTATAACTCAAATACAAGACTTGTTCCGCGTTTTGTTGGAGCTGGTCACATATGTTTCTCTTCAAAACCTGTGTTTTAAGCATTTTACCAGTACAAAATATGAAGCAACAAAGCGGGCCATCAATATCGTTTTAGGTCTAAACCATATGAAGTCATATTATTTATTTATCTTTTACAGTGAGAGGAAGATGTGTGGCTTTGTTAATGGTCCCAACCCTGTGCACACAACGAGGCAGAGCTGCATTCTTAGCTATCGTGGTGGCGCTGCTTCTCAACGGACCAATCAAAAACATCTTCCTTAATGCTAATGTAGTGTCAAACTCCATGAGCTGCAGTGCAGAGGTAAGGAGCAGTAAAACAGTAGAGAGGTTGCGCTAAATTCCAAATGCTGTCATCGTACCCCTGTCTATCTATTCAAAATCACTCTCCTTTTGATGGAGCAAGGTCCATTATTTAGTCAACATTGATGATTCTAAATGTACAAAATGAACGTATGCAGGGGTAGCGCTAGGTTTTCAAACAAGGGGTCAAAAATTGCACATTTTTTAAAACTATGGATCCAAAACAATAGAAATAAGGGGTTAAAATGACCCTTTAGCAACCTCTAAATGGTAATTCTGTGTGCCAAAAGCTAAACAAATTCATCTATGACCCCATAGACTATGCCATAATCAAATTTTATTAAAAATATGTTATTATTAGTCATGATGAACTCATTTCGTTGAACTCAAAATTATACTGATATTAATTAAAATTAAAGTATTCAATAGTAAAATGGTCATAAAGAGTTAAAAATATCAGATGATTAGTGACAATAAAAGTAATTGAATGCAACATTATCTTGCATAATTATAATGGCTCACTTTAATACTGAACAATTCTGATTTTGGAATCTAACAGTTTATTGATAGCGAACCCCGAAAATTCGACTATGGACTTTGAATTGTAAGCAGAACTTTACCCCCTGGACTTTGCTCTCTAAAAACACACTGTCAAGCATACTTGTTTATCAGTCCATTTCCCACAAGTACGCGCAAGATGTTTGATGAGTGATTAACTTTCAGCGTCAACACAAAAGCGCCGCAAAATACCACAGACAGTTGTGTGCGGTGTAGTTAATGGTAATGGCGCGGGCCCAGAAGATTTAAACCATAGCGAGATATGGGCGACCAATCACAAGGCAGATCCATTTAAAGATGCATTACATCATGGCCAATTTTAGTTTGGCCTAACTCTCCATAGAGTCTTAAAATCTTAACCGCAAGGCAAAGTCAGTAGTCTACTTGGGAAGCTAACAAAGAGAGGGAGTAGGGTGACTGAAAAGATCAGATGTGAAAATCTATCAATTGTGCACACATTAATTATATCAGAGTTTTAAGCTTAAATACAATATCCAGAGTATGCACAATGGGCAAGTGGACTACGGAGTAGTCTAATGACCCCATGGTGCAAGTTAGCGCTACCCCTAATGTAAGTTGAATACAAAACATCCACATTTCAATTAAGAATACTAAGATTGACACCATTGAAAATGTATTTAGTTTGCTTGTCCATCCACTGCCTGACATTACAGCTTGCATACAACCAAAGCCAACAGATCAAGGAAGTAGCTGCAGAAGTCTTTGATGAATACTTAAGGAACCTAGCAGGGACTGTCACTAACTTACAAGACGTAGCAGATGGGCTTCAAGGGGTATTTGATCCAATTGAAAATGGACTTGGCTCCGTTCAAAAAGAACTTAACGTAAGTTAGACTAGACAAAATATCAATAATTCAGCTTTCATAAGGCATTTGTTAGAAAAGTTAATACCCTAGGCATCTTTACTAATTTGGACCTGCTGAATAAAAAAAATGGTGAGCAAGGGTTATTTTGAGTCTATGACCTTCAAAATGACCTCAGAAATGGCCCCATAGGGTTATACAATGTCAATGTCATGTTGTATATTGTGTAAGGTGATACAATATGGCGATTTTTGTATAATGTTTTGTTGCATGAAAACACAAGCATCTCACCATATAGGTCCACAAACACCCACACACTATTGAAATGTCGATTTGGCATACATAACACTGTGAAGTTCGCAAGTAATCTCATTTTGTTATCAATAAACAACCTTTTATTGGCATACTTGACCAAATCAATATTTATAGTATTATAATCTACAAACTGCTGTGAAACAGAAAACGGTTAATTTTTGTATCATTATCACAATCATATGTGTACATCTATATCAAAAGGATGCACTTGTCAGCTGTTACATGTGTCTCTTTTTACATAATAGCTAGAATACCAGACTCATCTCAAGTGGAGACCACTTAAAATCATACCCAAGTCACATGGTTTAGGAATACATAGACCATTCCTAAACCAGGTGACTTTGGCATTTTACCATTACCAATTACCATTGATTTTTTTTTAAATTATTGCCCCATACTATAAGCAGGACCCTGTGTATGTCTGCATTCAAAAATTGAATATGATACCACTCTTTTCAAAGACACTAATCTGTGATCAGCATGATGTGAAAATTCTACAGAATTACAATCCAGGCCTTTATCCCTTTGCTTTGATAATTTATATGCAATGCAGTGTAACATCTAGTGCAGGGCAATACATTCAAATTCAGTGAATTGTTAATATCTTGAATTGTGTCAATTCTCGCTATTACGCAATAAGAGGCGCCGCCAGCGGTTTGCGATGTAATCGTGATGTATCATGGGAAAAGGTCGACATCCAAGTCCGCATAATCTGAATATTACCATGCTATTACATAGGAACACGTGACAATATTTTTTAGTTTGTCAAAATAAAGGTGTTACACGCGAATCGATACTCAATAATACTTAATAATGTGATTTGAAATGTGCACAATTATTTTTTTCTCTATCGATTTGCGTGTAATACCGTTATATTGACAAACTAAAAAATATTGTCACGTGTTCCTATGTTATAGCATGGTAATATTTTTATTGTGTGGTCTTTGATGTCGACTTTTTCCCATGATACATCACGATTTTCCCATGATACATCACGATTACATGCAAACCGCTGGCGGAGCCCTTATTGCGAATAGCGAGAATTGGTCTATTGCCATTTGGTCTAATACCATTTTGTCTAATTCCCGTTTAGTCTATATTCAATTAGTCTATTACCAGAAAGGCTAATTGTCACTTAGTCTAATATTGTTTGGTCTAAACATGTATCTCGCAGCCAGTTTCGAAAAGAGTAGGGTGTTAACCCCTGACTGTTCCCAACCCGTCCCGGCGTTCAAATGGACCCCAATGGAAATAAGCTTCAATAGAGGCTTTCTTGGGTTATCCAGGGTTCTCACAACCCGAACAAATCAAATCAAATCAAATATGTCTACTAACCATATAGTCTAACAACCATTTGGTCTAATATTTCTTTAATAACCATTTGGTCTAATAACCGTTTGGTCTAATAACCGTTAGGTCTAATACTCGTATGGTCTAATATCCAGTTAGTCTAATACCATTTCGTCTATTTTTTAATAAACTAAATGCTTGTAAGACTAAATGGTGTGTAGACCAAATGAGTATTAGACCAAATAACTATTAGACCTATTGATTATAGACCAAATGGGTATTAGACTAAATGGTTATTAGACTAAATGGTTTTAGACTTGTTGGTTATTATACTAAATGGTTATCGGACCAAATGGTTATCGGACCAAATGGTTATCGGACCAAATGGTTATCGGACCAAATGTTTAAGGGACCAAATGATTATTGGACGTAGTGGATATAGACCTAATGGTTTTAGACGAAATGGATGTAGACGAAATGGATATTAGACCAAATAGTACTAGACCAAATGGCAAATCCCCTGTCAATTCAAGTCATTGTCTCGTTATTCTGTTTTCCAAAAAGGAGCCACCAATTCCCAATAAGGAACAAGCCAACAAAAAATTACAAAATATAGCTAACTTTTCCCCTTAGATGCTTCTATTGTTCTACAATCCAATAAATCAGGCCCCAGAAAGGGATATACCATAAAAACTTGATAGTTTAATTAGCATGTGCTTACTATCGAACGCTTTTAAAACATGTCAACATGAAGAGCCCCATCCACAATAGTGTAAAGGGTTTTGAGCAAATCAGCGATACACATAGCTATATACAAACAAGTAAACCTTCAAATGTGTGTCTCAACCCCATTAGCTCAGTAGGTAAAGCGCCAAACTTTGGTACAATTTCAAAAGCGCTTGATAGTAAGGACATATGCTAACTATCGAGTTTTTACGGTAGGTTTATAAAGAAAATTACTTATTTATTACATCAACTTCTGCTTTCTAATGCATGTGATGTTTCATATTACTGAAAAACTTGAGCATACTATTGGTACTACCCAGTGCTTATTTTGATAGACCATATGTGTATTTTGACATTGCTTCATGTGGATGCCTTACTTGGGTCACAAATTGCTTGGCTTATTGGGCAATCGCTGAATATTTGCGATGCATCACTTTTCGCTTTTGCATTTATAGTAATCGCATTCGCAGACGACAATTGAAACATTCAAAAGGCCACAAAATGCATTTTTAGAAGATCCGTTGCTGTCAATAATTATTGTTTTGAATTAATTTATTTCCAAAAGTTAAGGATCAAGAAATGTTAATTAGCAAAATAATAGATCCAGTTGGTAAGAAATGATTGGTTGATGCATTCATGTGGCAAGCGACATAGCTCGGAAATTGAGATTTCTTCAACTTGCAAAGCGACATTGTTTTTGCATCAGCGATTTGTATCGCTAGATCGGCTTGACGCTCTAAAAACAGCAGTAAACACTGACTGAGCATGCATGAGAATTACTTTTCTGCAAAAGCAATTGAATACCTGAGTGGAAGAAGGGCCCAACTCCAATTTTTTACAAAAATGAGTTAGACCCAGCATTTTGTTGCCAGCAGACTGATCTTCCTTGTGTGTGAAAGATGAGCCAAAATCCACTCTCCAAATATTTTGTGATCATGTTTTATCGTAATCTCTAAAGCACATTCAGCGCAGTAGAATTACACAAAACAAAGTAAATTATATAGGACTTTAACTGAGCCAGACATTGGTGAAATTGTCATACTCAATGTATAACTCTTTTACTGATCCTAAGAAATGTCAAAGAAGATGTTAAATTTTAAGACCATTTGGTTAATGTAAAAAGTATTAATGTTGTTCTGCTTTCTACTCAGACACTCATTTCTGTTTGTTTCAGATGCAGTTTCTGCATGTAAACCATTCAGCAAGTTAGCAGAGATTACGGATGCTTTATGTATAATGGCTATACCGCTGGAAAAACCATTTGTGAAGTCCCCAAGAACACTGTAAATAATGTCGTATCTGAAATCACCAAGGTTACCGATCAGTTTGTTACAGATATCGATTTCTCACCATATTTTGATCAGCATGACAACCAAAGCAACACGTTTGACAACATTCAAGAAGCTATTGAAGAGGACATTGATTATGCCCTTCAAATCATTTACAAAATCTTCTCAATTCTTGACAAATTAGTCGCTCTGTCTGTAGTTTTTCTCCTATATAGATCTTACATGTACCATACAGCTTATCGTATCAAGGATAACTTTTATATCACTAAACAATTTAAGGAATTAGATACGAAAAGAAAGGAAAGGGGTAAAAACACATTGTTACCTTTGAAAAAATCTGAAAAAGTGAGCTTGATTGATGTCACATCATTAAGACTCAGCAAGCCTGAGAAAGGGTTATTTAAACTTGGTTTGGTTAATCTTATGGCTCACATCTGTATTGCAACCCTTCTTATTCTGGTCGATTATGGCTTATATTGGCTATTGCTAGTTATAAGAAAACACGGGGCCATACAAGTGGATTTATCAGGAGAAAGTGGGGTAAAGCTAGAAAGTTTTGGTGACAGTGCAATAGCTAATTTCGTTCGTGATGCATTCTCGTTTGATTTAGATAACAGCTTCGATGTATCTTATGATAACAGAGAGTGTCTGCCAGATGGTAGTGCACCAGATCATGTCTTGGCAGTCGGTATTTGGCAGTCGGTATAGGTATCTGCTACTTAATAGCAATATTCATGGTATTATTTCAAGCATATGCACTCAGATTACGAAGGCGTATTGCTGCATATTTCTACCCAGAACGCGAGCTGGAACGGCTTTATTTCATCTACAATGACACACTAAAGAAACATCAAACGTTATTCAAGTTTTTGAAGGATGTTATAAAACAGAAGAAGAAAGAACACGATGCAACACAACAACTCAGCATTCGTGTTTATCTGGCTGAACGCTATCCAATCTGCAAGAAGATCTTCAAGATCCTGCATATATCCAAAGAACAGACGCTCTGTTTTGGATGTGACAGTGATGATGATGGCACCTTCAAGCAATGTGAAAGCAACAAGTGCACGGGAAGATATTGCGACGAGTGTCTGAATGTAACGAATAATACATGCACAATTTGTGGTGAAGGTTTTGAAGACGTATTTTACGAAGCTATTGAAGAAAGCATAAGAAACACGGTTCTAATAATTACTTTGTTGCTTATAACCCCTGAGCAATACCTACCGATCTAAAATTGCCTCTGATTGGTAAATTACATGATATCTTTACTTTAATCATCAATCAGAATGGAGCTTTGCAAAAAATAATTCACTCCAATTTTTTTGCATGGTGAAATTATTCTAACAATGTTGCAGCTGACTGGTCCAATTGATAATGAAAACTTCTTGGCCAATCAACAGGTAGCTTATTTTTGCCCAAGCCGAGGTGTGTTTTTAGCTCTATTGGCCCTGTTACAGAAAAAAGTGCACAAAATATATTTCCTAGTGCAATATACATATTCACATGAAAATAAATGATTTTGGATTCAAAATGAATGTGAAGAAAAAAATTTCCTGCGCTGGGGCTGGGGATTGAACTCGGACCGTGTGGGTGGCAGGAAAGCCTGCAGACCAGTACACCATGAATAGCTATTACGTATATATGTGAATTTTTAAGTATTGTATCATAACATAGTGAGTTATTCATACAAAAAATTCAAAAAACAGTACTTACAAATGAGGTTCACTGTCGAACCTCAACGGATTTAGACTGATAAAATATTGCATGATAACATACATAAACTTTTGGAATTATTTGAGACATTTTCGTGTTTACGTGTAAAACCAATGACGACATCAAAATTCAGTCGATCTTTGCTGCCCCCCCCTGGTAAAACCCAGTAAATTAAAAAAAGCTTTAACCAACTACACCCTCCTATTACCACAGAATATAATAGAATTTTAGACCAATTTAGTCTCAAAATGCCCTCTAAAATTAATTTATATTTTAGACAGACTTTTGTAAATTTTGTGACATCATCAGTGTTGTGCCCGCAAAATGGACTGACACATTTATGGCAACTTTGCGCCTATCATACACACAAAAAAACACATGCACCTGAGTACAAGGACATTTCCTGATTTATATACTTTCAAAGAAATACTAAAATCATCTGGAATGTTCTGTCTGCATCCGCACTGTTATTTATGGCAGGAAAACATTGATTTTCCATGAAAACTATCGCACAGATGTTTAAATTTATATTTTTATAAATATAGATTACTTTCAAGTTCATGTTTTTTTTAGTTTATAGATTTGAGTTGTTTTTTTCAAAAGGAATTAAATCCATATTGTATAGTTCTGAGAAAATCCTTAATGTACTGTTTGCACCTTCACTGTTATTGATGAAAGGGAAAACATTGATTTTCCTTGAAAACTCTCTCAGAGATGTTTAAATTGATATTTAACAAAGATGGATTGTATACTTACAAGCCCATGTTTTTAATTTTGATATATAGAGCTTTTTCCAGAAGGAAGAAATAAGTTTATAAATGTGATATACGAAGAGTTTTTTTTCCCAAAAGGAATAAAATGCATTTTGTATAGTTCCGAGAAAATCTTTAATGTTCTGTCTACATCTGCACTGTTGTCATTTATGCTTTTCCTCAAAAACTATCGCAGAGATGTTAAATTGATATTTAACAATGATGGATTACTTTCAAGCTCATGATTTTTAATAAGTTCATAAATTTGATGTATAAAGAGTTTGTTTCCAAAAGGAATTAATCTACTTTGCAGTTCTGTGAAAACTCAACTTTAAAAAAAAAGAAAGAAATAAGGATGTTGCATGATATGTGCACATCTTTGATTAAGTTTACTTTCTGCCCAATGCAAGATACCATATGTTGAAGCTCAAAAACTGCTGGTTTGGTTTCCTTCTTTTGTTCTCACTGTATTTTCTATGTATTTCTTTATTTCGGGACACAAGTAGATTTCATCCCTTTTAGTTTTGACTAATTTCTAGAAAACCACTTTACCAGTTTATTTTTATTTCAAAATAATTGAACCTGAAAGACTATGTCAACTCATACCGAAAACAGAAAACTGCATTCAAATTACTTAAACTTTTTGAATTATAATTGTTTTGCAGGGTCGGAATTTCGTTTCACAGTGTGAGAATCAATCTTGATTCTTGCAGAATTAATTTGCGGGAATCATTTGATTCTTGCAAATCAACTGTGTAAACTACAAAGGTTTGTGAGAATCAACTTAAATTAACACAAATCTGTTTACGAGAATCTTTGCAAAATCGATTCGCAGATGTGACCTGAACGCTGGTACACAGCAGGGGAGTTGAGACTGTCTGTCCTAAGAAAAAGTATAGGTAGTTTGTACAAAGTGCCGTGGGCCTGATATAAAATTATAATATAGTCTTAAGCAGTATACAGACTTTTTATTGTACGTACAATATTGTATGTACAATATGTACGTTATTTAATCTATTGCCATTCTAATTCCGGTAATGTTTAAGTTCTAACGAATGTTTGATGACGTAAAATCGATAATATATTTCTGCTACATATTGTATGTAACATATTATCGATTTTTAGTCATCAAACATTCGTTAGAACTAAACATTACTGAAATAGAATGGCAATAGATTAAATAACGTACATATTGTACATACAATATTGTACGTACAATACTCGGAGTCTGAAGCGCACTTAAGTGATATGATAATGTTGAAATATAATATAATATTGATTTTTGTTTCTTTGAAAGGAAAAGGCAACATCAGAATATAATAAAAAAAGAATTCTATGAATGTGCTCCAAAATACATACTATTTCATGAAAAATTTAATCGCTTTCAACAAAATATTCTCAGAAACCTTTACAAGATAAATTACTTATAAAAACAGTTGACATTTTCTGAAAATAAAGGAAGACCTGTTTTCATTGACATCTATAGTGATATTGAAAGTGGTGTTCTTTTGGGAATAAAGTTTGTTTCATGTAGAAAGAATACTGTTTGTTTGTTACTAAAATTTAGTTTAATGTGTCTGTAAACAAGACCAGCATTCTTATCCAAATACAGTTTTTAAGATATTTTTTAATCTCTTGGAAGTTTTGAACCAAACAAAAGTCAAATTAAGGTCGGATCGTCGGCTATCGTGTCATGCACCGAATCCCCTCAAAATTTCCTTAATTGTGCCCTATCCTGTAATAAATATCTTCCCCAAATTACAGATCGGGGCATCATTTAAATCATTCTGAATCAGCAAAAAACGAAATGTTAATTTTCACTAACTTAGCCGTCTCATTGATATTGCACAATAACAATAGTATCGTGTATGCATGAATAGAATATAATAACATTGCGTAGCGTAGCCGTAGTTTCAAGGAACATTTTTGTCAAATTTTTCTGGGAATTTTTTTTAATGCTATGAGTTGTACAGTAGGAATATATGAAATTATCAGTGCTTTCTAGTGAGCGACACAATTCACACACTCATGTACATACAGCGGCCGGCTCTTGTCTTGTCATGTCACGAAGCTGTGCAGCATTCCCTATACTCACACACACACACACTGCTTGTATAAAATACGGAGCTATTTGGCTCCCAATTTCACTAGTTTACGTGCGCACAATTAACTTACCAGTCAATTTGGTAAATATCCAATACCTCAAAGTCATAAATGAAGTGGAGATATGCATGTTTCTATAACTGAACCATTATTATTTGGTTTTACATGTCTGGTAATTTCATGATTTCGCCAGACCTGTCCCATTGAGCGCTGTGCAAACTACAACTAAAGGAGCCCACGCAGCGTGGGGCATCGCCTAAAATTTTTTTTCCAATTGCGATAACACGCATCGCCAGTCACGAATAAGAAAACGGCAGCGAGCAAAATTACGGCAATATTATTGACTCCCCTGACTAGCGGAAAAAGTTTTACAGAACTTTGAGGCGTTATCTGAATAATGTTTCCCCACCTAGTGAAAGAATTAGACTTTGGTCAGAGACTTTTAAAGTAGCAGAGATTAATTGTTATAAATAGATCTTTCTTTATGAATGAAATTTGCCACCTGTTACATAATATTTGGACAATTATACACGCAAAAGAAAAAAAAAAAAAAAAAGCCTAAAACAGGGGAATTTCAGAATTATTGTCACAAAATTGACTTAATGTAGCCTTTTTTTTAAATTGAAAGTTAAACATAACAAGATTACCTAAATTCTCTCGCCAGCTTTTGTTACTTTTCAGCTTCTTTAAGCAGAAATAAATTTTTAATGACATCAATATTTTCACAGACTAGAAACACGTGCTATTACGTAATTAATGGACTTAGGCGAAAAAGCTGGCGAGAGATTTTAGATAATATTTATTTACAATTTTTCCAATAGTAAAAGTTGGAATCAGAGTTGAAGTTTTTGCTAGCAATAATTATTAGTCGTAAAATTAAGGTTAAACTAATTAATTGATATTCATTAATTGATGCAAATTAGCAGCTCAAATATTTTGTGGTTTCAAGCATTGGGATGTGTAGTTTACTCATAAAAATCAAGAGGTGTGCACCAGGAGGCAGAATATTTTTTATAATTTTTTCCTTGCCGACGTGTGGGAACCGAGTTTCCTACCTTAACATTACATGTTAATTCATCCAGTATTTCTCAAGACCTCATTTCATTAAAAATGATTGCTTTCTGGAAATATTACACCAAATTTAAAGTATAAAAGTACTTTGTAAGTATCATGCAGGCATAATAATGACCTTTCTTGGAAAAACCAGAAACTAATAGAAAAACCTAAAAAGCATGTAAAATTCAGCAAAAACACCCCAAAACAGCCTGAAAATATATAAAAATGCATAAATTTTGGTAACAAAAAACCTGAATTCAGGTATAAACTTGAAACTTTGCATGCCTGAAGTAGGCATATACATAAACAGGTTTCATTCAAAAGGGCCATATGGGGCACTTATTAGGGAAAAGGCACTAATTAGGTAGAAAACAGTACTCCAGAGAAGATATCTCACACTTCCCACAATGCATTTCTTCCATTTCAAGTTTCTCTTCTGATTTGCTATCTTGTACAACATGGGTCGATAGTGACAAAAATTACCACAATTAACAGAGCTCATACAAATCTTGCAAATTATGTTTATTTCTTGACTATCGACCCATGTTAACTGTTCAGTCAGTCTATTCGCAACATGAAAACAAAGAGAACCTGTACAAAATAATGGGAGTATCATTTGATGTAATGAGGTGATTCATTATGTTGCAAAGGATTCTGGGAAGGGTAAGATATCTTCTCTTACAGAACTCTTTAATATTATATTTTTAAACAAACCTTTGATTTTTCTGCCTGACAATGCCCTCTTTCCATCTCTGCATTCTCCTCCTTAGCAACACTCTTCCCAAGATTGTTTCAGCTTTCTTTCTTCTCTCTTTCCATTCATGTACATATACCATCCATCTGTGCAGCGCCCTCCTCTTTGTGTCTCTGCGCTCTTGGGAAGCGAGAATTAATCGGTGTAGTTTCTGTCTTTGATATCTCAGTTGCCATATCTCCCATGCGTACCTGGAAGTAATGAACAAAAAATTTAATCCTGTCTCAAGTCAGACTGCCTACACTTGAATCCTTAAAAATGAGATGTCTTATCTGGTGGTCCATCCTACCAGTTAACCTCCTAGACAAATCTCAAGCACTATCACAGATGTAGTTTGCAGGAAATGGATGAAGTGGATGTCTGGATGTCACAGAACACTCTACCATACCATGATTCTATTTGATAGAATAAGAAGTAAAATAGGGAGAGATACATTGATACGAAAAAGTCAGGAGGGAAGGCCCGTAGCCAGGATTTATTAGCTGTAAAGCGGACCTTTTGTGATTTAAGGGCTGATTTTCAACATTTTTACAAAAAAAGTGGACCTTTTCATTCAGATTGGCATTTTGTCACATTAATGTGAACCAGTTTAACAACATCAAAGGCCTATTCTGCAATAGGTATAAGAGGCCATAATCGAGCGCTAGACCGCTAAAAACACTGGTGTTACATAATCTGGTCTTGTCCAGCCTTTATTGACAGCAGGCATCCACCTCCATTGAAATAAGCTGATTGGTACTTCAAACTTAACAATGAATTCAAGTTACAAATCAACTCACATAATCCCTTGCATTTTTGTTTCTGAACAATAGACTACCAGAAACTAAAAAGATAAAAAGACCTCTAGTTTACCTGAGCTTGACTTGGTCTAGTCTTTTTCTTGCCTTCAACACTCTCAACTTTTCTCTCCACATGGTTAGATGTGTCCTCATGAGGGCTCTCCTTCTTGCCTCTTTAGCTTGGCAGTTGTCACGGAGATGTTCACCCTTAGCAACCAGACAGCCTTGTTGCCATGCTCGAAATACCTGAACCAAACAATGATGTCTGTTGTTTGGAACAAAATTCAAAATCATATAAAAATATTATAAAGTAAGTGAGCAATAAATATAACTCCAAATGAACAATATACTAGCACATAAACAAGCAGTCAACAAAATATTTAAGTTGGATCAACGTAAACATACAAAGAGTCCTTAATATGATAGGGCTATAACTAGAGCAATTCGCTGTCGAAGTGAAGTAATAAATCGGACTAACTACCATAGTCCATAGCAATTGATGGATGAATACAATTTGACTACATCGCCCTGCACTATAAGCAGGTTGCACTCATCTCCTATGTATGTCTGCAATCATATATTGAATACAATACTGCTCTTTTCAAAAATATTAATCTTACAGGTGTGAGTGATCAGCATGATACGGTTCAATGCATAGGTATCGCGTGAACGTTGTAGTGCATAGTGATATAGTCAAAATTTGTATTCATCCATTGCTATGGTAGTTAATCCGATTATTACGTCACTTCTATGGCGAATACCATTGGTACAAATGTATGATTTGCAAGACAAGTTGAGCAAGTTTGAAAGTTGAGCCTGAGTAAAGTTCAATGACCTTTTACTTTAAAAATCAGACATTTGGGACTGGAGGCATTATTGTCACCCTGCTACAATAATTGCCCAACTCATTTTTTGTAGTTTTAAGAAAAAGTCCAAAATATGATTCAAGCATGTATATAAACATACTTATTCATCAATCTTTGGACAAGAACAAATGATAATAAGACAAATTAAAAGGAATTATCAGAAATGATGAGGATGATTACATACCTGGTGCATGTGACTTTCAGTGACTTTGCAAAATTAACAGCAAAATCTTCAGACTGAGTTAGGCATACATTTTGTATAAAATGCCTAACTCACTATTTGTATCTTGTCAAATTGCTTAACTCATCCTGAAATCTCCTTTATGATTGGGCAATGTCAATGGCATTATTACAACAGGTACACATGCTAATAAAAACATAATTTAGGCAAAAACTCAATTTGGCTGAATAATCAGGGGCGTAGCAAGCGGGTGGGCAGGATGGGCAAAGTCCATGGGCCCGAGTTATATCCAGTTATTTGTGAGGCTATAGTTTATCAGTTTTAAAATCTCTGATTGTGAAGCAGTACAGAATATAATTGTACAATTTAGACTTTCTTATCATCCCCACACACTGCTCTGCACGTGCAGTGATAAGTAGTGAATGTGTAGCGTCTTTTGAGGCTTTCTTGGGTTATCCAGGGTTGTCAACCCAAACAAAAAATTCGGTTTATAAGCTCAAATTGCATTGCATTTAAGCTTCCATTTTCCTAGCACTTATCGTTGTCATTCTGTTTAATTTGCTCAAATATGATGAAAGAGAACAATTTTCTTTTATTGTTTGCAATAAATATATCCTGACTTTAATGTGCTTTTATAGTTTCATACCAAGAATCCATTCCACACTTCTGGGTAATACCAATTGGGCTATTGCTGTTGAAATCCATATTACACTCCATATGGAAGACATGATGACCTTAATCTTACACATAGGGAGCATGAATTTGAAATCTACTTCCCCTGCGTAATAGATTAAGATCATATCTTCTATATGGGGTGTATGGATTTCAACTGTAATAGCCAATTACTGTTGAAGAATGACAGATGCAATAAAGTTTGAACAATTTATTAAAGTTTGGACATAACTCACTATTTCATATGAAGTTGCCTGAAATACATGTACATGTACTATTACGGCAAAGGGGCACATGTTTTTGTACACATGTTTAGTGAGGAGGTATAAATTTTCAGAATGTTTTCAACAGATGGTTGTGCTTTTCTTGAATACTGGAATCAGTGCAATATTCTGCTTACTGGAATCAGTGCAATGTCTAGCTTCCAGCTTGCCATGCATACTAAATAGATTTATTTTTGCTCATACAATATATTCAAGAACTTTAATGTACCTTTCGTTTCAATATTTCTTTTCAAATTTAATCATTATTATCCTTTCTTTTCATGCTGGGTGGTTTCTTTAATGATTTAATGTTTTGATCCAAGGGAAGGGAAAGTGGTAAGTGGTATGCACTAGTGTGCTAGTGGATAAATGATTTTGTAAGGGGATACACTATTGTGCTAAAACATACACTGGTTTCCTTGTGGATACACTAGTTTGCTTGTGGATTATTCTAATTTATAGTAAATACACAAGGTTGCTAGTGGAAAAACTTGCCATCTATGATAGCCCATACCTGCTTATTTGGTCGGTGAGAAGTCAGATGTAGTGAAAAAATAAAGTCACAAAAACCAACTTAATTTTGCAGTGCAGTTACTGAAGCTACAGACCAACATAACATGCTGTTAATATGACACTCTAGAAATATGAAAAGCAGTTCAATTTGAAATTGGGCTATTCCAGTTGAAATCCATATACCCTATGGAAGATACGACCTTAATCTCATACAGGGATAAATTTCAAATGGGTTACATGAATGGTTGCCTCCATTTGAAATCTCCACTCCCTGTGTGAGAGATCATTAAGGTCAAGTCTTCCTTTAGGAAATGTATGGCTTTCAACTGGACTATCCATTTTGAGGCAGATAATAACCCATACCATACCTGTAGTGTTGCTTGGCTTGCTGTGTTTTCACATACATGGTCTTCATAGATTCCCAGTACACTTTGGTTATTCTCACTTCAAAGTGAACACTTGCCATTTCTTCTTGGCAACCTTTGACCCTTGACCTTGCTGTAATCTCCTGCCACTGATGAAAAGCGGATGACAAGAGTTGCACCCTGCAAAGTTAAGATAAGAACAGACATGATTATTACTAGAATCACTTCAGTACTTTGTTCCAAGAGAAGATGAGTACTGTAGATAAAAGATGTACAAGCAGGCAGCCAGCATGACAGACAGACACACCCACATCCCATACCCACCTACTTGTAAACAGCAGCAAACTAGGACAAAGTTTTTCAACAGAGGACATTTAACTTGTGCATATCTAAACAGACTTTTTACATCTGAAACCTTGCACCAACCCATGGACCTGTTTGAAGCTTTACAATCCAACCAATACCTGACCTCAGAGAAGATGTCTTACACTTCCCATAATGCATTTCTTCCATTTCAATTTCCTGTACTAATTTGCTATTCTAGTGCAACATGGGTCTATAGTGACAAAAAGTACCTCAATGAAAAGTGCACATCCATCCAGATCTTACAAAATATGTAATGATATGACTATCGACCCATGTTTTGCCAGTAAATTTGCAACATGAAAACAGGCAAATGTTAAATATCTTCTCTGACCTGACCCTATACAAGGCAAACAAGGCAATCTTACATGAAACCTTTCTCACAAAATGAGCGGAAAGTCACCGGAGAAGAAAAGCAAATATGGTTCATTGAACAGAAAACAAAAGAATTCTTCTTTGAAATATTGACTTTTGAGCACCAAGTGAGGGGGCAATCCTGGCAAGTTATATGACCCAGAAGTTATGAGACTGACCATTAATAAAAATAAAGATTTGCAACTTTCCTCTCATTTTGTGGGAAAAGGTCACATATGCATTTTTACATTAGTTGCAATATGCTGGTGGGAGAAAGGAACTAAGGATGTCTGCAGGTGCTGGTGTCTGCTGTTATGTGAAATATATTCTTGTCTACATCCTTGATTGCAGGCATTTACAAAAGCACAAAAATACACCCAGAGGTACAAGTTTGGTTAGGGTAGGGGTGGCTATGTACAGTGAGGCAAAATTGGGTTATTTCCGATAAAATCTAGCAAAGTTTAAAAAAGGACCTATCTATATACCAAAATTGGCCTAAAAAATTGGGTCATTGATATACCAGAAGGCCGTAAATGCTACCCATCTTTTCAGCACATCCCCATTTGGTCATTTCGTTATGAATTCGGCAGAGTGACGAATCGAGAATTTTGAGTAAATTGAGTTATTGTATGCTTATGATTATGTTTCAGATGATCTTTTATTTCCACCAAAAATGAATGGTAAATCTTACTCCCTGACGTAGATACCGAAATTTTGATTTGGAAGAATCGCGCCTGATTGCAATCAATGAATTCGACCAAAGGATGAATCGTATACTTAGCTGTACAAATCAGGTTGATCTGTAGTAGTGTATAGCTGGAAACTCTGAATTTTCTATATTAAATGTTCTATACTATTATATTTGATACCAATGGATAGCTATATGTGTCTTCTATCCAGTGATACAAATATATTAGTACAATGGAATGGTACCAAGATTTTCAAACGCTGTTTATTCAGAACAGCAATTTTGCGTATTCTGCACTCTGCTGTGTTCATAACGATTTGTACTGAATACCCCTGGGATACACACTTACTTAAAATGTAAAACTGCAATATTTTTCCTCTGTTCAACAGCATGCTGCTTTTTCCATTGGGTGAAAGTCTTAGCCAGGGTGTACTTTCTGGCTATGGTATCAAGCAATTGAAATCTTTGTCTTCTATAGGCAGTTACATTTTTCCACTGAAATTAAATTGCACACAAAAGACAACACAATAATAAATAATACTATTTTACAGAATCAACAGACAAAAGATCCAAATTCTTGAATTTCTGAACCAAAAACAGCCAAAACTAAGTACCACATCTTCTTCTTCTTCTTTGTGGTGAGATGTATCCCTCGGTGGCCGAGTATTATCACATCCATGGAGCAAGGGCAGTGCAGAAAAACACAAAAGGTGCAGGAAATAGATGAAGGTGCTGTACATTGCGGCTAAAAACTCCAATGATGCTTAAAGGATGATGTTGGTCAGGCCTCCTCTGAATGCCTCACAGGATGGAGCGGTGAATAAGGAAGCTGGAAGAGCATTCCACATCCGGATGGTACTGGGGAAGAATGCATGTTGGTACACCAAGATGGAGGCTCGAGGGATCACAAATCTTAGGTTATGACCTCTCGTATGTGATGACAGCAGCACAAGGTGGCATGGTGGTATGTCAACAAGACTATAATAGCTCTTGTACAACATCACAAGCTTGGATGTGTCTCTGCGTTGCTGGAGAGTTGGCCAGTTACATGCACTGATTTTATTTCATTTTGTTCTTTGTTTTATTTTATTTGTTGATTTGCTTGCTTATTTATTTGTATTTTGTTATTTATTTTACTCATGAACCGCTTTAAAAGTGCCCATGTGAACTTTTTAAGTGCACTCTTTCAGTATTATTTGAGCATGAAATTTGATTAAATGTTACATCACAGGAGTTACATCACATGAAAATCTTTTCAGCATTAAGTTACAGTGGCTGTGACATTTGTTCTTTAGTTAATTATGGCTATATATCCCAAGTAACATCATATACCCTAGAACTAGGGTCTATGATTACATAACATTGCTTTGCTTGAAAAATGTTTACTTTAAATTTCATAATGTAGTAACTAAAATAAATCCCTTTAAAATGACTAAATGCCCACCATGCTAAATAGGTATAATGCAGTAGTGAACTCTCTGTGTTTAATGAGAAATGGCATCCCCAAAATATTATCCAAATTATAAAAAAAACATAATTTGATCCATCTCTATATGTAGATTGATTCAAGTCTTTGATCAACAATTTGTAACTCACATACAAAGAATCATCTACCCTTTTATAAAGTTATTGTAATCTGTTGTATGATTTCATTCACTGATCATGCTGAAAAAATAGTAGGAGACCACGACTCAAACAGCTGTCAATCACTCTGTCGATATATTGTCTTTTTTACAATGCATAAGGTCTTGAAGGTTATGTGAAAATTGTCATCTATAAATAAAACTCTTGGCTATTGTTTGCAGTAATCTCTAACAAAACCTTGACTAAAAAAATTAGTCAATCAACAACAAGAAGAACATAATTTGCAGAAGTGTTTTGTAATTCTGACAAGGAGAAGGGTTAATCAGGTCTTATGTAAGCTGCAACCCACATTCGATGGAATTACAAATTACAAAACCAAACTTGACCTACCTAGATAACTAGATCCAATACTTGAATCAAACTACTGTATGGATAAACTTCCTTCATTACCATGGGAATAAGAAGGCTATTTGTAAACCATATTCTCATACCATAAGTACTTCAAACAACACTCTTCAAAATCCTTTGCAGGGTTTTAATACTAGTATGATTCTTAAGGAGGTAAAGGGTTGTAAACAACTTACAAATATTTTTCTGAGCAGTTTATAAGTGAAACTCAAGTGCATCAATAACTTTTTTTATGGAATGATCTTCTTGGTATTCATTTATTAGATAAAGATTGGTTTAAAATCAGTTACTATAACTGGAAATGCACTCAAGAAGTTAAACTTTGTTGGTTTCAATTCCGTCTTCTGAACAGAATACTATGTACAAATACTCTTCTGGTTAAAATTGGTAGATCTGATCATTCGAAATGTACCATTTGTAGTGAGGTTGAAGAAAGTATTGTTCATTTATTTTGGGATTGTAAATTCACTATTGAATTCTGGAAAGATTTCCAATACTGGATTAACAGTAATCTGAATGCAAATGTTTTCTTGACTCAGAATATGGTTCTTTTTGGAAATTACATTTTCAAAGATTATGTTTTCAATAACATTTTGCTAGTTCTGAAATTAAATATCTATAAAAGTCTTATGAAAAAAGATAAACCTCTTTTGTTTATGGCAAGAAGGATTTAGAAATGTTTTTCCTTCATGAAAGGTTTATATACCACATTGATATGGACAATAATAAATTTAATATTCATTACCACAAATGGAAGTCTATTTTTGAAAAATGAACTGTTCATGATTGTATCTTACCTCATAATATCTGTAAGACCATTCACAATTTATTACGATGTTTTATGTTGTCGAGACATTTTGATGTACATGTATATGTATTTGTATTATTTATGTGCAAATTGACTGATGAGGAAAAAAGATGGAAAATAAAATTTGAAAAATAATTTTATTTTTAACTGTATGGATAGAAAAATTTGCCATACACTACTGTGGTTGTAATATTTGTCTGCAAATAATATTAATATGTTGTCTCACTTTGACCTGAAGACCCCAGCTGAAGCCTCAACTGTTTACTTTACACCTACTGGCTGGTCTTACAAAACATGTTTACAGTTGTATGTGTGAGGGAAAATACAAACGTGTGGATGTGATTGGCTAAGTCAATCATATCAAGAAATACCTGCTTCTCATTGGCTGTTTAAAAGATGGCACAATGGGATATTCCAGTTGAAATCCATACACCCCTATGGAAATTGAAATTGAAATTTACACTCCCTGTGGGAAAGATTAAGGTAATTAAGGGTTGTGTGGAATAGAATGGAATAGCCCAATATGCTACTATACAAGCTTATATTTTCAAAAATAAAATAAAATAACCAGGTTTGTATGTGCTGGCAATTTCAATTTTAAGGCCTCTGAGGATTAGCCATTTTACTAAGTAACTTCTAATCAAGTACTTACCTTTTCTTTGAAAAAGCCCATTAAGAATGTTGATTTAAACTGTGAATTTTGTTTGTTATGAACAATTCCAACTGAAGGTGTTTTAGTGATGTTTCACCACAAAGCAAGTAGTTTCATCAGACTGGGAACTCATCACATCTGACTGTTTCCTTTTACATCTGACTGTTCCTCACATGTTTCGTGAAGCTGATAAGACTACCAGGTAGCTAAAAGAAGCCATTTAGATCTGCAGTAAAGGACATGACACTAAACTACGCACTCAACAACACCTTTGACGAACTCATCACACCTGCTTCCTGTTGACCATAAAAGGATACAATCAGATGTGATGAGTTGCCAGTCTGCCAGTCTGATGAAACCACTAGCACAGCCCACTGTAGACTTACTACTTGTGAGTACCTCCTAATCAAGTACTTACCTTATTAAAATGAATTGCCAAATCTCTCATGTGTCTTCTCTCCTCCATCATATCTTGTAGTATCTTAGTCTGTGACACAGCCCACTGTAGACTTCTCAATCCCTTCTCCAATGTGTGCTGATGCCACATCTGTCGCGCAGCTTCCTGGTTGACTCTGATGATGGTTTGCCATCCGGTGAAAGTCTTCTGCAATAGATGAAGGTTGTGAAGTGCAACTGCCCTATAATGGATAAAGAGAAAACAATTTACTTCATTTTATTTCATGTCCTAGAACTCCACTCCCTAAGAGCCCAAGTGGTGCAAGGCCAACATTGTTATATATACAAAGAGTAAAAATATAAAGAAAATATATACAAATACAAGTAAGGTGAACTATATCCAAACTAGAAAGCACTGACAACAATGCCTCCACATTGACACGCATTGTTGTAACCTAACTGACAAGGCAATTTGGTTATAAATAAATAAATGTAGATATTTATATAGCGCTTTATGCCGTAAACAGCCTCAAAGCGCATTACATTTATTCCGCTGTCATTAGAATATGTCGGAACCGCGTTTGCAGCCTACAAGTGGCGCAGGGTTCATCAGTACTACGACTGTGACTACCCCTAACAGCTTCCCATTGCACCTGGGTGGGGTGAGGCAAGCGAGGCAAAGCGCCTTGCCCAAGGGCGCAACACGGTGGTGGGATGGGGAATCGAACCCACGCCGTCGAGCAAGCTCTCAGATTATGAGTCCAAGGCCGTAACCACTGAGCCACTGTGCCCTAGTCCAAGGCCGTAACCACTGAGCCACCGTGCCCTAGTCGCTCGGCCTATCTCGTCAATGTTATGAGGGTGATGTAATAATGGTGTTGTGCTGGTGTGATGTGATTGAAATTAAAACAACCAGGCCTATGTGCATAAGATTTATGTATTTAAACTAATGATAAAGACAACATCACTGATGGCACAAGTCCTGGAATAACTGTCAAAGTCATTGAAATAAATTGCCTATTAAAGTCACCAGGGTTTTCTAAGCATTTTTAAGGGATATATTCCTTTTTTTTACCCTTTCAATTGTGAATTTTTTATCTGATAGGGTATAAAACATTGCTCAGAGAGTGGTTTTTTTTTATTTGATTAATGTGTGTCTCAATTCACTGAGTTGTTGACCCAATTTTTTTCTGCCAGGATGCTCAAGAATCTAAAAAGTGGTAATAGTTCGCTAGTAAATACAATTTATTACTACAGACTTGTGTCCCTATAGTTAATGTCATATTCTCATAATAAGGATGGTATATCTTCATTGTCTATCTCTACCAGATGAAAAAAATTGAGTTTTTTATATCAAATCATTGAATATATGAACACATACGTTTTGAAGATTTTGTACGCGTTGGACTTTTGCACACACAACACACGCACGCACACATTTTATTACAAGGACATACAACAATTTTCTAATTGTCTTTATAGACCATTCCTATAATTGCCAAATTCCTGTCATTGATGGGGTGAACATTGCTATCACGCCTGGTTTTGTTATTGTATAACCACATGATACCCTTCTTGCCCTCGCTTTCGTTATGTGATATCAATACTCACCCATCAAGGGCAAGGAAGTGTCAATTATAAGAATGGTCTATGAAGCTCCATCTGTGGTCTCCAACCAAAGTGGAATACAGCAATCCAATTTGACTTGTGCTGACTTACTTATGACTTATTTTCAGCATGCAACAAGAAGTTATACAAATTCTAAGATTTACGTTTTCAACAAGAAAACTTTGTTTCTGGCTCATTCATTGGTGGGTGAGAGGGTAAACAAACATCACAATCATGCAAAAACAGACTTCAAAAAGTATGGTCTAGCTGTTAGGTTAAATATTTCATTATTTAATGCTTCCTATTTTTATGTTTTATACAATCAACTTGAAGTTAAGATGTTCAGGAAGCTAAATATTTACTGTCTGATCTATTCACTGCTATTTCTATCATCATTTTATACAGGAAGAAACATGGACTGTGTAAATTGGATGTTTTTGTTAAAAAATATGCTTTTTCCTAATATATAAAACTGTATTCCGGAAGTATCAGTTCCACATATTCGGGGGAAAAGTCTGACACTTTTTTAACATAATATAAGTTTTTCAGATGTAAACCTGAATGTTGACCAACAGAATGCAGTACTCTTATCTGGTCAACAGATCGATTTGCTAGGTATAAATTTGACCAAAACTAAACTTGCAGTAGGCATCTTCTTTCGGGCCATTTAACACCAAACTTAATTTAGCCTTAATTTATGGACTAAAATACATATAGAATAGCATTGTTATTTGTACACAATTCATTTTTGGAGCAAGTCAGTGTAAAAATAATTTGCCAAAGCAAAATGTAATGTGTTTGCCCCAATACCTCTCTGATGATGAACTTATTGACTACTCCTCGTATACAGTAAATATAATATCCAGTAGCTCTATTTACCTGTTCCAGTTGTCTTGTTCTTCTCGTTTGGCTGCCCCTAAGATTCTCACATTCACCAACCAACGTCTGAACCAATATGCCTGCATGACAACAACAATATCAACATTCTGTACTAAAACACAACTTATATGAAAGTTTTAAACAAATTATGTCAAGCATATCTAGGCATTAACAGCTACAAGCAAACCAATAACGCTTATAAAACTTCAACCAAATAAAGTGGGCTTTTGATGGTATAAGCCAAATCAGCATTGGAAGTTTGCAATGCATTGTGGGACAGTTTTTGTAGTTTTGGGACACTTTGTCCTCTGACCTATTGGGAAAATTCAGAAAAAAAAGTTTTTGTGAGTACAAAATATAATCTAAAATGTTTTACAAGCATGCAAACAAACTCAAAAAACATTATTATTGAATAAATTAATTAATTATTGAAATATATTTAATGATAACATTATGAAAATAATAAATTAATTAATAATAATTACAGCAATTTTCCAGATATGTACTTGAAGCAAAAATTAGGTAAATTATTCTTCATCCCTACTCTAATGGCTAAATTTCTTGATCTAAAAATAAGGTAATGCAAGCGGTGTAACTCAGGAAACACCTTCTTTAGCAATGACTCAAAATGTGAACTGTTCCCACAAAAATGAGTGTAAAGTTGCCAGTCAATGGAAAATTCAATGGAAGGAAAGGAATATAGAGGAAATATCGACCAAAGCAAGAAACCTAACATGTTTGGTATCTGATATATGCTGATGATCTCTGACAAATGTACATTGTATCATCACCTTCACCGGTCCATCCAGAGTGTAGCAGCCTATAATGCCAAAGCTCTTAGGTGATCAACACATTTTCTTTGGGAAGTGGTTTAAATTTCACTCAAATACTAAAGCTCGTATATATTATTATTTTGAAGCAGTTTGTTTTTACCTAGGTTGGTCCGTAAGGGACACAAGCTTGGGTCAACGATCCATACTTATGCAAAATGCTAAAACCAGGCTAACTATAGCAGGCTGACTATAAAAGCACATTGGCCCATATATTTAAAAAGAAAAAAAATAGCAAGAAATAGAAAGTTGATTTGCATTAAATTAGGTGACCCAAACGATTGGTTTTAAACAAAATATTTGGCAACAGGGACAAAACCTAACCATAAGTTTGTTTCAAATACATATAGAGGTCAGCTACTTTGTGATTCTGGGAAACATCAACAAGTCACTCCGCAAGCAAAGGTTTGTTCCTATTTAAGGTAATGTTTACTCCATTTAAATAGACTAAGTACTTTACAGCACCTACTTGTGTACTGTTGGCATACACATTTTGCCTTTTTATTTTTAGTCATAGTTGCACGATACTTACAGTTTTTCAACCACTGTCATAATCTTAATAAGAATAAAAATATATGTGATGTGACCATGTAATATCAGTAGCTTATCAGTTGCCTGGGTACATTATTTTCACAATTTGCATTATTTCAGCCCAATATGTTCAGTGGCATATACATGTACCTGGCAATTTTGAAGGACTTAAAAGTAAAGTTTTCCTCCCCACCTGTTTAAAAATGATTAAAAGCTCACAAACATTTGCAATTTTACATCATTTTGGATCATAAATTTGGGTGTTGAACAAGCCAGTAATAAGATGCACAAGTTCTGCCTGATAGTTGAGCTGGTCTGCGCAAGAGCTCTCGGGGGTGGGGTAACGCTCTACCTCCCCACCCACCAAGATATGCTACTTTGTAATATAAGTCTTGCATTGAAAATCAATCTATAGCTTTTCTAAATGTTCTATCTGATTTATATGGTTTGACATTTTGATAATATACAAGGTATATGGCATGTGAGGCTTATTCTAATACAATTAATCCCAAAAGAAAAATTTAATTCAATCAAAAATTAATAAAACTAATCAAACAATGCATCTTGGATTTTTAAACACCTGCAAGAAACAAACATGTTATAGTTTTTGCCTTATACATGAATGACGACCATCATACTCATTTATATATAATATACCTTAGTGACAAGTTCTTCCTGCTTATCTAATGGTGCAGAATGAAGGAGATCAAGCAGTTTGAAGGCCCACAGGATGGATGTAGTTCTTCTTGGACTCTTGCCATTAGGACTCAGGCTTGACAGAGATGAATTAGATCTATAACAAAATAATTGTACAATGAAAAATCCAATTCACAGACCTGAAACTGACCATTTGTGAAAAAGAGTAAAATGCTTTAAAAAAGAGGATAATAGCAGAAAATCATTCTAAAAAAGCTCGAATTGGGCTGAAAATAACAAATACATTGTAATGTGTATATTTCAAGAATAAAAAAGAGGAAATCAGCTAAAAGGAGGAAAGGTTTCAGGTCTGCATACAATCTAGATTAGTAGGTATTCAAAAACTGAGGGTTTCAACAGTTCAACATCAGTATAAGTATAAAACTGTCTCTCTTTTGTCAGGATTAGCTCTGATTTCTTCAAGACAAAACCATTAGCGTTCTGTATGTAGACTGCACCTTGTCTACAGAGTATGTAGGCTACTCCTTACCCAGGGACATGTAAGTAGATTTCCATGGATCTACTTAAGAGATGGTGTCAGAGCTCATCTTGTGATAGATTTAAAACAGTTCTATACTTGTCTGACGTGTGTCAGCTATATTCATCTCAATATTTGAGTGCAAACACTGCTAGGTTCTGCTTCCCTTCAACCCGCCTTTAATGTATACTGCATGATGGTATTAGGTGATGCAATCAATTTTTTGCCGTACATCGCTATCTGCAATTAGCAAATCCCATCAGGCACTTCAAATTATATATATATATGTAAGGGACAACAATTTATGTTCTTATCATTCAGTAGACATGAATAACGACATTTCATTGGTTAATAGCCAAATAATATAATTTCGTATTGTTCAGCATTCATAAATTACCGTACAATATATAGCCGTATTATTCAGCTCTTAATCAGTACCTGCAATTAACGGGCCTGCATACTCACGTTTTATTGTACACTGTGCTGATCGCGTATGCGGTAGAGACGGCAATTACGCGCTACCTCGCGTGGCGTGCTAAGTGTGCATCACACGTTGACAATGGCGCGTTGTGTACATGGCTTGGCGGTAGTTGCATGACAGGAAACTGTAAAGCATACTTGGAAGAGTTTGGAGTAGGCCTATAACTTTTATGATTGTGGTATTATTTAATTATTATTTATTTATTTATTTATTTATTTATTTATTTGTGTTAAATTCATGTCTACTGAATGATTTCATTACCCCTGTCTGTTCATATGCAATCTGAAAAATATCACTGGTTTGAGGTCGTATCACACTCGGCCTGCGGCCTCGTGTGATATCGACCTCAAAACCAGTGATATTTTTCGTATTGCATATGAACAGACAGGGGGTAACTAATAATATTCAAAGAAGCATAATGCCACCCATACTTATTACTAACAATTTATGTTCATCTTCCAAGAAGCATGAATGCCATCCATACTGGGAAAGAAGAATCATGCATCGCACACTAGCACAATTAAACATAAGTACCAGACTTGAGTCCTGTTTATCAAGGGACAGTCTGTGTAGCTCTGTGGTTAGAGAGCTCACCCCACAAGCGAGAGGTCTGGGGTTCAAGTCAATGCACAGGCAGGTATGTCCGGAGTTTTTACTTTGGTTTGTCTGCCTATGCATGTTATGTTTCCATTTGTAATTTCATGTTTAATTGTGCTAATGTGCGATACGTGATTCTTCTTTCCCCTGTATAACAATTTATGTTCATCTTCCACGAAGCATGAATGCCATCCATACGAGGAAGCAATCAACATTTCCATTTCTCAAAATCCACTTGAAACTGTAGATTTGATTTCATTCTATTCTAAAATAATAAAAATAATACTAAGAAACTGAAACAAACTTACAAATTCACATCCTGTGCAGTCCTTCTCTCTGGTGACAACTTTTGCTGATGCATCTTTTGACTTAGGTGTTTTAATCCCTATGAAAAATATTTTCAAAATATTTTTAAAATTGAACTACATTGTATGACAAGGCACAAACGTTCAAATAACTTCACCAAGTATTCGAGAGAGATAAAATATTAAGAACAGATAACCGGCCAGTTAAAATTGAGAAAAAGGCAAGTTATTAAAAAGGTAAGTTAATCCCTGCAGAGATTACCAAGAAGCCCTCAAGGCCAGTTACAGGATGTCAACAAGGTGAGGTATGGAATCTACAGATACAAGGACGAGTTAGAAAAATTACGCGGAAAAGTCCATGTATACGTGCAATATTTAGGATGTCCATTGGACCTTGTTCAAAATAATTTGCACTGGACGGTAAGTAGTACACACATTTTTTAAAAGGAATTTTGCATTTATTTTAGTCCTGAAGGAGTCTCATTGACATTAACCTTCAGAAACAATATTACAAAGCTTTTTCTTGAAATAACCATAACTCGCCACAAGAACTACAACAATATTACAACATTTCCATTTTGAGTGAATGAATTAAAGAAATCGCTGTCCTTCAAGTGCCAATGTCACCAACCACTCCGTTGGTCACGTCCTGAGTTTACCATCTTGATGTGTTATGAAGATCCAGTACGCCATGTATGCAGTGTTATGAACATCAAATATTCAACTAAATATTTTTATCATTTAAAATGTCTTATTAAAATGGGCTATCAAAAATCTCAGATTGGTCACAACACCTCAAGCCTTGGTGATTGTAGAGTACATGTTTGTTAATTTATTAAAACACATTACAATCATGAAAAAAAAATCAGAATTCTGACAAATCATTGATGGCATCCTCCTCAGGAAATATTACAATTTACAATATTGCTTAAAATGCCTTAATCACTACTATCATGAATGACCAACAACATGATCTGTATCTCACCCAAAAGACTAATATTTTGTAACTTACCTAAGAATGGAATGAGTGAATTGTACTCAGCAGATATTGAGTGCTGTGCCATGTTTTCAAAAATAAGAGTACACCACATTGAAACTGATGATTGTTGCTCTACATGCTGGCCATATAGTTCTAATTTCTAATACATTTTCTCAAAATATCAAGAGCTATCTCAAGAACCACCGAACCAATACTAGGCTTGTTTGTACTCATTGTAATACATTTTTCATGCTGATTCCAAATATGGTCATGGAAATGTACAATTCTGAAATTTTTGAATTTCTAAAGATAATATGAAACTTGTCATCTGCAGTTGAAACCTGCATGGAGAGGGTTAACTACTAAACTTCTGAACTAAAAACTAGTATATTCATATGCATTTGCCATTGAACTTTTTACTCTCCATATATCTTGTGATTTGTAGGTGGCATGTATGCATCACTGAAAAACTGGTAAGTGGTTGTTAGCGGTGGGTGGAATCAAGCAGCACTGTCCATCACCGCCCACCATAGATACAATCATGAATTGTAACTAGAATTATGCGGTTCATAATTTCAAGGTGGCCCACACAAAAAAACATTTGTAAATAACAAAGGTTTTTAAATACATGTATGCAATTGAAGCCATTAATAAATAATTCACAAATGTGCAAACAACATGATGTAAAACTATACAGCACATGAGGACAACATACCCTGTCACCACACCAAGATTTTGAAGTTGATTAGTTTTTGTGTTTAAGTTGCAGAGTGGATAATTGAATATCCAGCACAATATGCAAATAAGCTCATTAATATTCATAAATATGCAAATAACATCACACAAGGCCACCACATTCTATCACCATACCAAAATAAAGTTGATCAGTTATTGCATTTAAGCTGCAGAGTGGATTCATTAAAAAATTGAGGCAAAATATGCAAATAAGTTCATTAATATTCATAAATATGCAAACAACATTACAGCAGGCGGCCAACCTGTATCATAACATAAAACCCTGACAAAACATTGTTGTGGGAGTTAAAAAAATCAGAATAAGTGGTGATGCACGGTCTTATCTACAATAGCTGCCCTATATACATTTGATGATGTTACACCTGGCAGCTATTGCTGACAGGACCTTGTACTAACCCCACAAAATATGTACCTTATTAGCTCTCATCTGACTGGATTGCACAGGCTTTCTCAATTGTTGATTCTGTTGCACTGCCTTTCTTGTGTGTACTACCTGCTTGATGCCATTCCTTTGTGTTGTAACACCACTGTGAACACTACTCAGTCTATGTGAATCTGCGGCTGTCATAGATCTCAAACCATGATGTTCACTCCTGGTTTTTGCTACATAAGGTTGATTATTGGTCTTATATGTTGGCTGTCTTGCTGACACATCACTCACAGTTGATTGTAAATCTTCTAATAGAAAGGTACCAGAAGAGTTACCTGATGTATTGATGACCAGCAGATCATTATATTTAAGACTAGTATCAAAGTCTTTTTGCATAGATTTACCCTGGGAAACAGCTGATGTATTGGGATATTGGGAAGTGTTATGTTGAATGTCTGAGGTATTTCCAAAGTTTCTGTAGGAAGATTGTAGTAGTGTTTTAGATCCATGCATTTGACTTGCTGCAGCCTCATCACTTGCTCTGCTCTCAGCCTCTGGTAATCTTTTACTTGATACTGATGACTGTTTATGTCTGACAGTTGACCCTTGACCCAAGTATCCTTCAGGCACCATTGCCGATTGTGATAAAGTCTTATGTGTGACATTGGGCGGACTAGGTTTTAGATACTCCCTTTGACCCTGTGACCTTTGCACTCTTGACCCTGTGTCGACATCCGAGGTATATCTGAGCGGTGATGTTTTCCCTATTGATGCAGATCTACTTCTTTGGTGTTCTAGAACATTTGAAGAAGAATGACCTTGTCTTGCTATGAATTGAAAATCATCTTCAACATTGGATGATGCCCAACCACCTGATTGATCTGCTGAAATGTTTCTATTTGTAAACTTTCTAGTGGAAGACATATTAGACAAATTTGGATGACTGGTGGAAGATATCTGTCTGGAAGAAGATGAATTGAGCTTAAAATTAGAAAAAGTACTTCCCTTTCCCTGAGGTGATGTTCTACATGTAGTACTAGATGGTAAGGCAGATGAGGATATGGAAGAACTATGATGATTTTTGGCTGATTTGGTTTTGGCATCTGTACTTTTCACTTTGGTTTCATTTTGTGAATCTTCTTTCTGACGATAAGAAGCGTAGGATTTATCATGTTCAAGTTCTTTGGCGACATATCTTATACTCCTCCAGATACTGGTATCACTGTCATGACTAGTTAACACATCATGTGTTGTAGCTTTTGTCTTTGAATCAGATATGAAATCAAAACCAGAATCACTGCCATGTTTACTCTTATAGTAGCCACTTTGTGTTGGAAATATTGCACTTTGTGGTGGCTCAGAGGATAATTGATCTGAGATGACAGGTGCTGTGGTATCTGAGATGACAGGTGCAGTGGTATTAGACATAAGCAGCATTTGTACATTATCTTGGGAAGCAGAAAGACCTTGTGATGATGATAATGGAAGAAAACTGTCAGAGTTTCTTGAACTACCATTATATGCAATGGGCATGCTCTTTGTCTGACTCTCAAGATCTTCTTGGTACTGAGCATATAAACTCTTCCCTGGGTCTTCTTCCGCTATTTCATAAACATATGAATGGTAGATTTTGTCTCCTTTGGAAGCATCTGCATGTTTTATACTACTTCTTGGTAATAATGAAGACATACTTGTGTGCTCTTTGGTTCTTGTATTTACAAACACATCTGGTGATGTTATCCCAGATTTCTGATTGTATCGATCATTGGCATGAAGATCATCATTACTATACAACCTTTTTTCAAGTTGCATTTCACCCTGAGTATCATTTTCATCACTAACCAAAGTCTTCAATCCTCTCTTTGATGACGAAAACATTGAATGTCTCGCTGCTAGATTTTCCAAAATTAATTCATCTTTAAACACATCTTGTGATGCTCTGGAGAAAGAGAATCTGCTTTCATCTTCTGATGGTATATTTTTCTCAGGTGACATTTTCTGACTTACAGTTGATCTCAGGTTTTCTTTATCAGCATGATACCTGTTACGCACTTCAAGACGACCACCCAATGATGTTGATCTATCATCCCTCTCAAAAGCACCACTGTCATGCAATGTTTTCCCTTGATGCCCTAACCTCTGTCTCTTCCACATATGACTGCTTTGAAAAGATGATTCCTCTTCAGAGTACTTGAATTGTTTGGCTTGGTTACCACGGTAATACGGTAAAGCGCTGTACATCTCTGGAGAAATAGGTTTAGGGCTACAAATGAAAATTTCCTGAACTTGGTGTGCTGTAAGATGAAATGATTGAAAACAAAATATTACATATATATATTATATATATTACATTGGGATTAAGTTGAAGTCACTACACCCCTATGGAAGGCATGACCTTAATCTCCCACACAGGTAGTGTGAATTTCAAATGGGGTTACTTGAATGAGTGACTCCATTTGAAATCTACACCGCCTGTGCGGGAAATTAAAGTATATAGATTTCAAGTGATATAGTCAATTGAAAATAATTACATCAACTATGTTTGTGAAGATTATCATTCATCGAGGCAGTAAAACTGTAACATTTAAAAATCCAATCGAAACATCTGGCAAATTTTCACATCAATGTTTTAAATGAAGAAAATAGATGGTTTGAGAGGAGATTCAAAGAAGTAATTTATGCTTCACTTAAGGGCAGAATAAAGGAGACACATTCGTCCACGTCCAAATTTGAGACTTCTTGATACTTGATGAACACAAGGATTTATTCTTTCACTTCAAACTGATAAAATACAACTTTTTAATACTGCCTCCTATTTTGCTTTATTTAAAATTCATTATTTCACTCTCTCCAACCCTGAAAAGTCACATGGCTCAAGTTAGATGAATTAAATTAGCAGGAAATACAAGTCAGGAATGCGCCAATGTGAAATATTGTGATTACGCATGTGTGTGATGAGACGCAAAGCTGCATGTAAGTCCACTGCTGTCAAGTCACATTTGGTATACATGTTGTTAATGTCAGCAAATGCATGTCAAACAAAACAAATATCTGCAGTCAAAATGCCACTCAGATTCTTTTAAGATTCTTTTAAGATTCTTTTAATTTTTCAAAATAATTAAAATTATTTAAAAAAATTTGAATTATGGTGCACCAAAAGCAGACAAAAGTTTTATAATTGCCGTTTAAATGAGTTTCTCATTTCTGATTTTAATAATCTTATATATAATTCATATAAGATTTCTGATTTTAATAATCTTATATATAATTCATATAAGATTCTTGCCACAAGTTTTTGAATTAGCAGATTGAAAATCTGTCATTCACATAAAAGTGTTTCAATTTCATGTTTGAACATTATACTCTAATTGTTAAAATCATGTGTGGGACTGAATGGGTAATTATCAAATAAATAATATTAAATAAATAAATACCAAATATTTGTTGAATTATCAATCTCAGAATAAAAATGTGACATAAACAAAATACTGGTTAGGTAACATTTAACTAAATTATTCAAATGGCTGCAAAACAATCATGATATGAACGTGATTCATACACTCTTCTATAGCGAGAACCAATCAGATCAATCGTTAGAAAAATCCAAACCATGCGCATGCATTGATTGCACAACATGTGTCTAATGTGCACTCCACTTACTACACACAGTGCTTTACATGCGTGATCGCGTCCACGTAGGCTTGATTAATTTTTCGACGGGTTGATGCATATATTTGGTTCTATTTTCCAACATTTTTAGTGATGATTTTGTTATAAAAACAGCAAAAATCACATGTTTTTTTTTCTTCTTGTGTATGTATGAAATAGGTTAATGAACGCATATTACTTGTTGCTCAAGAATTACGGGTGGGGGGGGGGTGGGGGTGCATTAGACGCATCAACATCAGCGCAAGTGCATTGTTTTGTCTTATTTATCTCCCAACAAGTAATACGCATTAATTAACCTATAATTATATTGTAGGTTCTCATAAACACAAAAAAATTTAGAAATAAAGTTTAAAATGGGTACATGCGAAATCGATTTTCATTATCTAAATCAATATATTACTGAAAAATAACATCTTAAGTGGCCGGTCGAATGCAGATCCGTCGGAACACGCTTTTCAATACGGAATAAATGCTAACCTCATCGTGACATCATCCAAGCTGCAAAGTTCATTGCAGTTGACTATTCTGTAATATTTTGAAAAAGTTCATTCTGCACATCGAATTTACTTGATTTATTTTTGTTAATGAGTTATGTACGTTTTATAAAAGTGTTGTTGCAGCCCTCTTTACAACATCACTCAAGAACCACAGGATCAACAAAAGTATATCTGTGATATTTAAAAATTCTTCTACACACTTGCTATGAAATGATCAATGCAATTATGTTCCTCTCTTTCAACCAGAAGTCAGTCACAGCACAAAAAGGAAATGTATTTAGACACCAATGACAGATCAATGAATAATAATTGAAGAATTATTTTAGCAATTGATTTTCTGTTATCTGTGGTAGTGTTAAATAGGATATGATTCAGAGAGAGATAAGAATAAATGTGACATGTGCAGGTGAATACGCCTTTACAGGATTGTGTAAGAATAATGCCCGATGTATACTTTTTATTTGATGTAGACTATTAGATGTCTTCGTTACTTATTCCCATTCTATTTCTAGTCATGTTTAATTTCTAAAGAATGTTTGCTGATGTAAAATCGATAATATGTGACACAATCTGGTCCATGTGATGGGGGCCAAAGGAGGCATTTTTGACAATTCAGTTACTGTAATTATTACATTATACATACAATAGGATATCATTTACTGAAAACACCAAAGGTCTAGCATATATACTTGGTTCTAAATTTATGAAGTGTTTTGATGTCTATTTTCTTGTATTTTCTTGTCTTTTACACCATATTTTTACCTTTATCTCGGTTTCAAATTTGCCGCCTTTGGCCCCCATGGACCAGATTGTGTCACATATATTATTCTTACCAAACATTTGACATAAAATATAATTGATTTTCTGTCAACAAACATTCATTAGAAGATAAAAATGAATTGAAATAGATTAAATAATGAATACTTCTTGAATGAATATTCTATGTCGAATATAAATTTGCAGTATATATGGCCCTTAAATGTTGTGTTTTTGTATAGAAAATCCCTGGTCTAGTTTATTGATGCACTCGTAACCAACAATCTTATTATGCATGTTGTATGGTGCTGATTCTGCCCACCCATGGCAGGGGGACCCAACAGTTGCCTTTGTGTTTTCATACTTTTGCTGGGCTACCACTTCTTTTTCTGCTTGCCTTTCTCATCACTCTTGGTAGCGTAGCATTTGCTCTTTTTTTATTATTTTTTAACAGAGGTATTGGTTGGGTCCTGTTGTCGTGGTGGGGCAGTATTATTTAAATCTCATTGTCATAATCTGATTGTATCTTTGCATCTATCTTGGTTACCGTAATTAAGATGGGGTCTGGTGGACCATGTCTGTATGTTCTTTTTTTTTTCCACCAGGCCCAAGTACAGGTGAATAAAAATGGAAAAACACAAAAAAAAAAAAAAAAAAAAAAAAAATCAAGGGCTTAAACCAGAATTCAGCGGCTACGCTATTATAACATGAATCTATTTATATATGGTCCCTGATCTAAGCAACTATTCAATTAACTTTAGATGTGCAATGTTTGATTTAAAAATGTTAACAATTCAATTAACTTAGTTATGTTTGAATTGTTTTATAATTGAAAACTGTATTTCGGTTCTTTAGAAATCCAAAATAAAACCCATGTACATTATAAATTAAGGATATTCAGCTTTAACAAAGTGTAATTTGACTGATGTTGAGTTCAAATTTACCCCATTCACATACATTTGTAGTCCATCATTCCTTGGTTCCCATTTAAAAATCAATGCCTACAATTACATTCAAAAATCAGAACTGCACATCTCTTCCAAATAAAGTAGATCTTACAAAACAAACTTAATATTGTCTTGACCAAGGAATCTCACCTGATTTTGAATACAGTTTCTCTCTCTCACTTTTCCACTGGTCCATTCTCTCAACAGTATCAACACTATCAAAAGATAATTCACTTAAGTGCATTGACCCCTCATTAGTTGCTATGGTGATAAAGCTGTTGTCAGGGTGATCATCTGAACTTCTTCTCTCCTTGCTTGTCACATCTTGGATATTGGTGGTAGATGCATGCTTCCTTTTTAAATTGACATGATCCTGTGACAATCACACACAAAATAATTGATCAATAAAACATATAGGCCTATGTGAAATACTGGCTACTGAGCTGGGTCTAATGAACCGAAACTGGGAAATTTGGAGCTATGAAAGTTCCACATTTTCCCAAATCTTGGATTAAGTGTACAATTTTGGAAGTCTTAATCAAAGTGGGGCTAAATAACTGGAGCATGATCCCTATATAGTCTTCAGAACTGCCAGAGAGCATATCAGGGCATATACCCATACATCCTTTTCATGTCAGTGCACCCCTACTCACTCATGTGTGTTAACTGGGGACAACTATTGGCAACTGAGGACAAAAGCACACAGTTCTTTTAAACACAAGGTTTTGGCACCTACACATGTATGATATAACCGGTGACTTTTTGCCTATTGATCACACAGTTCAATCAAGTTTTTACACCCAGGAAACTTCTACCTTACCCTAAGATATCCCCTGCAGTTGGAAGAAGTACATGTTTGGCATATTTAAATATTCTACAAGAAGGAACATTTTATCATGGACTGTCCATGATTTTATACAAATTCATACATGTAAAGTTTATACAAAACTCCATGCACTTACCGGCTACCTGTTTCGAGTTAAAGCACAGAAATTTTGTTATTTCAACATGCAACATTTCAAGTTCTGTAACACTACTTACACCCTACACATGATTCTGTTACCACATAGTAAGTCTTCATTTCATGTTGAGGTAAGATGTATTCATAGCAAACATACAACATAAGACAGCATTCAAGCTTTGACTTACGTTTGGTGGCCAGAATGGTGACAACATAAAGTGAAAGATATCTTACTTAAAGGAACATTTTCTAGGGTGAAATTTTGTGTAGAAACTGAATCTGACCTAAAAAATGCATAATTATCAACTTGAAAATTTTCCCCATAGCACTGTACAGGCATATTTCTGCCCGAAATCCTCAAATGTGAGTGAAAATTTGCTCTAAAAAAAATAAGTCCTTCAAAATGGGGATACTTAGGGCTAAATAAACATAAACTTGCTCTAGAGGTAGGTATTGGCAAGAGCAAGTTTGTGTTTGTTTAGCCTTAAACCTCCCAGTTTTGAAGGACTTATTTTTTTAGAGAATCCATTAATTTTTCACGCCTCAAAATTCTTAGGGGTGGGGGTAGCATATTGCAAGTTATTTTCTTTTCTGTAAATGAAGCTTACTTATTTATTATATTACCATTTAGCTATTGAAATACTGAGCAAAAAGACACTTAAAGCATCCCTATAGCTAATACCATTGTGGAGATATGGCCTTTTCAAATAGAAAATGAGGCGAATATTGTACTTTTTTCCAAATCAATTGTCACCCGAATGCTCAAGTTTCTACTGCTGCTATGAAAATAAAGAAATATGTTGATCCCATTCAATGCTTTTAATATCACAATTGTACCCTTGTTACACAATTAGTATAGAAAATTAGGCTTTATTTAATAGTGTTCATGTTCATACACTCACAGGAAATTTGCAAGTCAATTTTTTTGTCACCCCAAAATGGCTATTTTCGGCAAAAATCGGACATAAAATTGAATTTTTCTTGAAATCTATAAAAGATAGGGAGTTTTAAGTGCCAAAATCTGAAACTACATGATATTTTACCCTTGGAAACATATAAACAATCAAGAATTTGTATTGTTTTCACCCCTAAATAATTTTTTCACACTTTTGTCCGCCAAACGTAAGTCAAAGCTTGAACACTGTCATAAATAAACATACAACTTTGAGTATAAACAAATAAAACCCCAAGCCACTTTAAATATAAGTCACAAAGTCAAACTCTTCACAAACCACTATGCTTTAATACAATGAGTTTTGTCAGAAAAGATATCTTATACTTCCCACAATGCATTTCAACTTAAATTTTCTGTACTAATTTGCTATCAGATGCAACATGGATCAGTACTCAATAGTGGTGAAAAGTACCTCAATGAACAGAACACATCAAGATCTTGCAAAACATGTTTATTTCTTGACCCTCAACCCATGTTTAGCCATTATATTCTTAGAAAACAAAGGGAACCTGTACAAAGTATAAATGGAGGTGTCATTTGATGAAATGAAGTGCCGTATCATGTTGCAAAGGATTCTGGGAAGAGTTTGATTAACTATATAAAAACATATAAAAAGTTCTGAGAGTAGAAATACTAGTAGTTGGCCAACCTTGGCGTGTTAGTGACCTTGGCATTGTGCAAGCTCCAGGGGGTGGTTTCCACTGATCAGGAAAAGTAAACACTTCTGACTTGTAAATGGACCTGAAAAGGTCTAGGCTGAAAAAGTCTAGTCTATTTTGTTTGTCTGTTTGTTTGTTTGGGGGTTGGATCTGGTTTGTCTTTCTTGGTATTGCTTGTATTATTTATTATCTTTGATTTTCAAATTATTTTCTTTTTGTTTGGTAAATATCCAATCCTGGATGGACAGTGTGGATACTGATATTGGACTCTGTCATTTTTGACATTTGCTTTAAAAAAGTTACCTTTTTAAGAGTCTTCATTAGCAGTGACGTAGCTTGCTAAACCATCACAGCATCTTCATTCAGCGTAGTGGTACCCTGGAGATACCACAGCAGTTTTGAGTCAAGATTTTTGAGTTTCGAGTCAAGATTTTTGAGATTCAAGTCAGGATTTTTGAACTTCGAGTCAAGATTATTGAGTTGAAAGTCAGGATTTTTGATTTTCGAGTCAAGAATTTTGAGTTGAGAGTCAGGATTTCAAATCATGATCAAACTTCACACAACAATCTGAGAACAGTGACGTCAGAGCTTTACCATGCGTCTTTAATACGTTTTCTAGGCGTTTTTCTTTGAAATGTAATTGAAATATGAATAATTTAAAATTAGACTTCAACACTCACTTGTTTATTTTGCTTAACGGAAGCACTTTCTAGGAACTTCCTTGATGTCAGCCAATGTTTTTAGCTCTGATGTTTTCATGGAAACAGCTAGAGACCAACCTGATCAGATGTCGTCACACTAGGTGATGTCACCGAAGTTGGAACATTTCTGTTCCTGGGTTTGATCTGCCAGGGTGTCCCAGACAGGATCTAGTTCCAATCCTGTTAATTTTGTTAAAGCTAACGAATAAAGGGTGTTTTTACATACCAAAATATATTTGATCAACTTTTCAGAAATAGGAGAAAAAGAGGGTACAATAAGGATTCTGTTTTTGTTTTGTTTTTGACACCCTGTATTAGATCACTGATAAACTACCTGAGTTGCCTCTGATTAGGTCATTGATAAACTACCTGGGTTACCTCTGATTAGATCACTAATAAACTACCTTAGAGCTACCCCTGATTCGATCATTGATAAACTACTTGAGTTACCTCTGATTAGATCACCGATAGACTACTTGAGTTATTCCTCATTCGATTATTGATAAACTACATGAGCAACCTCTTATTAGATGCTACCTGAGTTACCTGATTAGATTATTGATAAACTACCTGAGTTACCTCTGACTAAATTAATGATAAACTACCTGAGCTACATGTACCTTTGATTAGATTATTGATAACTTCTTGAGTTACCTCCGATTCGATCATTGATAAACTACTTGTGTTACCTCTGATTAGGTCATTAATAAGCTACATGAGTTACATGTAGGGCCTACCACTGATTAGATCATTTTAATAAACTACCTGAGCTACCACTGATTAGATGATAAACTACTTGTGTTACCTCTGATTAGATCATTAATAAGCCTGAGTTACCTATGATTAGATCATTAATAAACTACTTGTGTTACCTCTGATTAGATCACTAATAAGCTACATGAATTACCACTGATTAGATCATTTTAATAAACTGCTTGAGCTAACTCTGATTAGATCATTGATAAACTACTTGTGTTACCTGATTAGGTCATTGATAAGCTACATGAGCTACCTCTGATTAGATCATTTTTTAAACTACCTGAGTTACCTCTGATTAGATCATTGATAAACTACTTGTGTTACGGTACCCCTGATTAGGTCATTAATAAGCTACATGAGCTACCCCTGATTAGATCATTGATAAACTACCTGAGCTACTTGTGTTAACTACCTGATTAGGTCATTGATAAGCTACCTGAGTTACCTCTGATTAGATCATTGATAAACTACCTGAGCTACCTCTGATTAGATCATTAATTAACTACATGAGTTACCTCTGATTAGATCATTGATAAACTACTTGTGTTACCTCTGATCAGGTCATTAATAAGCTACCTGAGGTACCCCTGATAAGATCATTGATAAACTACTTGTGTTACCCCTGATTAGGTCATCAATAAGCTACCTGTGCTGCCCCTGATAAGGTCATTGATAAACTACTTGTGTTACCCCTGATCAGGTCATCAATAAGCTACCTGAGCTGCCCCTGATTAGATCATTGATAAACTACTTGTGTTACCCCTGATCAGGTCATCAATAAGCTACATGAGCTACCCCTGATTAGATCATTGATAAACTACTTGTGTTACCCCTGATTAGGTCATCATAAGCTACCTGTGCTAACCCTGATAAGGTCATTGATAAACTACTTGTGTTACCTCTGACACTATCATTCTTGAAAAACAAGAACAAACAACTTACCGGTACCTTCTTCTCAGTACTGTAATGCCCACCCAAGGACCAATGCTGTGATTTTAGCTTCCTCAATATCTTTGCGCTAGACCCATCTTGGTGCAAATTGTGAAAGTCTTCATCCTCACCATTTTCCTCCACATTCTCTACTGCTTGAAGAATATGTCGCTTGCCTCCACCTCTCCCATCTCCATGACGATCTTGTATACCTACGGAGCTAGCAGAGAATTCAAGTGATGCTGACACCAAGCTTGTGTCAAATATTTTTTTCTGAGATAACCGATTGACGTCTTCCTTGGTAGAGCCGGATTTGGACACTGTTGACCTACAAGTCACATTTGATTGACGTGTAATCTGATTGTTTATTTTGAATTCTTCCTTTGAACAGGTGGATTGTCCAATTAAATCAGTATCACGGTGAAATGAAATATTACATTGTCGTTTCTTGGTTTGGTGCTTCCTAGCTGAAGCTGTCAGTTTGTTTGGAAAACTATTTGATGCAGAGGAAACTAACTGGATCCTCCCTGGTTGACTGGAATCTGGTTGTTGTGAGGATGATCTTGGATATAAATTGGATTGTCTTTTTGGCATTTTTAAATGTTTAATTGCTTTGTTGCATCATGGATTTCTCTACATCAACTCACTTCACAGCTTCACCTACAAAATGTTTAAATAAAGCAACAATTAAAGGGACAATAATTAGTAATAAGCTAAGCTAAACAACATGAACAAGGACACCCTAGCCTAAACACAACAAAACATAATTATAACAAACTTGCACAATGCACATGTAATACATGTATGTGCTATCCAAGTACATGTAGATGCTTAGTGGACCTCATTATCCCTTACCACAAATTTGATTTGTGTGGGTGGAATATACTTAGTGTTGCATGGATGTAGCATAGCCTAAGCCTACTATAATAATAATAATAAGTCTTTATTTTCCAGATCATCTACATTAACAACAACATTAAACAACAAGCAAGAATATATAAAAAACACGAAAAGACAAAAAAAGACAAGTAAAATGACATGGAGGAGATGATCAAAAGGCCATGAAGGCCAGAAGTGATCATTCCCTAAGACATAATATAAACAAACATGATTTAAATAATGTTTATGTCACCACAATGAATATAACATCATTGAAATGACATAAGCATTAATGTATAATAGAATTAGCATACAAATTTTGTAGAAAAATTAAGACATTAATCGCTCTAAAGAAGCATGTACATGAAATTACAACCAAGTTTGATTCAATAAATATTTCTTAAATTGATTTCTGAAAGTTTTAACATTCATAGCATTTTTTAATTTGAGAGGAAGGTCATTCCAAAGGGAAGGCCCTGATGTCCTGACACCTTTACTCGCAAAGTTTGTTTTTCTTTTCTGAATATCATAATCATCGTTTTTCCTAGTTTTGTGGCTATGAATTTCATGTCTTTTACAAAAGTATTCCTTAAATATGTTTGGCAAGTCATCATTAATATGTTTGTACATAAGTACACCAAGTTCCAATTTATAGGATTCATATACATTCAATATATTTAGATCAATGAATAATGGTCTACAGAGGTTGCCAAATAATTTCAGACCTTCCCCCCCCCCCCTGAGTCAATATCCCAGCAAATCGCCACCGCCGGGAATTGAACCCGGGACCTTGTGCACTAAAGGCAAGTAATTTGAACATGCTCTAAAATGAATTTTAACATTTTTTATGCGATCGCCTGTTGTGATCACCTGTGCTTACTTCGGAACTTCCATTACTTTACATGGTGTCATGCTTCATTGACTTCTACTAGATTTCAATGGCATTAACTCTAGCCTTGTGGCTAGACCAGCGATTTCTTAGCCTGCTAGATTTCGAATGCAGAGGACTCTATAGCTACTGAATAGCTTCGAATCGGTGAGCAAATTTATGTCTAGACTTCTCGTTACCCATTCTCTTTTTTATATGTGCATGGAAAAATGTCCTGGTGCTTAAAGTAATTTTTTAAGGGGGGTATTGTTATAGGGCGATTTCACGAAAGGTCATGATACATGGAACAAATACAAAGCAAATGAGTCTACCAAATCAATATCACTTCAACTGGGGATTTCTTTTGTGCTTTATTGAAGCTGATGTTGAAGTTTTAAAAGATTTAAACTTTATGTTACAATTTCTTGGAAATATTCCAAAAACATTTAAAATGTGTGTGAGAATTTTTTTAAGCCAGCTGGAATTCTTTAAATGCAACATTTATGCATTCATCTTACATGCAAACTTTCATTTTCAATATCATGCAGGTTTCAAATTTGAACAAAACCTAATTAAATGTTTTGCAAGCTAAAAGAACAAAATATGACGCCATTGACATTTAACCTCTTGTGCGCATTGTATTGAATTATCTTTCTTTCAAACTTGGAATGAAGTGAATTGACGCCTGCGTTATGTAATCGCTCATTTCTTCGCAATCAGTCAACCGATTCCAGTAAAATTGGCATGATGAAAAATAATGGGCTACATGCTGATATTTAGATTTTTGAATTCGATGCCTATTTCTAGACTTACAAACTCTTCAGGGTTCCCGTTAAGGATTTTAAAATGTGCGTCATGTGTGACGCAAGTTTGCTGACAAGGTTGAAAAAACTTGCGTCCAGACATAATTTTGTGCGTCCATCTGAAATTCACGATCAATCATACCGGGAAACGCCGCGGAATTTCATGATCAGAACGGCAGCCCCTTGTTGCTAACACACGTACCCGTACCCCGGGTCTACACTTCATCAAATGTTGATTGTTAAAATAAAATAAAAGTGCATTTTCGCTGTGATATTCCATCTCCAGTCGCTATGATAATTTTTCTAATTTCTGTGTCAGTTTTGGTCGGAAACGTGGTCAGAAACAGCTGCAAAAACATGCGCAAATTTTCGTACTTTTACTTCCGGGTTTCTTTAATTTTAAAACGGGTTGTTGATGCTATAAAAGCTAAAACCCGCGCTGCCACAAATAATATAAAAAAAGGTTATCATTTGGATTTTGTCTTTAATATTGCTTTTATTCATCGTAACAATAATACTAATAAAGGAAACGTAGATTATTTATGAGAAAATAAACTTAAAACATTAAAAACTGAATATTGTCAGCTTGTGATAAATAATTAAATAAACAGCAACTGCACGGTAGCCGCACATCATCAATCCAGCAAGCTTTGTAAACAAAGCATCATGCATCAATGGGGACTTTCCCATCAAACAGCGGTCGTACGGAAAGCTTGCAAAAAGTGCACAATTTCCTGACGTTGCATTTACAAATATTGCAGAATTTACTACAATTCTTAAGCAGGTGGGTCAAAATTTTGGGGCTTTTATTATCTTAAAAATATAAAAGAATAAAAATGTCTTATTTTTATCATCAATTAATGATTAAATTTCGAAGTTTTGTCTGCGTCCACATGCATGTGATATGGACGCAAAATACTTGATTAGCCATGTGAACTTGCGTCCAAATTTGTAAAATACGCGTCTGGACGCAATGACGCACACTAACGGGAAGCCTGGAACTCTTAACACAAAAGTTTAGTAGCCATGAGAGTTATCAAATCTTTCAAAGACCCCCTTTGCATGATTTTTCATCAAATTTTTCATGCAAAATTGAGGACAAATTTTGGCCAAAAAATAACCCCTTTTTGTGGTTTTCAATGACTAAAATTTCAAATACCCCTTTTTCATAATCAATAAATATCGACTAATGGTAGATTTTCCCAAGTCACAAGTGCTCATTTATTATTATCCAAATTTCGCGGACAGTGCAAATTAATCACCCTCCCCTATCTTGCCATTTTCGCAGTCCTCACTACTCTACTGGTAAAAAAATAACCCCTTTTCTGCGCTATTTGGTATTATAAACTCTCATGCCGGTTACCAACTTGTGTTGAGTTGGGGGGCTATCCTTAGGCTAGCTATTTCCTTTTGTTTTTTTTTAAACAAAATGTCAGATTCTGGATTTATAAGAAGGCCATGAAAACATTCTTAAAACGTTGTATAATGCAAAAGCACTACAAGGAAATTCTTAATATAAGTTGCGCCGGACTTGGATCATGATTCATGGACAGCGGTGGCCACAGGATTCTCAGTTGCTGTATGATGTATCTAGAATTTTTTAAGCTTACCTATCCTCTCATCGACTCATGATTTCAGCTGTCAAACATGATCGAATCAAAGCCATGTCAATTCGCATTAATCATGGTAGGTGACCAGAAGATCCAGATGCATTAAACAGATGATACAGCTTACTCCACCAGCACTTACAAAATTTATAAAATCATAAATAAACACAGCTTTCCATCTCCCAAATTTCGCTAAATCAAGTGTGTTCGTATTTACCGGGGTTGACCTCCGTCGAGCAGCAGCTGTCTACTTCCGGATTTACAGATAAAAAAATTCTCTTTAAAAAGACAAATAACTGGTGTAAGCAGATTTCAGTATCATGTTTTTGTGTGTGGTTTATTTTATTTTATTTGGGGGGTAGTTATTTTGCATTTATTTATTTATTTATTTATTTATTTATTTATTTATTTATTTATTTATTTATTTATTTATTTATTTATTTATTTATTTATTTATTTATTTATTTATTTATTTATTTATTTATTTATTTATTTATTTATTTATTTATTTATTTATTTATTTATTTATTTTGGCTATAAATGTTTTGAAAAAAATCATAGACTTAAAGGGCATTTCGTGATCCACAGCCTCATCCCCCACTTTTCTCAAAAAAAGTTGAGATTTTTATATCACTGGAAACCTCTGGCTACATAATGTTTATGTACAAAATATTTCTTGCAGATTAATTCGTTTTGCAAAGATATCGTGAAATTTGAATTTCGTTCTGGTGCACCAGAACGAAATTACAACGCATTGTCTATGGAGCAGTGTAATACACATAATCATGCATAACTCGCAAACGCAAAATCGGAATCAACTGAAATTTTGGGAATAGGCTTTTTTCGTGGATATGTACTGAAAATGTCATAAAAAGAGGATGCTAGGATCACGAAACACTCCTTTAAAAAGGAAATGAGAGTTTTTGATTAGGACCAAATTCTTTTTATATGAAAACACAATAAATGATTTGATTTGTTTTGATTTGATATAACAAGGTAATTAAAAATTAAGTTGATCAAAATCATTTGACGCTAATTTGGTTAAAAGATGTGTTTTCACAGATTTTTTTGAAACTTGGTTATCAGAAATTGATTATAGATTACTCTTGTTAAGTTGGCCCAATCCTGAATGGCATTATAAAAAAAAAAAAAAGGAACCAGAAGTGATGGTAGTGGCTTTGGGAACATGAACATTTTGCACACACTGTTTCTGGTACCGGTACTATATTGGTGCACACTTTCTGGTCCAATTTGATCCAAGATAGTCTGGGCCAACCTCATTAAAATATCAAAAACATGGTTCAACCTGAGTTGTTTTGCCCTATTTTGAATTTTCAAGAAATTAAGATCCTTAAAATCATCTTCTCTAATATGGTACATGGAATCCTTGGGCCTATTCAAAATGAATCTGATTGTCTCGAGACAGCAGGAAAGCACAACAACGCAAAGAATAGACTCCGCATTGCCCCCACGATCATGAGGACCATTTAATACACATAAGCTTATTTATACTAATTTCACAATCTCATAGAAATTAAGACTATATTGAGATAATAACAGATTTCATATCAATTAAACAAATTATATACATTGAGATAATTAATTGCAGCAAGCATTTGGAATTATTTATTATCTTCATATAAATCAATAAATACACAAATTATTGGAAAAATGTCTACAAGCCAACCATACAGGCTGGACAAACAAAAGTTGACTTCTGAATCACATATAACCAAATTTCATCTTAAGCAAATCTTAAGCATATCTTAAACAGATACATCTTTGGATCAAACAGAGGATTGGATTGGAAAACAGCATTTTTAAGCTTTTTTAACCGCAATTAAATAATTAGAAATCTCCAAAAGAATAAACAATGCCAACACTAGCAAACGAACAGGTTATATTCAGCAAGATCCGGCATCAATGCTTAAACCATTTACTGATATATAATATATTATTAAATCCACCGGTATTTACAACCAAGTAAATAAAGATACTCCAAATGAAGCAACAAAGCATTTATAACCCTGGTATAAAAACGCAGTAGAAAGCGAGGAAAGCATGAAGGCAACCAATAGCCCACTATAAAACGCAGTAGAAAGTGGAGACAATCTACTGACGAGATTCTTCAGGTTTTGAAGAAACTCCACCACCCTCAATAAAAAAAACGCAGTAGAAAGTGGAGACAATCTACTGACGAGATTCTTCAGGTTTTGAAGAAACTCCACCACCCTCTATAAAAACGCAGTAGAAAGTGGAGACAATCTACTTACGAGATTCTTCAGGTTTTGAAGAAACTCCATACAAAGCTTTCAATAACCCAATAAACCAATTCAATACCATAAAACGCAGTAGAAAGTGGAGACAATCTACTGACGAGATTCTTCAGGTTTTGAAGAAACTCCATACAAAGCAATCAATAGCCCAATAAAACCAACCAATACCATAAAACGCAGTAGAAAGTGGAGACAATCTACTGACAAGATTCTTCAGGTTTTGAAGAAACTCCAAACAAAGCTTTCAATAACCCAATAAAACCATTCAATACCATAAACGCAGTAGAAAGTGGAGACAATCTACTGACGAGATTCTTCAGGTTTTGAAGAAACTCCATTCAAAGCAATCAATAGCCCAATAAAACCAACCAATACCATAAAACGCAGTAGAAAGTGGAGACAATCTACTGACGAGATTCTTCAGGATTTGAAGAAACTCCATACAAAGCATTCATTATATACTTCATTAATATATTCTTGTTCATTGATTGGTTAAAAGTGGATCACATGACCAAAAATAGTTCTACCATCAGTACTCCTATCCGTAAATAGTACCTCTAAGCCGTAAATAGTATTTTCAATGTCCCGGATGAGCCGTAAATAGTACCTCCAAGCCGTAAATAGTACTTTTGACCATGCCTTCCGCGTGCGCGCATTCGATGCGACGGAACAGTTCACGCACGCGAAACTGCCATAGCGTGATTTCGCGCTGCTGTAATTGGTTAGCCCGATTTTAGCCTATTCGATTTATTGAAGGGCAAAATATAGGCTAGGTTGTGCTTAAATTGGTCGTGCTGTTCACTCAGGATAGAAACTGGAGAGTCAAAACGTCAAATAATTTTCTTTTAACCAATCAATAAACAAAGAACATATTAATGAAGTATATAAAACAAATATATACTGCCTTTATTCGAAGTTCTGGTTAAAACTATGGTCCCTCATTGAGATCAATTAATACTATTTTCCTTCGGGGCTGCGCCCCTCAGGAAAATAGTACTATTGATCTCACCTCGGGCCCATAGTTTTAACCAGAACCTCTCATGGCAGTATATATTTGCATAATAGCCCGATAAAACCAATCAATACCATAAAACGCAGTAGAAAGTGGAGCAATCTACTGACGAGATTCTTCAGGTTTTGAAGAAACTCCACCACCCTCTATAAAAAAACGCAGTAGAAAGTGGAGACAATCTACTGACGAGATTCTTCAGGTTTTGAAGAAACTCCTTACAAAGCATTCATTCCCCTTCTATAAAACGCAGTAGAAAGTGGAGACAATCTACTAATGATATTCTTCAAGATTTGAAGAAATTCCATACAAAGCCTCTATTTTTAAGCATAAAGCAACATAATTGGACATACCATTTTATTGGAGTATCTTTAACCATATTTAGTTAACTGATTCACCCTTCCAGCTTTTGGGAGGGTGGGTGGGATTTTTTGGTCCATCAAGATCGAAGGAACAATTGCAAGTGCATCACTAGGAGAACTATGGACATAACAAAGGAATGAAAAATAAGACGGAGACCTGAATGGCTGCACACCACTAAAGTGACAGCTGACTGGACAGAAAAACTGAGCTTGTTGCTATAACAACATAACAACAACTCCTAAATTAAAACTGAATTGACCAGGAGACCAAAAAACTTTAAGTGTACTTGAGAATGCTCAAGTGGAAGTAAGAGGATAAGCCTCTACACCTAGATGCACATGACAGCCTAATGTCCCCTGCTGCTGAGACAATCTAGTTTTTAAAAGATTTGCAACTTTAACAAACGGAATAACTTTGTTTTGAGCAATTAGCAGGCGTTTACTCATCTGTTTATGGGTGTCCGCATACCATGGAGAAAGAATAATAAAACAAACAAAGAACAAGAGCAGAGGAAAAATTATCTTGATTTTGATCAAATTTCAGTCTATAGAATTAACTTTTTTTATGATCCATTTCTTCACCATTCAAGCACTGGTCAACAGTAATACCTTTTAAATTATAAACGGTCTAAAGGTGTAGTGGCAAAACGTGCTATATAATCGACGCTAATTCTTAATTTTTAAACAAAAGATGTAGTATAAAATAAGAATTTCTACTTAAAAGAGCATTTCGTGATCCACAGCCTCATCCCCCCCACTTTTCTCAAAAAAAGTTGAGATTTTTATATCACTGGAAACCTCTGGCTACATAATGTTTATGTACAAAATGAATTTCGTTCTGGTGCACCAGAACGAAATTACAACGCATTGTTTATGGAGCAGTGTAATACACATATTCACATAATCATGCATAACTCACGAACGCAAAATCGGAATCAACTGACATTTTGGGAATAGGTTTTTTTCGTGGATATCTAATGAAAAATGACATAAATAGAGGATGCTAGGATCACGAAATACTCCTTTAAGACATTATTTTTGGTTCCTCATACTGCGCTAACTTGACCCACAAGCAATATTAACGAAATCAACTTAAAATTGTCATTATATATCATACTGCAGTTACTGTTAATTTTCCTGTACACAATACACAGTGCTCTCACAATTGAGGTGTGACCTCTACAGACAGTGTATGTTAGAGGTATAGGGCATTTCCTAGTTAACATCACTGTGAAAAATAACCGGCCAATATTTATTGTACTCTCAGAAATTCTAGGAAACATAGTTGCGTAACATGTCCTAAATTTTTAGCTAATTTAGATATTTGGAAATATTCACACGTTGGTGTTTTAGCAAGTAGGGCACGGCATGGCCTGCAAAATCCCTTGTATAAATCGACTGCAACTTAGTTTAGTGACTATCACTCTCTTCCGAAGGGCATTAAAGCTAAAGCACTTGACGGATATTTTTTGATATCAATTGATATTGACTTGATGTCAATCAAGAATAATGTATACATTAGGCTAAAAACTGGGTAGGGGCCTATGACAGATAACAACAAAAACAGCTCCCATATCTGTCCATAACTTTGGTCAGTGAAGCGAGCCAGGGTATTTCAAGTGGGAGATTATTGATTGGCAAGTGCCATATTTGGGCATAAGTGCAGTCCACCATTTAATATGAAGAATAGACTAGACTTTATCATCGATTGATTTTGCTGGAAAAGTTTCCTGTTAACCAGGTTTAAGTACTGCAAAAGTCGAATCATGTTTGCTGTGCAGTATAACTGCACTATGTAGTGTTGTAAACCGTGGGTAGAGGTTCGCAACATTTATCATGAAGAGCCACAAGTAATAATGAAAGAATTCTTCCAAGTTATGTCAGTTGACCAGTTTATTGTATATCGTAATAGACATGCAACATTCATATCTTGGTGTCAGATCACAAGTCCTACTCCTAAGAGTACAGTTTAGAATACTGAAATGAAGGCTGTCCTACTCATTTACTCTCTCAGTAATCCCATATTGGAATCCCAGCTCCTTATATAGCCTACACTAATAGAGAGAGGGTTCCAGGAAATATGAATCTGTCATTGTGAGAGGTCATACCTTCCAATATAGGGTCTTTGAGCGATCTGCTGTTCAGGAAGGTTATCCCTGACAATAGAGTCCATTGAGAAGATCAATTAGTTGGCAATCACAACTTTTCACTGCAATGTATAAACATGTGACGTGTGCTGCATATGAAGCCTTATAACGTTATCAGCCAGCTAATTACAAGGTCTTCAAGGAAAATACAACAAAAGCTGTAGAACTGAACTAGTGAACAGAAGTAGGACATTGTACTTTGGGAGCACGTGTGGCAGAGTGGATAAGGCGCCCAACTCATAATACACAGGTTGTGAGTTCGAGCCCCGCTCGTGCCAACGTGTTGTGTCCTTGGGCAAGGCACTTTATCCTCATTGCCTACTGGGGGATGGGGTTGGGTTGGATTGGATGTTTGTTTAGTTGTTTGTTTCAATGTTGCAATATTGGCGCTGATTAAGCTGCTGCCTGCAAATTGCATTGTGTCTGTTTAGTTGTGTTTAATGTACAATTCTAGCAATTTGACCTGCGGGTCACCATTAGAGTTTGAAATAAATATTTAAAAAAAATATTGTTTTTGTTGTCAGAAAAAAACCTCTGAATCCAGTATTACAAATGTAAAGGTTTTTACACGTATAGATGAAATCAGGCCGCTTTTTATTATTATATATTAGTAAATTGTGATATTACAATTCATAATTATGTATATCAACTTGATGAGAAATACTTGGACTAAATAATATAAAAAATTACTTGAGATCAATTTCATCGTGCGAGCAGAATTTGAGCACGACATATCAATTGTATTTACTATGGAAATAACCAATTTCCATAGCCCAGCTAGGAAATAACTTTTTGTTGTCCCTTTCCAATTTCTCATGATGAAGTTCGCGCATTATATACATCAATGAACATCAAAAGAGCTCTCCGAGAGCTACATAATAGTACATGTAGTGAAGTGTTCATAAATGAACGTCATCTGTCTGCTGCATTGGAAATCAATTTCGCTTCGAGCGCTGAAAAGGGCCGTACGAGCCAGCATTTTACTTACCAACATAATTTGTCTTTTTTCAGGAGAAATACGAATAAAATTGCAACGAGCGTCAACTTGTAATGTAATAACTATTCTCTTCGAATGGAGTTAAGCCTTTTTTGCAATATATATGCCCTTTAATCATACTCCAATACAACTTAAACAATAGAGAGACGGGTTCCAGGAAATGTGAAACTGCCATTGTGAGAGGGGTCATACCTTCCAATATAGGGTCTTTGCCCGGGGGGTGCACTCCCATTGTGGCCTGTACACCATCCGCGATAATCAACTTTTGAAAAGCACCCTAAGCTAGAACGATACCCAGGTAACATGCGCCTGTTTTCACACCCTAAACAGGGATTTTATTCAATTTCATACCTTAAATTTCATTTCCGCGTATTAGACATTGCAATTTTGCTACCCTTTTCTCGATTTTTCATGTTTTTGACACCCTAAACACGATACACGCGCGCGTATCGTGCCTACTCACGAAAAACTACCCTTTTTACGCGTTTTTATTATGGTGTACAAGCCACAATGGGAGTGACCCCCCGGGGTCTTTGAGCGATCAGCTGTACAGGAAAGTTGTCCTTGACAATAGAGTCCATTGAGAGGATCAGCTGTGTCCAAGACCATAACGCTCACAATAGGATCTATTGGGAGTGATGCTCACAAAAGGATCTATTGAGAGTGGTGCTCACAATTGGGAGTAAAGCTCAAAATAGGATCTATGAAGGACATCACCTACCAATAGCTAAGTACACATCGGTCTTATCAATAGGCATAATAGAACACTATTGGTAGGAAGCACTGAAGTACATCTCTCACAATGGTATGATCGCTAATATGCTAACTCACAAAGGGATTATTGTCTTACGTATCATGGGTGTAAATGAAGACATCATCACGTGTGTGTGTCTGTATCATTTACCTACTAAGTTTTTAAGGGTGGTATAGGAATACAACACTATCCCCTCCCTGTTTGGAACAATGCCCTCATTGTTTAGCTCTTTTGGTGCAGGTGATATCTTTATACAATGATTATGTGCCTGGTTAATAGTACTTACTTTAGCAACTAAATTGCTACTGTTTAGTTGAAGTTATCCAAAACAAATGTTAAATGATAAATGAATATTATTAGTATATCTTATGCTAATTTGTACTATTGCCTAGGAGTTAGTTATATTTTGTATGCTGACTGTAATTCCCTTCTGGTAAAATTGACATAGCTTTATGACTAGTAGTACATCTAAGTTGCTGCTTACTAGTTTTAGGGAAAGGTCAGTGTCTGTATACCATCAATACTATGCATACCATGCATGCAGATCCTAACATCCAGTTTATTTCAAATAAAATATGACCGAAGTTCCATGGCAAATAATAATTTTGCACGCTTGGTTACACTTTCAACCTCTACGATTTATGATACAGACTATTTTCAATTATCAAAATATCTTTATTAGGTTTGCAGGAAATGACAGGAAAATACATAAAACAATAAAATATAGATGATCAAAAATCATCCCTTTTCTAACAAAATCCTAAAACACTCTCCTAAATAATTAATATATGTTCCAAAATGGGCGGATTTTTTTTGGAATCTTTACAAAACTACATTTCTTTCTTATAGTATCCACGTGTGGTATCCCTTCAGAGCAACATCAGATACTTAACACACACGTGTCATACTTTCAAGGAATTCTCTATAGAAACATTGGATATGGTTTCAATTCTGGAGTGAAAATTAATCAACCGTAGTCGGCAACACACATCACATCAAAGGCAACTTTCAAGTAGATGTGTAACTACTTGAGAATAAAGGACTATAAATAGGTGCGACAGGATTACCTACGGATTATCTCAAGGATATAATTCCGTTCTCCTCCTTTTCTTACATCTTCTCTGATCTAATAAACCTTCACCAAACCTTTTGAACTACTTATTGCATTTAATTGCTCATTATCCATTTGGTAATGTAATAGAAGATAACATAAAGTATTTATACACCATAACAGGTGATTTTATCTGGTTAGTTCCTTCTTTACATGTCCAACTATCAAAATATTTATCACTTGCATGTATTTCAATGCCTTTAATGTTGACAATATTTACATAGCTGATTACCGGTAAAAATATCTTTTCTGCTAACGTGTAAAGCATTTTGACTGCATCAAGGAAGATCGTGTTAAGGGGGTACTACACCTTTGGCCAATTTTGTGCCTATTTTTGCATTTTTCTCAAAAATTATAGCGCATTAGTGACAAGTAAGATATTTATATAATAGGGGCAAAGACTATAACTACCGCACTGAAAATTCAACAACTCAAGGCAAGTAGTTATTGATTTATTGATCAAATGTTGGTTTCCCTCATTTTTGACTGTAACTCCACAACTGTTGTCTGTGCTGAAATAAAATTTCCAGTGCAGTAGTTGTAGTCCTTGCCCCTATAATATACATAACTTACTTGTCACCAATGCGCTATGATAATTTTTTGAGAAAAATGCAAAAATGGGCACACAATTGGGCAGGGGTGTAGTACCCCCTTAAACTACTGATGCATAAGAATGACAGGTTTAGTTTGCATTAATTGCAAATCACTTTTATAAATAGATGATTAGTTGCTGAATTAGTTGGCAATCACAACTTTTCACTGCATTGTATATCACAAACATGTGACGTGTGCTAAATAAGAAGCCTTAATAATATTGTTATCAACCATCTAATTACAAGGTCTTCAAGGAAAATACAACAATAAACTTATAAACAGAAGTATGACATTGCCATTAAAGTCCCATTCAGTGATCCCAGCGAAGAGTAAAAAATCACATAAAATTGTTTATAAATTGCTTAAAAGTGAAGGATAAGTCATTCAAATTGTCATTTGGTATTTTTGAAATGAAAAAATTGGCAAAAACGAAGAACAGCAGCATTGGTGAATTTGAAGCCCCATTCAAATACATGTAGCTATACTGTCAGTATATAAATTACAGATTCATGTAAATTTTTGATTTTTGTCTTTAATACAAGGCTTTCGGCTGAACCACTAGCAGGCTATGTTAACACATTTATGACAATGGCAAAGGTACCAAAATCTGAATTTTGATGATTTTTACGATCATCCGGATATGGGCAAATCACTGAATGGGCCTTTAATTGTGGGTTTGAGAGTGGTGCTAACAAAAGGATCTATTCGGATTTCAAGATTTATTTATTTGATATTCATAAGATATGATCAAATACATTGTAACGGATACAAATAGGTAAAAGTAAACAATATAATTAAACTACAACAAAATGATTAAATATATCATGCAGAATACGTTTATCAAAAGATGAGTTTAGAAACTGAATAACCTGAATAGTATCATAGTCCTGTACACTCATAATAAGTAAACATCTCAAAAAAAGTAACTAACCCCCTTAAATAATGACCATTATTCAAAAGGGGCTATTGTATTGCAAATCTGTAAAATGCGTTGGAAGCAGAATTTCTTTTTGCGCATTTTGACACCTCATTTGATACTATAGCCCAGAAAACAATAAAACACCGGTCAATTTAATGTAGTGAGGTCCAGATTTGAAAGTTGCTCTTACATACAAATTTTTACAATACAAAAACACTCAGATATTATTATACAGATTTCCTTCCATTACACTGAATGCAAAATCAATAGAATTTACTGCAACTTTCAAATCTTGGGTTAAATTGATTTAAATGTACGCTGTGACATCAATATTTAGTCAATTGCTACAAATGAGGTGTCACCTGTTTTTGAATAATGGTCATTATTTAAGGGCGTTACTTTCTTTTTTTGATATGTTTATAAAGATATCTCTATGAGATAGACTGTCAAAATCATAGATGCTTCCAATCTTATCCGCAAGTCATTGTAGAAAGAACACTTCAGAACAAAGTGGAACTCATCTTCAACATCATTACTATCACATAACTTACAAATCCTATCTTCAGGTTTAATATTAAAATGACGACCTTTTTGCAATCATTAGCTCATGTGCGCTAATTCTTAATTTACAAAATGACATAGAGCGCCCGCGGTTCACCATCATGACATAAATTTCTAATGAAAAGGTTTTTTTAAAAGACAAAAAATTAATATGAAGAGATTCACCTGGTAGTTTATCACATAATGAAAGAAAATTACTATTGTTAAGTTTATTTAACAGAAATGGAGACCAAACCTCACAGCCATACCCAATTATTGGCTGCACTAATGTTTGGAATAACTTAAAACCACATTTTGTTGAGTTATCAAATATGACCGATTGAGAGTGGTGCTCACAAAAGCATCTATTGAGAGTGGTGCTAACAATAGGATCTATTCATTCTATTGGTAGTGAAGCTCACAATTCGCTGTCGAAGTGACGTAATAATCGGATTAACTACCATAGCAATGGATAAATACAATTTTTGAATAGATCGCCCTGCACTACAAGCAGATTGCACTAATCATCTGTGTAGGTCACCAAACATAAGTCGTGTTCACACCGTCGGATATAAGTGAGTTATTACCGGTAATAAGCGACTTATAACCGGTATTGGTGACTTATCACCGGTATTAATGACTTAAATCCGACTGTGTGATCACGACTATAGATTGAATAAAATACCGCTCTTTTCAAAGATATTAATCTTACAGGTGCGAGTGATTAGCATTTCTTTGACATCTATGTTCAATGCATAGGTACCGCGTGAACGATGTGGTGCAGGGCGATCTACTCAAAATTGTATTCATCCATTGCTATGGTAGTTAATCCGATTATTACGTCACTTCAACGGCGAATGTTCGACATTATCTTAGTTCAAAGGCCCCCTCGCGCCCCAATAAAGAAATCGATTCTGTTGTTGGATAACTCAGGTTTCTTGCTGCTGCTATTCAAGCATAGAATGGTCTGCGCCACAACATCTACAAACAATTCCAAGAAGCTCTTAAAGAAACACTTGGTTTTAATTGTTTTGTTGTGAATGATGGAATAAATGAATGAATTGTTGAAAGAATGAATTGTTGAATGAATGAATGAATGAATGGGTGGGTGGGGTGGAAGAATGGAAGAAAAGGAAATAAAATGATTCATTCAATTTAAATTCTGTTCACTCGACCTCGTCATTTAAGTAACATTTAAGAGGTTCGGTGGTCCTTTTCAGGCGAAGTTTGCGCATTATTTTGTTTTCACGATTAAATAATATTCTTTGCCTACCGTTCCAATTCAATTAGGAGTGAAAAGACAACAGAAATGAGTCTATAAAACAGAAAATAACAGAATAAGTAAACATAAACCGGCCCAATTTGAAATACTAACATTTACAACTTCGTTGAAGAATGTGCCCTAACTGAATTTGTGACCATTGACTTAAAGAAGTATGGTTAACATGAGCAAACATTATACTTTTAAATGAAATACTCAAGAATCGACATTTGGAGACTAGTTTATCAACGACAACAACGATCAGTTGATGGGATAGGGGAGTGAAATCTTAATTTGAGTGTTAAATGTTGCCATGGTTATGTGCCATTCATATAACGCCTTACATGCTGCATAACAAAGACAGTTGGCATTAAAGGCAATATAATTATGTACAGTGATTCAAGCGAGAGTGTATCACAAATTAAAAATTGCTGGGAATTGCTTAGAAGTGACGGATAAGTCAAAACATTTGTCGTAAATAAAATTAAGAAAAGAAAAAAAAGAAAGAGAAAGAAGAAGAGAAGAGAAGAGAAGAGAAGAGAAGAGAAGAGAAGAGAAGAGAAGAGAAGAGAAGAGAAGAGAAGAGAAGAGAAGAGAAGAGAAGAGAAGAGAAGAGAAGAGAAGAGAAGAGAAGAGAAGAGAGAGAGAAGAGAAGAGAAGAGAAGAGAAGAGAAGAGAAGAGAAGAGAAGAGAAGAGAAGAGAAGAGAAGAGAAGAGAAGAGAAGAGAAGAGAAGAGAAGAGAAGAGAAGAGAAGAGAAGAGAAGAGAAGAGAAGAGAAGAGAAGAGAAGAGAAAACTTCAACGTTTATGAATAGGAAGCTTCATTCAGAAAAGAAAAGAAAAAAGAAGAGAAGAGAAGAGAAGAGAAGAGAAGAGAAGAGAAGAGAAGAGAAGAGAAGAGAAGAGAAGAAAAAGAAAAGAAAACGTCAACGTTTATGAATAGGAAGCTTCATTCAGAAAAGAAAAGAAAAGAAAAGAAAAGAAAAGAAAAGAAAAGAAAAGAAAAGAAAAGAAAAGAAAAGAAAAGAAAAGAAAAGAAGAAGACAGAACAAAAAAAAAAAAGAGAAGAAAAGAGAAGAGAAGAGAAGAGAAAAGAAGAGAAGAGAAGAGAAGAGAAGAGAAGAGAAAACGTCAACGTTTATGAATAGGAAGCTTCATTCAGATGTAACAAAAATCTTACCAAAATGAGTCAATTTACCCTAGTCTGGTTTTCATTTTTTTTTAGGCTTTCCAATTTAGCAAATCACTTACAATACCGTGCCCTTAATTAAAGTAAAGCACAATTTTATATACATTGAACAATGCATTTTGCAAATGAAAAATACAAACGAAAAAAATAAATAAATACAAATTGCATCTATTACAATGATTTATACCGGGAAAGATGGACTTTTTAGGTATCAACGGCATTTCTATTGGTCATATTGTTTCGCATTTTCAGTTCTACATAATTATATTTAGCTTTCTCAGATTTGTTCGATTTTAAAAATTGGACGTTTCTAGTAGAAGGAGAGGATTGCGTAAAAATTGTGAATTCCAAGTTTTGACAAAGCAACCTATTTTGAAAATCTGTAAAATTACTAACCGTTCAGCACAAAGTTATTTGGAAAATGTTATGCAGTATATTTGCTGTGTCCTATTCTTACTTCTACTAAATAGTCGATATCTATCGTTTATTTATGATGTTACGAAGCAATCCTTGAGTGACCTTAAAATATTCTTTCTTTGGTGGCAGTTTTGAAGACAATTATTGCGGTGTGTGAGTTTCATCATTTGAATTGCCGGCAGAGATGGATTTTTCATAAAAATATAGAGAAGGTTCGTCCTTAGTCTTACAGCATGTATTTATGTCCACAGTATATTGGCAAACCCACAGCTACGAACGAAGACAATTAAAATTTACTGCGAGGAACTTATATCCTCTGTAATAATGACATTTTTGGGTAAAAATTGTGGTAAAAAACCACATAAAAAGTATGTTTTTCAACCTAAATATGTGATGTCATATTGAAATGTTTCACTTAATTCCATATCAAGAATTATTTAGCATTGTAAGCTCTACATATGTGCCAAATTTGTTGTATTTCCTATAAAAGAATGTAGGATTTCTCCAATATATGTGATGCGATCAAGCAAAATCAGTCGGAACTCGGAAATATTAAATTTTCAGTTTCTTATAGTATTTTACAGAAAACGCCATTGAAATTGAACAACCAGTTCCAAAGATATGAGCAATTAAAGAGTTTCCAAAACAAGAGGAAACAAAAGGAAATATTTCCTTTGTTTGACTGTATCTCAAAATCAATATTTACGAGTTCCGACTGATTTTGCTTGATCGCATCACATATTACACAGTGCGGCTGGACGATGGTGATAAAGGATCCATGAGTTATGATGCCTTTGCACTGAAAATTACACACATGCAGTTTTCGTCCATTTTCAGTAATGGCAATGTCACGCCAAAACGAATCAAGCTACATATTTCCATGAAAGTCACAGAATAAGTAGGAGACATGTGTGGCATTGTATTGAACTTATTAAGATTAGATACATTGTTGACTATATATTTTTGATTCAAACACGGTATAAATCATTCTGGGACACCCTATATTATAAGCCTACCGATAGTCGTGATTTGCTATGTGTTTTTGCTTGATAAACATGATAAAAGGGATGCTGGCCTTTAATTATTATTGGTATTTCGCCCATTCCCTCTACTAATTTCCTTTTATAGTCTAAGTGGTTGCGGTTCTTGTTATAGTTTTACTTGTTAATGTGTTTATATTTTCTCTTGTTTTCCTCTCTTGATTATGGATGGAAATAAAGCTAAATACATGACAGTCTTTTGTTTTTCCCAATAATGAACATTTTTGACATTGAAAGAGGGTCATCTTTAATTGATAACCTTGCTCAGCACTAATAAATTAATTCCATACATGTTTACAGATGATGCATATTTGTTCGTCCACTTAATATCCTCCGCGCACGCACAAACAGTTTTCAGAATTAATTCACCATTTCGCACAATACATGGAAAAAAAATTCAATGACGTTACTACCAAAAATAATTGGAATTTTGATGACGACTTTTTATAGGTACGTAGACCATACACGTCAATTTCCAAAATACAGATGAAACCATTTTTTTTCATATCTCGCAAATATATGCAGTGCCAGTGGCATCCTCTTGCCCCTCCCCACTCATTATGATGCTGGTCGCCCTGATTCGTAAAATCTTAGGTCTTTCTCGTACTATTTAGATTTAGCCCATTTTTGACAATTTTCGACCATTTTCGTCAAAGAGTCCCCCTTGAAAGTTGCCTTTTGCCCCCTCCCCTTCGAAAATCATTCCACTGGCTATTCGATGGTCTTTCCGAAAAGTTAATAAATGTTGTGCCTCAACACGTAGCTACTCTTATAACATCTGGGATCCAATGAACATTTTGACGACGCTTCTATAACGCATCCACTCGCTAAAATGATTTAGTTACGACCCATATACTACAGGAACCCTTCGTAAAGTTACAACAAAATGGGAATCCGTAGCTTTAGATCGTAAATTATTTCATGATGTTAGTGAAATAGATATTACGATGCATCATAACTTACGATGGATTTTGATGAGACCGACGAAGCATTAGATAGTAAATCTGAACGAAATGGACCCCAGTTAGCTTCCTGAAACCCTGTATGGGTGTACTACTACTATATAATCGTGTCACCATAGACATGATAGATATCATGACCTATATATCTTTCATATTTCTGACCAGCACAAGATTTGGTATCGGAAGCGGAATAAAATTTTAAGCATTAGCCTAATTGAAAATGATATTCCTCCCATATAGTCCTACTATGTTAACTCATGTCAGGGGTTTTGATTCACAGCACTTGATTTTTAGTATATTAGCAGATGTCAACATCCAATCATGTACTAGCACACTAAATGAAAGATTCAGGCAATGGGAAGCTATGAGATATATTTTATCGGCCAAATATTATAACTGCATCTATTTTCTTTTATATGCGGTTGAAGTTAAAAACTTATATTGGGTACACATGCATTAACTTTTAAAATAATTGTTTTTGGCGCTCAATTACAATTTTATATAACAATGGACAATTTGGTATGCCACGGGCCTCTTCTTCTAATGTTGACAAATAAATGCAAAAAAAAAAAACGTCTTCAAAAAAGAAGAACATTCAATTTGGTTTTGTTAGCTGCGCATTGCTTTTTGCGTTACGTTTATTTACGTTCTTAGACCTTCCCCAAACATATATACAACAAGAAATGAAAACCATTGAAAGAAAATCATCTCACTAAGCTTATAACCACTCTGGCTTATAACCAAATGTTTTATAATTCTTGAAGATGTCCATCAGGACTGTTCATGTTACACTGGTATTTGTAAATTCATACAACTAGTCCAAAAATTTCCACTTACTTGCAGACGTTTCGGAAACTCACAGTTTCCTTTATCGATGCTATTGTTGCAGTGACGATCTGTGTACAGCAGATGATTTTTGCTGCTTAGCAACCCAGTTGCCAGTTGATTTCTCAGCTATCAGATCGTCAACGACGTGACTCAAGTTGTATTGCCCCTCGTCTCGGTTCACGCTTGGAAGAGCATAAAATTGGTGACAATATAAAAACTAGAGCCACTAGAAAGGCATCCCAATCGGTAGTTCATAAATCAGCCATCACCGACCACGTAGTAGACAACAACCACGTCATCAATTGGGAGGAGGCTAGAATCGTAGGCAAAGAGAGTGATAGATATAAGAGATGGATTAAGGAGGCAATCACCATCAGAAAGCGGGGAAAAACCATGAACCGAGACGAGGGCAATGCAACTTGAGTCACGTCTTTGACGATCTCATAGCTGAGAAATCAACTGGCAACTCGGTTGCTAAGCAGCAAAAATCATCTGCTGTACATAGATCGTCACTGCAACAATAGCATCGATAAAGGAAACTGTGAGTTTCCGAAACGTCTGCAAGTAAGTGGACATTTTTGGACTAGTTGTATGAATTTACAAAGAGCTACTACCATAAATATAAGCATATATATATATAGATATAAATTTCGATGGACATTTGACAATTTCTGTATAATACTTGTATTCTATATTGTACACGTCTAAAATATGACACCGGGCAGCTATTGAAGATGGCAATCTCGTACATAACATAGGTACACTCAAGAATATTAAATTCCTTGATTGTGAAGTTTACTGTATAAAGTATTATGTTCATTGCGATTATATACACAAAATAAACATCTCCAAAAAGTAACTAACCCCCTTAAATATTGGCCATTATTCAAAAAGGGGCTATTGTATTAGATATCTGTAAAATACATGTTCACATCTCATTTGATACGATAGCTTAGAAACAATAAAACCCCGGTCAATTTAAGGTTAGCAACTATTTTAAACTGTTGTAGTTCACAGCATCATGCGAATGGTAGTGAGTTGCATTGCTTATTTCATAGCGAGCATGTAGAAGAATTCAAATATCACAGATATACTGTTGTAGGTCCGGTGGTTCTTGAGTTATGTTGTAAAGAGGGTTGAAACAACAACACTTTTGTAAAACGTACATAACTCATTAACAACAATAAATCGAAGTAGTTTTCAAAGTATACGATTTGTAAAATGAACTTTTGTAAAACATCAAAGTGTTGTTTGTCAATAATATATTGATTTAGACAATGAAAATCAATTTTTTTGATTGCTTCGACCAACAAAAGATTGTGTCGTCCAGATTTGAAAGTTGCACTTGCATACAATACAAAAACACCCAGATAACATTACACAGATTTCCTTCCATTATACTGAATACAAAATCAATAGAATTTACTGCAACTTTCAAATCTCGGGTTACATTGATTTAAATGTGTGCTGTGACATCAATATTTAGTCAATTGCAACAAATGAGGTATCAAAATGTGCAGGAATAAATTCTGCTTCCAACGCATTTTGCAATTATGTAATACAATAGCCCGTTTTTGAACAATGGCCATTAATTAAAGGCGGTTAGTTTCTTTTCTTGAGATGTTTACATCTATGATACGATGTTTTTCGCGAGATGGTGAACATGGTGAATGACAATAAGGGTTTAGTCTTAATTTGAAATGTAACTTTGTTAAATAATTATTATTCTAAGTTCGAGGAGAGAAATGTTGACACTCGACTTTGTTGCGGATGTCAGTACAATAATTGCATTATGCATTTTTGATATTATTTTGCAGACAGTTACAAAACAACATGTTTTCTTTATGTATTAATTTAATGGCACAATATATTTAAAACCGATCTTATTGAAATTATTATCTATTAGTGATGGAATCATACACTACTCTGACATTTCATCCAGCTTTGTGTCATAATAATTTTGTTATTTAGTTATTTATTATATACTGGGCCAAGAAAGTATCCTTACACTTGGAAAAATAATCACAATTTCAAAACTGAACCATATTGGGGTAAATTAGTTTTTGTAATAGATGCAATAATCCTGCACATTATGACACCACATTGAATCCAATGTGACCTCAAGAAGTAAAGTTACAAGCAGTTGAATAGACGAAGGTCCAGTTTTAAAAGTGACAAGTTGGCCTATGCAAGGCGCAAAAAGATTCCAACAAGCGCACCAAAGAGACTACACAGTTTCTTCAATGAAACTTTATTTAAAGCAGTATTTATTTCAGTTGTTACTTCTCTGTACTTTTCATAACTACTTGCATTTTATTTGTCAGCTCTTTTGTTTCAGTTTCCTTTTGTTTTAAATTAAAGGCACACACAAATGAGCCATTTACCACTCTCAAACCAAAATAATGTCTAGTCCATGAAGTTTTGAATAGGCCAGCGTGGCACTTTTGAAACTGGACCTTCAACTAATCAAATGCTTGTAACTTTGCTTCTTGAAGTCACATTGGATTCAATGGCATGTCAAAATGTGCCGGATTAGATAGTGCATCTATTTAAGAAACAAATTTATCCCAATATGGTTCAGTTTTGAAATTATAATTATTTTTCCAAGTGTAAGGATACTTTCTTGGAGCAGTATATATTTTATTCATTGTACGTGTGAGTATTATTATCTGGTTTGATTCCATATAATTTTATTTCTTTTCATTCCCATGTCGGCCACATTATATCAACATTGTACACATTAATATTGTAGCGTAAGTTAAATTTCCACTTTGTTCAGATTGGGTGCCACATTCACGCTCTGCGTCTTTGCGGCATTCACATCTCTTCACTATTCATGTTCTAATGGTAATATAATGTATTCTTGATCTTGCATTTTTCATTTTTGTAATAATAATTAGTGTTAATTGAGATGAAATAAACTTGAACTTAATCTTGAAGTATTTGTTATCTGTATTTGTTATCTGAATGAATGAATGAATGAATGAATGAATGAATGAATGAATGAATGAATGAATGAATGAATGAATGGGTGGGTGGGGTGGATGAATGGAAGAAAAGGAAATAAAATGATCCATTTAATTTAAATTTTGTTCACCCGACCTCGTCATTTAAGTAACATTTATTAAGAGGTTCGGTGGTCCTTTTCAGGCAAAGTTGTCTATCTATAATGTCTTTAGTCACCAGATAAGCTTTGTTTAAAAAAATAAAAAAACCGATCGTATACAAGTGAAGATATGGCCAATTATGCAACCTAGTCTCAAAACCGCTTAGGCCACTTTTGTCTGAGTGTGACAAAAGTGCCTGAATAGAATTGAACCATGGTGCTCTTATGATAGGTAGTTTTAAACAATTGGGCATTCGATGTGGTAGATATTATTACATAATAGAGTATCTCCTTGAGGTTTTGAAAGTCACAATTAAGCACTGACATAGCAACCTCATTTACTATAGGAGTCGTGGCTGCAGCTCCACAACTTCAACACAAATTCACGTTGGAAGTGCGCATTTTTATGGTTGTGATATAATGTAGCACGTGCAATCACGGAGAAACCATTTTGTAGGTCATTTTCCAAACTCACGCCTTCCATACGAAGGCATACAATTACGTATAACTATGAGAAGTACGTATAATTTGTTATGTGTACCAACAACAATTCTGGCAATAGTGATCGCCACAGAACAGCTAGAAGCCCAGCTGAACTTAATTCCAAAAATACCGGCAAAATAATTCTTAGTTTTACCAATGATATGAGAAATTACTTTTGAAAGAAATATCATGACGTCATTTATACATTTTTAAAGAAATATCATGTTATTATTCATGTTAATTATAGTCTATATATGAAGAAAAGTCACTTACAATTCATTTGTGTCAGTTCTTTGATGTTTAATACACCCCTGAGGAAATGGTCTTGCGACGGCCCTGTATACTATAGGAACCCTTCGTAAAGTTACAACAAAATGGGAATCTGTAGCTTAAGATCGTAAATTATTTGATGATTTTAGTGAAATAGATATTTAATACGATGCATCATAACTTACGATGGATGAGACCGACGAAGCATTAAATAGTAAATCTAAATGAAATGGACCCCAGTTAGCTTCCTGAAACCCTGCATGGGTGTACTACTACTATACATCATCGTGTCACCATAAATATCATAACTTCTATATCTTTCATATTTCTGACCAGCACAAGATTTGGTATCGGAAGCGGAAACTTTAAGCATTAGCCTGATTGAAAATTGGTGTATTATATTCTGCCTACTATATATGTTAACTCATGTCAGGGGTTTTGATTCACAACACTTGATTTTTGATTATATTAGCAGATGTCAACATCCAAAATGTATTAGCGCAGTAAAATGAACAATTCAGGCAATGGGAAGCTATCAGATGCATTTTATCGGCCAATATTATACCTGCATCTATTTTTTTTTATATTGGAATCAGAAAATGCGGTTGAAGTTAAAAACTTATTGTGGGTACTCATGCATTAACTTTTTACACATGTTATACTTTTCAAATAATTGTTTTTGGCGCTCAATTACAATTTTATATAACACAATGGACAATTTGGAATGCCATGGGCCACTCAACCATTCTTCTAATGTTGACAATAAATACAATATAAACGTCTTCAAAAAAAGGAAGAACATTCAATTTGGTTTTGTTGGCTGCGCATTGCTTTTTTGCGTTACGTTTATTTACGTTCTTAGAACTTCCCCAAGTATATACAACAAGAAAAGAAAACCATTAAAAGAAAATCATCTCACTAAGCTTATAACCAATTGTTTTATTATCTTAGAAATATCAAAGAGCTACTACCATAACTATAATACTCGGGGAGCTAGAGGCACGTCCTGTGCATCCCCCCAGGACTAAAGCAAACCAACTTTTTTAGGTTCCTGAGATGACCCTAAAACATAATCAGGAGGTTCCAAAAAATATAAACTGGCCCTAAGTGGGTTTTCCCCAAGATATCGTCCAAAATGACCCCAAAATGCAGGTAATCACTATAAATGACCATAATATGAATACCTTTTCTGAATCAAACTATTTATATTTTTGGGAACATCCTGATTATGTTTTGGGGTCATCTCAGGAACCTGAAAAAGTTGGTTTGGTTTAGTCCTCGGGGGATGCACAGGACGTGCCTCTAGCTCCCCGAGTATAAGCATTATAGATATAAATTTGGATGGAGTAGTGCAATAAGACCATAATCGCAATAGCTGCCCTATAGACATTTGACAATTTCTGTATAATACTTGTATTCCATATTGTACACGTCTAAAATATGACACCGGGCAGCTATTGAAGATGGCAATCTCGTACATAACATAGGTATTCTCAAGAATATTAAATTCCTTGATTGTGAAGTTCACTGTATAAAGTATTATGTTCATTGCGATCATAGACACAAAATAAACATCTCCAAAAGTAACTAACCCCCTTAAATAATGGCCATTATTCAAAAGGGGCTATTGTATTACAAATCTGTAAAATGCGTTGGAAGCAGAATGTCTTTCTGCGCATTTTGACATCTCATTTGATACGATAGCTCAGAAAACAATAAAACACCGGTCAATTTAAGGTTAGCAACTATTTTAAACTGTTGCGATTTGGTATTTCACAGCATCATGCGAATGGTAGTGAGCTTTGGCAAAAATTGCATTGCTTATTTTATAGCGAGCATGTAGAAGTATTCAAATATCACAGATAATATTGTAGGTCCTGTGGTTCTTGAGTTATGTTGTAAAGAGGGTTGAAACAACGACACTTTTGTAAAACGTACATAACTCATTAACAACAATAAATCGAAGTAGTTTTCAAAGTATACGATTTGTAAAATGAACTTTTGTAAAACATCTAAGTGTTCTTTTTCAATAATTTATTGATTTAGACAATTAAAATAATTTCTTTTTGATTGCTTCGACCAACAAAAGATTGTGTCGCCTTTGAGCGTTTGAGGAATGAGCGTTTTGAGCGTTTCGACAGTATTTTTTGTGGGACATTAGAGCACATTAGACATATTGAATTCCATTCTGAATACGAAGAATGTCTTTCTGATATCAAATAATTTTAATTTTTTGAAATTCACGATATAATACAAATTTTATGACAAATTATTAAAATTTGATATTTTTCACATTTTTGATATATAACAGTCCTCGAAAATAGATTTTGTAAATCTAATGATATATTGTTAAAGTGTATGTAGCTGGGAGGAAAAGCCGACGATCAATTCAAAATGTTGACCTTTCATATTGAAGATACGGACTTTTCCCCCAAAAAGACCTAATTTATTTTGGTGTTTTGGGAAAATTGATCGTCGGCTTTTCATCTCACCTACATACACTTGAGTATAAATCATCAGATTTATAAAGTGTACTTCGAGTACTGTTAAATATCAAAAATATCAATTTTTAATCATTTCAAAAAAAAAAATCAAAATTATTTGATATCAGAAGGACATTCTTCGTATTCAGAATGCAATTCGATATGTCTGATGTGCTCTAATGTCCCACAATAAATACTGTCCAAACGTTCATACCCCATCCCTTAATGTAGTGAGGTCCAGATTTGAAAGTTGCACTTATATACAATACAAAAACACCCATTACACAGATTTCCTGAATATACTGAATACAAAATCAATAGAATTTACTGCAACTTTCAAATCTCGGGTTACATTAATTTAAATGTACGCTGTAGTCAATTGCTGCAAATGAGGTGTCAAAATGTGCAGGAATAAATTCTACTTCCAACGCATTTTGCAGTTATGTAATACAATAGCCAGTTTTTGAACAATGGTCATTAATTAAAGGCGGTGAGTTACTTTTCTTGAGATGTTTACATCTATGATACGATGTTTTTCGCGAGATGGTGAATGACAATAAGGGTTTAGTCTTAATTTGAAATGTAACTTTGTTAAATAATTATTATTCCAAGTTCGAGGAGAGAAATGTTGACACTCGACTTTATTGCGGATGTCAGTACAATAATTGCATTATGCATAATGCTATTTTTGATATTATATATTTTGCAGACAGTTACAAAACAACATGTTTTCTTTATGTATTAATTTATTTGGCCCAATATATTTGAAACCGATCTTATTAAAAATATTATCTATTAGTGATGGATCATACACTACTCTGACATTTCATCCAGTTATTTATTATATATTTTATAATTGTACGTGTGAGTATTATTATCTGGTTTGATTCCATATAATTTTATTTCTTTTCATTCCCATGTCGGCCACATTATATCAACATTGTACACATTAATATTGCAGTGTAAGTTAAATTCCCATCTTGTTCAGATTGGGTGCCACATTCACGCTATGCGTCTTTGAGACGTCCACATCTCTTCACTCTTCATGTTCTTATGGTGATATAATGTATTCTTGATCTGGCATTTTTCATTTTTGTAATAATTATTAGTGTTAATTGAGATGAAATAAACTTGAACTTAATTTTGAAGTATTTGTTATCTGTATTAACTGAATGAATGAATGAATGAATGAATGATGAATGAATGGGTGGGTGGGTGGGTGGTGGTGGGGTGGATGAATGGAAGAAAAGGAAATAAAATGATCCATTCAATTTAAATTTTGTTCACTCGACCTCGTCATTTAAGTAACATTTATTAAGAGGTTCGGTGGTCCTTTTCAGGCAAAGTTTGCACATTATACAGGGTGTAACAATAAAATTTGTACAATTTGAAAAATAGTATTACACAAGTATGCCGCTTATTTTTTTTGATTTGATATTTATATGTCTATCAGGATAATTTCTTTAGTCACCAGATAAGCTTTGTTTTAAAAAAACCCGATCGTATACAAGTGAAGATATGGCCAATTATGCAACCTAGTCTCAAAACCGCTTAGGCCACTTTTGTCTGAGTGTGACAAAAGTGAGTGAATAGAATTGAACCATGGTGTTCTTATGATAGGTAGTTTTAAACAATGGGGCATTCGATGTGGTAGATATTATTACATAATAGAGTATCTCCTTGAGGTTTTGAAAGTCACAATTAAGCACTGACATAACAACCTCATTTACTATAGGAGTCGTGGCTGCAGCTCCACAACTTCAACTCCAATTCACGTTGGAAGTGCGCATTTTTATGGTTGTGATATAATGTAGCACGTGCAATCACGGAGAAACCATTTTGTAGGTCATTTTCCAAACTCACGCCTTCCATACGAAGGCATACAATTACGTATAACTATGAGAAGTACGTATAATTTGTTATGTGTACCAACAACAATTCTGGCAATAGTGATCGCCACAGAACAGCTAGAAGCCCAGCTGAACTTAATTCCAAAAAAACCGGCAAAACAATGCTTAGTTTTACCAATGATATCCCAGGGATATGAGAAATTACTTTTGAAAGAAATATCATGACTTCATTTAAAAATTTTAAAGAAATATCATGTTATTATTCATGTTAATTATAGTCTATATATGAAGAAAAATCACTTACAATTCATTTGTGTCAGTTCTTTGATGTTTAATACACCCCTGAGGAAATGGTCTTGCGACGGCCCTGTATACTATAGGAACCCTTCGTAAAGTTACAACAAAATGGGAATCCGTAGCTTTAGATCGTAAATTATTTTATGATTTTAGTGAAATAGATATTACGATGCATCATAACTTACGATGGATTTTGATGAGACCGATGAAGCATTAAATAGTAAATCTAAATGAAATGGACCCCAATTGGCTTCCTGAAACCCTACATGGGTGTACATATCATCGTAGTGCCACCATAGATATCATGTCTTACTGATATCTTTCAGATTTCTAACCAACACAAGATTTGGTATCGGAAGCGGAATAAAAATTTAAGCATCAGCCTAATTGAAAATTGGTGTATATTTTCCTCCTACTAATATATATGTTAACTCATGTCAGGGTTTTGATTCACAGCACTTGATTTTTGATTATACTAGCAGATGTCAACATCCAATACTAGCGCAGTAAATGAAAGATTCAGGCAATGGGAAGCTATGAGATACATTTTATCGGCAAAATATTATATCTGCGTCACTTTTCTTTTATATTGGAATCAGTAAATGCGGTTGAAGTTAAATATTTATATTGGGTACTCATGCAGTAACTTTTTACACATTTTATACTTAAAAAAAATAATTTTGTTGGCGCTCAATTACAATTATAATATACAGTAAGCCAAAGAATTAAGGTACCAGTTATGTTCACCCCCTGTATATCCTAAATAAAACAAATATGTCAAAACTAAAACAAACAGTCAATACCTGTACTCTTTAGCTCTGATTTAAGATCTTATTTCTTGAAATTGGTTGAGATTTAAAAAACGGTGATCTAAAAATCTAATGAAGAAACGAAATCAAAAGTTGCACTTTTGTGTTCTAATCAATGAAAGCATGGCGCTATAGTTTTAACGTGCTAATCAATGGAAGCACAGCGCTAGTTCTTTGAGTTCTCTTGTTCACGAACGCTTTGTGTACAAATCAATAGGGCATTTTGCAGCAAACTGCAACGTTTAAATTGTTATCTTCCTTGGGTTTTGGGATCGCCGTGTCTTTATTTCTTGAACAATTTCAACGAATTCTTAAATTCGAGCTAATTGGCTGCTGATTCAAATTATGACATATCTGTGTTTTGGATTTTTGTTTAGGATATACAGTAGGTGAACATAAATGTTTTGGCTTATTCTAGATATAAATTTCGACGGAGTTGTGCAATAAGACCATATCTGCAATAGCTGCCCTATAGACATTTGACAATTTATGTATAATACTTGTACTCTATATTGTACACGTCTAAAAATAAGACACCGGGCAGCTATTGAAGATGGCAATCTCGTACATAAGGCAAAAAAATATTGTTGTGTTGCCCTCAAAATCTTCAGTTTATAAAAATCCCCTCAAATATTAAATAATGCTTCTTCAATTAGGGGACATTTGACAATTTTGACTTCTGGATACTTGTTAGACATGTAAGATAATCAATTTAAGACTAGTCTTTCAATAAAATATTAACTTTAAGTGAAAAACATTGATTTTTTTTGAACAAATCTGTAAAATCATCATTCAAAAAAAAAAAAAAAATTGCGACCCTGATTTTTCAGGATTTAGGGTCGGTTGATTGAGGGCAACACAACAACATTTTTTTTGGCCTAACATAAGTACACTCAAGAATTTTAAATTCCTTGATTGTGAAGTTCACTGTATAAAGTATTATGTTCAATGTGATCATAGACTCAAAATACATCTATCTATGATGCGATGTGGTGAATGACAATAAGGGTTTAGTCTTAATTTGAAATGTAACTTTGTTAAATAATTATTATTCTAAGTTCGAGGAGAGAAATGTTGACACTCGACTTTGTTGCGGATGTCAGTACAATAATTGCATTATGCATAATACTATTGTTGATATTATTTTACAGACAGTTACAAAACAACATGTTTTCTTTATGTATTAATTTATTTGGCCCAATATATTTGAAACCGAAGATGGAATCATACACTACTCTGACATTTCATCCAGTTATTTATTATTATATTTTATAATTGTACGTGTGAGTACTATTGTCTGGTTTGATTCCATATAATTTTATTTCCTTTCATTCCCATGTCGGCCACATTATATCAACATTGTACACATTAATATTGCAGTATAAGTTAAATTTCCACCTTGTACAGATTGGGTGCCATATTCACGCTCTGCGTCTTTGCGGCATTCACATCTCTTCACTCTGCATGTTCTTATGGTGATATAATGTATTCTGGATCTGGCATTTTTCATTTTTTGTAATAATAATTAGTGTTATATAGAAAGATTTAAACTCTTGATCTCAATACAAAATATTTACCTCCGTAATTTTCAGCTGTTGCTACTACAGCCTTCGTCAGCGGAATGACCCGATCGTGCACTCTTGAAGTGTGACGTAATGACCGGGTCATAGACCTTTGGTAACTTGTAGCGCCCTCCGTCTTTGTTCAGAGATGGTTGGTTGGCCCTGATGTGGATGGCCTCCTTGACTCCTCTCTCAAACCAGCGAGGTTCCCTATCCAAGATTTGGACTTTGTCCAGGTCGACGTGATGGCCCGGTGACTCTATGTGGATATGTTTGGATTCCTCAGACGAAGTTGTGCTAGGACGTCTATGTTCGAGAAATCTGGTCTTGAGAGAACGTTCAGTCTCTCCAATGTACGATTCTTTGCAGGTGCCTCTTGTAGTCTGCCCCTGGCATGGAATCAAGTACACTGGACCAGTTACGTCCTTTTTCTCAGTTTTGTCTTTTGGCGCCACTAAAAATTGGCGCAGTGTCTGTGTAGGTTTAAATGTTACCCGTATACCGAATTTTTGGAAATTCCTTCGAAGAGCCTCCGAAATCCCTTTGATATACGGTAACACGATCTGTCCTTTGTTTGTAGTACTACTGTCCTTATTAGCGTTTGATTTTGCGCTCTTGGGCTTATTGATTTTGTCAAAGACCCATGGCGGGTAGCCACACTTGGAGAGAGCTTGTGTAATATGCTCCTTTTCCTCAACAACCACTTGAGGGTTGGTGATCACTGTCTCTGCACGATGGAATAGAGTCTGTATTACACCAAACTTGTGTTCTAACGGGTGGTTGGAAGAAAAATGCAAATATTGATCCGTGTGCGTTGGCTTACGGTATATCTTGATCTCTAAGCTGCCGTCAGCTTGGATCACGGTCGAAGTATCCAGAAACGCGAGGGATTTATCTTCCTCTCCTTCGGTGGTGAACTTGATGTCGGGGTCCAGCGAGTTGAGATGATCCGTAAATTCCTGCGCGTGTTCTTTCTTGAGCTTTGTGTGTGTGTCGTCGACGTAACGATACCACCACTCCGGGGGGTGAGGTGCTGTGGTAATGGCTATTTGTTCTAAATGTTCCATGTAAAGGTTACACACAATCGGCGAGACAGGCGAACCCATCGCCGCTCCATGGATTTGCTGGTAATATATGCCATTGTAAACAAAGTACGTACAACGAAGACAAACGTCAAGGAGTTTTACCACATGGGCCGCAGACAACTGAGTTCTTTCTTGCAAGGAGTTATCTCTTTCCAGTCTAGACTGTATAATGGGGAGCGCTTTGTCCACAGGCACAGATGTAAACAGTGCTGTTACATCATACGAACGAAGCTCTTCATCATCCTCAACGCGTTCATTTTTGATGCAGTCAGCGAAATGTTGCGAGTTGGAAATGTGGTGTTTTGTCTTACCAACCAACGGAGATAAGATGTCCGCCAAATGTCTAGCACAATTATTAGTGTTAATTGAGATGAATTAGTGTTAATTGAGATGAAACAAACGTGAACTTGATCTTGAAGTAAACATCTCAAAAAAGTAACTAACCCCCTTAAATAATGGCCATTATTAAAATTGTCTAAATATTGACGCCACAGCGTACATTTAAATCAATGTAACCCAAGATTTGAAAGTTGCAGTAAATTCTATTGATTTTGTATTCTTTGTAATGGAAGGAAATCTGTGTAATGATATCTGAGTGTTTTTGTATTGCTGTAAGTTCAACTTTCAAATCTGGACCTTACTTCATTGAATTGACCAGTGTTTTATTGTTTTCTGGGCTATCGTATCAAATGAAGTGTCAAAATGCATAGAAATAAATTCTGCTTCCAACTTATTTTACAGATTTGTAATACAATCGCACTTCTTTGAATAATGGCCATTAATTAAGGGGGGTTAGTTACTTTTTTTGAGATGTTTATTTGTTATCTGGAGACACTCACATAAATGACGGCATGGCCATGCATCGTCAAGTCAATGTCCAGGAAACACAAAATGTTTTCGACATTATTCGTAAAGGGTTAGAAAAGGTTGCCAGAAAACGTTTAAATGTCGGCTTATATCAAGGACATATAAAGGGTATAAATGTCTTCATAACATTCAAGAACACCTTTTCAAAACGTATTGCAAAATATTCTAACATAAATATTTTATAACAAATATTTGCAAAATATATTTTACAATAACATTTTAACAACATTTAAAAAAAAAAATACTGCTACAGTGGTTTTTCATTCAAAACGTTTTGAAACCTTTTCATGATCTTTATCAAATTTAATGTTGAGATTTTTTTGCCAAAACCGAATCCAAAAATATAACCCGCTTAAAATATTTTAAAACAATCTGTCTTTACTGGTCATGGATCCTTCATTCACAATTGGTCTACCCCAATGGAGACACAATAGATTACGTAACGCATTGTTCCTTTGTGCTGATTTGATTTGCCGACAAGCTATTCATCGAGCGGTAGGCCTACCGTTTGTTCAGGACAAAAGGGTTCCACCATTAAATCAGTAACTGGCCCGACAGCGTATTAACGCTTCACCAGGCATGATACAGTCAATAAGTGATCAAAAGAAAGTCGCCCACTGAACGAGAGGTACGTTTTGTTGTCATATAGCACACGGGTGTGATTGAGTCTTCGCCAGCACACAATATCAAACTTTACCGTCGATGTACAGTTATTTACCACCCGCCTTAATTTAGGCGCCTCATTTAAATAAATTGAATAGAGTTGCTGATCGATTATCCGTAACAACGTGGCGGATTTAGGGATGAGGCGCATGTACCCTCTTCAGAAGTAAGGAACTTTTGCAAATTTGGTGGACCATTCTGATACTATTGTTGTGTAAAATGTTAGTTTGAAAAAGCCGAAAAGTGGTGAAATGAAGGCTCGATTGAAGCCGAAATAGTTCCTGTATTTAATGTATTAAAGTAATGTTTATGGTCTGGGCTACAGAGGAAGTTTAGTTCATTTAATCAGGGATAGGCTACTTAATGCATGCTCGGGTTCAAAAGTTATCCGAGTCAGTATTTGTTTGATTAGTTAAAGGGTGTTGGAAACGAGATGAGCCAATTTGACTTTTTTGGTAATCCTGGCTCAAATCTTACCACATCAAGTTGGTATACCTGGCTCGAATCTTACTACATCAACTTGGTATACCTGGATCTTACCACATCAAGATACCGATGATCAAGTGTATATTGACCAAGATAACCCAACTTTAAAACAAACGGAACATAAATACGCAGGAAGAATCAATACCCTGTGATTTATGACGTCGTATCGTTCTGAAAAGCCATCTTTTGTAATGAAATATGTATATTTGTATGACAGTTGGTAAATTTGTTTTCTTTACAAATAGAAAACATCATAAGTATCAGTAATAGATTCGTGACCATAATTGTGCATTGTACAAACCTTGGGCCGTTTATATCCATACGAGTAAATCTATACTTCCTAACTCACCATTCCACCTGTTGGAGTTTAATAGAGTATACCAAAAAGACGCAACTATTATTTCAATAATAAGGAAAATGTTGTCTATTTTTATGGGTTGTTTTAATTTTTTTATAGCTTGGTTTAATTTGACGCTAAGCAGGCTCAAAATTAAGAAATTTAATCACGTCAGTTACCATGGTTGCTGAGAGAAAGTCTGATGCCGGGTAGAATGAAGAAAACAATGAATGGATTTTTTGTGATTATTGCTCTGATTAGCCCAACAAAACCTGATTAGCCGAACAAAAACAAATATACATGTATTTTGACATCATTAACATGTTAACGAAGATATCAAAAAACATTTTAATTTTTAATAACTATTAATATGATTCTTTGTGGGTTTACATTACCATTCAATATTTCATTCATAACATTTATGCTCGAGGCTAGCCAAGGTTGCACAGTAACAAAATATTATTTTGAAGTATGTTAATGCTCTGCATGCTAGCCATAGGCTTCAACATCAAAAGTCCCAAGTTTGAGATATTTTCTCAAAATATCAAGAGCTATCTTAAGAACTACTGAACCAATACTAGGCTTGTTTGTACTCATTTTAATGCATTTTTCATGCTGATTCCAAATATGGTCATGAAAAATTTACAATTCTGAAATTTTTGCATTTTTAAATTTTTTTTGAAACATGTCGTCTGCAGTCGACACCCGCGTGAAGAGAGTTAAGTAGAATAAAGAAACCATAAACTGCGTCAGCATTTCCACAAAAGATAAGAAAGATACATAAATGATTTTCTCCTTTTCATACGCAGGCGTGTTGGAGGTTTGACTCAGATTGTTTTACTATGAATTCATTTAACAATTTGTTTTTCACAAGAGGAAGAAGCTCAGTACGTGAGCAAACACTGCCCATTATCTCAAATCTCACTAAATACATCACAAAGTGGGCGTGTCTATTCTTTCAAAGTTGAACAACGCCAATAAGACAACTCGGGATTTTTAAATTTGTTAGTAAAAAAAGGAGAGGATTTGGAGATCCGAACAGACATGGCGGTAGCTTGGTGGACTTATCAACTCCTAGTAGTTTTTATATGTGGGTCATTACTTTTTCAACTTAGTAGATCAGCAGCTATATCAAATAGAGGAGATAGGATTCGCCAACAAAGTGTAAGTTTTACTCATTTTTACATTGTTATTGTACTGCAGCAATTAGCGTTCGCTTTACCAGGCTCTGCATAGTATTGGTGCTTTCCCTCTGCAAAATTAATATATTATATTTAAATGGAATATTTAATTAATTGGAAAGTTTATTAGCGATTCTATAATGCGTCTGTTTTTAAAAACATGTGTTTAGTTTCCTTCAGGGATCTGGAATGAGCGTTTTGAGCGTTTCGACAGTATTTTTTGTGGGACATGAGAGCATATTAGACATATCGAATAGCACTCTGAATACGAAGAATGTCTTTCTGATATCAAATAATTTTCATTTTTTGAAATTCACGATATAATACAAATTTTATGACAAATTATTAAAATTTGATATTTTTCACATTTTTGATATATAACAGTCCTCGAAGTAAATTTTATAAATCTAATGATATATTCTTAAAGTGTATGGGAGGAAAAGCCGACGATCAATTGAAAATTTTGACCTTTCATATTGAAGATATGTTTTCTTTTCCCAAAAAGACCTATTTTTTTGGTGTTTTGGGAAAAATCCATATCTTCAATACGAAAGGTCAACTTTTTCAATTGATCGTCGGCTTTTCATCCCACCTACATACACTTTAAGTATAAATCATCAGATTTATAAAGTTTACTTCGAGTACTCTTAAATATCAAAAATATCAAGTTTTAATTATTTGCCATAAAATGTGTATTACATTGCAAATTTCAAAAAAACAAAATTATTTGATATCAGAAGGACATTCTTCGTATTCAGAATGCAATTGGATATGTCTGATGTGCTCTAATGTCCCACAATAAATAGTGTCCAAACGTTCATACCCCATCCCTTAATGCATTCGTTACATGATAATATTTATGCACAATATTTACAACTTGTCGTTCATAGCAACTTCGTTATGTAAAATCCTTCCAAATATTATATTTTTCAACCTCTTACGCTACGGAGACCTAGCGGTACGGGTTCTGACGCATAAACTTTGGGCTGCGGGTTCGAGCCCCTTCGCGGCGGTGGTGCTTTCGTGTTGCATGTGCCCTTAATCTCTCGCCACCCAGGTGTATAATAGACCATTTCATATCAAGATAGGAAAAGTTCGAAAAACCGCGCTATTTATTCAGTAAGCTAGGGGGTCCAATTGTACCCAAACTGACGGACAAGTAATGTCAAGAATTACGGTACCCTTTTGCGCGAAAATACAGCTTATTAAGCCAATGTGAACATGTGGTCATCGGTTTAGATATTTTCCTAGCATATTGCGCTAACACATAAGCTACTTGGTTTTTCACAATAAGATACCAATGGAAAGAAATGATCAAATGTTCGCCATTTTTCGTCAATTAATCAGTCTCTTAACAAGACATCCCACCACACGCTTGAATGCACATTGAGTATCCTTGGTACCTCTCTCATCCATAATTGATCGTCGAAAATTCATCGTAGTTAATGATGCCTGTTACATATTGGAACTTCGCACTGTACATGATGCTGCAGAGGTACTTTTATGCGCGCGCGACAGCGGAAATTATTTCATGCTTCGGGTTTTATCGGAATGACTCAGTTTGAAAATGTTTTTATAGTGCTGGGAAGATCAAACAGAAGGATAATATTTTGGTTGTGTGAATTGTTATATATTTCAGTATTTATAATGATGACAAGAGGTGTAGATTTTGGTATAATCTCCGTTTTTGAATATTTTAAGGGCCAAAATGTAAGTTTTTAATGATAATATGTGTCTTGCTTCCACGAAATGAGCGTAAAGTCGCCAGATGTTATTAGAGAACTAATTTGCAATATTCTTAAGATTGTTATTTAGCATAGTTTCTAAGTTATTAGGATCATTAGATTTACAGAGAAAAGATGTGTCATCTGCATACATTATGACTTTACAATCAACAGAGCGAGGGAGGGAATTTATGTATATCAAGAAAAGTAAGGGCCCAAAGATTTTTCTCAAAAAAAATAACTACACACTGGTAACACAAGTTATGTATATTATACGGGCAAGGAATCCAATTACTTCACTGAAATTTCAGTGATTCAAGATAAGTGGTTCATTATATAAGTTAAGAAATGAGGTACATTCTAGTGGTACCTCTTTTCTTATCATAAATAACGTACCGCTTGTCTTGAGTCACTGAAATTCCAGTGTAGTAACTGGATTCCTTGCCCCTATAATATACATAACTTTTGTTACCAGTGTGTTATAATTTTTTGAGAAAATTGCAAAAAATAGTCACAAATTTATCAAGGGTGTAGTATCAATTAGATGGGAAACTGGAAAATGCTAATGAAACGTTACATAAATAAGCTAGCGATGAACAAATATGAGGTGAAGCCAATTTCAAAAGTGATTTATTGACATCATCTAAACCATCTGTCTTATTGGACGAAAGGTCATTAATACATATTAAGGTACTATCAAATTCAAATTTATTAGTACTATCACTTACTGCAGCAGCAGAATTACCTGTATTATTAATGTAAATATTCTTAAATTTAGCAGCAAGGGTTTTACTTATATTGGTAAAATAAGAATTAAATTCACCTGCAATCTCTGCATTATTAAGCTTATCATATAGACTGGTGTGAACTTTTATTTATAGCAGGAGTTTGTACTATTTTGGAGTTGGAGTTTGCGGGCTATTTTGAAAAAGTCATGATTGCACATGCAGGTACTTCTTTTGAAAATCCTAAACAAGGTATATAGCAGACGCTGATAGGGTATGTAGCTTATAGAACACGGATAACGTCTATTAGCAAGGTGTTTGGGCAGTTCTATGACGTCCACCCGTCATTTACATCTATTCAACATATGGTAGGCCTATAGACGAATCCAACGAGCCAAGTCATGGTCAGGATTTGGTCAGCTATATTTGGTTCCCCGCATGCACGAAACAGGTGTTGCGAGTGCCCAATTGGGTGGATTAAACCCGCTTAAAATTCGATATTAGATTCTTTTGTGTTGTAAACTGTTATCATTCTTTTGTCTACGTGTAACACGGGTGATAGAATGCAGTTTAAAATACCCTTCAAGGCCGCATCATTTCACATTTTAGGTGAGGTAGCTGGGTCCCCGTCGCGGCTATGGCTGCCATTGGGGAGTAGGAATGCGTGAAATTTTGCCAAAAGTCGTGTCTTGTGTTGTAAATTGCCTTATCTTGACATTGAAATCCTGTCTAGAAATTCACGCAGTCACAAAATGAAAAAAAATTTCAAATGCAAAAATTGCACCAATGATATTGTGTAATTATTATATTAATTAAATAATGTTCATGTTAATTCCAAGTACATTGTTTCATCTAGTATGATTAGCGAGGATTAAGATCTTAGATTATAATTTATTCATGAGCTTTCATGAATGTATATAAAATAATTGTGAATGAATAGGCGAGGGTGTTTACCAATAATGCATGCCTAACGCAATACTATTGGTATTCAGATACATCCCACTGAATTACGTGTGGACCAAGTGATTCTGCACCCTCTGACGTAAAACTGCTGCTATTTTGTCACTTTAGCTTCTTTATCTCTAATTTTTTAAACGCATATTCTTAGAAAAATATATATTTAATATTTAATATGTAACACTTAAGAATAGCTGCTCTAAACTCCGAGAAATTAACCTTTCAAACTTATGAGGGTAAAGTTGGATCACCCTGACGTATAACAACTACATAAAAATATGAGTTTCTTAGAACGCAATTTGCCAAAGAATCATTGCATTTACAAAAATAACATAAATGCTAAAAATATAAAAGTAACAACAAAGCAATTAAAACAAGTGTATCTTTAAGGTGGTACTACATCTCTTGATAATTGAGATTATTTTTGCATTTTTCTCAAAAACTAATAACACTCTTTATAACAAAAGTTATGTTTATTATCGGGGACAGGAATCCAGTTAGTACACTGAAATTTCAGTGACTCAAGACAAGCGGTACGTTATTTATGATAAGAAAAGAGGTACCGTTTGAATGTACCTCATTTCTTAACATATATATTGAACCACTTGTCTTGAATCACTGAAATTTCAGTGAAGTAATTGAATTCCTTGCCCCTATAATATACATAACGTTTGTTACCATTACTTTATTTTTGAGAAAAAGACAAAATTAGTCACAAAATTTATCAAGAGGTGTAGTACCACCTTTAGCGCTTCTTGGAATTGTTTGTAGATGTTGTGGCGCAGACCATTCTATGCTTGAATAGCAGCAGCAAGAAACCTGAGTTATCCAACAACAGAATCGATTTCTTTATTGGGGCGCGAGGGGTTCTTTGAACTAAGATAATGATTTGTCCACGAACCATAGTCGAAGTCATTTATTATGTTTATAACATTTAAAAGGACATTTTTTCGTCACTTGCATTCTCCTTTAAGAGCTTCTTGGAATTGTCTATGAGTCTGCCCTGTTGTGTTGTGGCGCAGACCATTCTATGCTTGAATAGCAGCAGCAAGAAACCTGGGTTATCCAACAACAGAATCGATTTCTTTATTGGGGCGCGAGGGGGCCTTTGTGCCCGAACCATCGTAATTATATAGATGAAATGTGCAAAGCATGATCTTTTAGGATTGGTATAGACCCTATGCAATAAACCAACCGGAACGGTATCAAATGAACTGACAGCCATGTTGGAGGACATTATGACAGAGGGAAAAGTCTCTAGATCAATTACACAATCATTCATACCTGTCACATGTTTTATTGTCATGTGAAATTCGCTGCGGAGGCAGGCGGTGATGGAAGCGATATCGCCAATTTTGAGGTCGCCATTGGAGTAACACATAATCATGAAATCTTCACAAACAATTATAAATTTGTTACGTGGTGTCAAAGCAAAATTATCTTACTCTAAAACCGTCGGGGTTCGACAAAGTACCCCACTGCAAGTATGTTAAGTTTCCATTTGTAATTGCTAACCGTGTATTTTGAATGGGGCTGTCAGCCCTGTATCTTCGCCAGCCTCGTACGTCACGTGTTGCGCTTACTATGCCGCCTATGCGGAGACTTCCTGGAAGACGTTGTATTGCATACACCCTCTCTCTATATGAAGAGCAACCACAACCACATGTTTTTCATTTACTTGTGTGATAGAATCACAATTATTTTGACAAGTTTGACATTACCAACAACTGAACAGTGAATTGTACCATCAACAAGCCATTATTTACCACAACAATGCTGGTTAACAATATGCAGACTATTGTTCTCATTTGGGAACCAAAGGCCTCAAAGAGTATTGTTACTGTGCATCCATCCACTGTTTGCTTTGTAATGATACATCCAACTGAAATTATAATATCTATAGCATCACAACCCATTGCAATATCGCACAGGTAAATCAGAAACATGTGTTTGCGGACTTAACACGGTTTGGAAATAAGCTCTTAATAATAGTGCTGTAAGTGCTGTCACTCAAATATTTCAGTAGCGTACGTTTACCATTGTTAGTCTGTTCCACAGTCTCGGTTCGGTTCGGTCCCTTGATAATGGAACAATATGGCCTATAAAGATATGTCAAAGTCCTTTACCCCCAGTTCGTTCTTTAATACTCAGCGCCAACAACCTATTCATCTTTCTCCACAAATCGATGCCACCACACTGATTACACTTCCTATATATATATTGAATGCTAAAATTCAGTTACCGCTCCCATGTATTGGGTTGATTTTTAATGTTATATAGTTTACGTTACCAGTCGTTATCCATGGACCCGAGGGAGGGTATAATCATTGTCTTCAATTCCACGGATGAAGGCTTTTGACCAAATTTGACACTAATTTGACAAACATTGTGCAAAGTTTTCTCCCTTCCATTTAATTTAGTCATTATTTTAGCAGGTCAAGTGACAACATGTAGTATTTTGATTATCAATGTAATGAATGGCTTATCATTATGAATTTGTTAGCGCTCTTTAAGTAAAGTTATTGTTCATTGAATTTACAACCCCCGTATGACAAAACAGGCGAAACTAGTAGCATTTCGCACAAGATTTGCAATTTAAAGTGAATTGGACATTGCTCATTAAAATGAAGCTAGTATATATGGCTCTTTCATTTGTGCTTTTTCATTTAATGACATAAAATCTGACAAATGTTGAGATTTTGACTTTTAAAACCTACATTTTGGTCAAAAATTGTGCTTGAATAGGTCGTTTTCAACAGATTTACCACATTCGCATTGCTATAATCATTGAATTGCGTTATCTGTTGACGTAATGAGAAAAGTGTTTTTAGGGGGAAGTATTAGCTTAATACGTTAAAGGGGCCAAATTAAGTTAATTAGTTTCAAAAGCACTGAAAGCTCCCTGCGAGCTAAGCACTGAGTAAACACTGAGTATACAGTCATAATACACTACAATACAGTCATGCTTAACATGAACACCACACCCGCAACCCGCAAATCCTATGTCTGGTCTGATATTGGGTCACTCATACCATTACACAGGAGAATCTCACTTGAGTAATTAACATGAATTGTTTATTCAACTAAATTGTCAACATTATCATGTCAGTGTTCAAAGGCTGACTGCTTTTTAAGAACCTATTGTCAACAGTAAAGTGTTTATTGAATTAGGTCAAGTGTTTGATGCTTTTGTTTGACCATTGAAAGAATATCCAATTTCACTATTTTGAAGTCTCCAAAATCACCCAAATTAAATCAGATTTGCCAAACTGCGACCTAGCAAACACAAAAACGTTTTAAAAACGTTTTAAATAAGTTATATTTTGGCTTTTGGTTTAGGTAAAAACGTTTTAATAACATTAAAATGTCGTGTTATATAAAGGCCATGATAACGTTTTAAAACGTTTTGTATGAAAACACACTACAACAATATTTTTGATGTTTTCAAAAAAATGTTATTGTAAACTATTTTTACATACATTTTGCCAAATATTGTGTCAATACTTAAATAACATTATGTTAAAATGTTTGAACCCAGCAAACACAGAAATGTTCTTAAATGGTTTTTTCAAAACCTTTTAATAACATTTAAATGTCGGGTTATAAAAAGGTCATGAAACGTTTTTAAAACGTTATTGAAAATATTTTGGGCAAACATTGTTCGCAAAATATTTTTTCAACCCCAAAATAATATTCTGTTTAGAATGTTTTGTATCATGTTTTCAAGAATGTTTTTGGAATAATATTAAAACGTTTTTATACCCTTTATATAACCAGACATTTAAACGTTTTCTGTAAAAAATTTTTGTTTGCTGAGCAGTAGATTATAAAAAAATGTTTTTTAAGGTTATGAAAACGTTTTATACTCTTAATATAAACTTTATATAACCCGACATTTAAACGTTTTCTGACAACCTTTTATAACCTTTTGCGAATGATGTGGAAAACGTTTTGTGTTTGCTGGGGATTTGGTAGCCCAAATGGGTGACTTTTTAAGATTTTCCCCGCAACTTTTGACAATATCCTGTCCCATAAAGACAGATGGTTAACAAAAAAATGGGTAACTTTTTAGCAATATGCAGGTACAAGTCTGGTAAGGCTCACCGTAACTCACAGGTAATCAGTGTCTGGGCAAAATATTTTGGCCCATGTTGAAAATAAAGTGTTCTACAAAATTGTAAATTTATTTTGATTATTCTGAGACTGCACTTCAAATTGCGCTCCACCAGATGACATTACATACATTTCAAAATGGGGTGTAAAAAATTAACCATTACACCTGCCAAGTACATTAAAAAGAATATAAAATATCAGTATACCGCAAAAGACAGTGACCGCGAAAGACGGGTGACTGCTAGTTTTAATATATTTGTCTCATCATTTTGATTGACGAACCATGGTCATGATGGTATTATGTCACTGCAAGAGGAGGTAACCAATAACAATTGCTTTAAAATAATTTAAAAATTATATACAAATTTAACAGAAAACATATCATAGTTTAACACCCAGTGACCTTTTACGCCGTCCTCCAGTCACTTCCCTGGTTCAATTAAATTACATTACACTAATTGATTTAACATGCAATTAGACTTTCTATTCGTAAGAGCTGCATTTAAAAAAAGCATTTTACTATGAAAAAATACATTTAAAAAACCCCAAGGGACTTTGTTATACAGCAAATTTTCTCTTATACCAGTAAAAGCAATGACCCGTTGTAGATGTTGCGTTACGGCGGGTTTAAATTGTTGAAAATGTTGACCAAACGATTTTGCAGGTTATTCCATTCTCTTACTTACTGTTAACAATGGTTAATCCTTGGCAGAAAGGCAAATCTGTAAACGTCTTTGTTGGCGTAAATAGATTGATAAGCACTTATTGTCGTGGAGACGTGATTGATGCTGAGGAGACAGAGGCAGGTTTCCGACGGGTAGGGATAGGTGACCGGATGCAGGGAGAACTATGATATGATGACTGGTTTCTAGTTCAAAGGAAGGAATATCCAGCTCATCTGTCATTTTTGTGACATATCCCTTGGAAGTTGAAGTGAAAATGTAACAGGATTAACTACCATAGTAACAGGTTAATATAATTTTTGCACTGCAAGCAGGTTGCACCTATCACCTGTGAATGTCTGCATTCATAGATTGAATACAATACCACTCTTTTCAAAGATACTAGTCTTAAAGGTGCGAGTGATTAGCATGATATAAATATTCTATAGAATTACGATCTAAGTCTTTATCCCTTAACATACTAGTGCAGTGCGATATATCAAAAATTGTTTTAACCTATTCCTATGGTTGTGAAGGACATTTCTTTTTTCGTTTTTATTTTGAATGGCAAACACCAAAAATGACCGCTAGGAGATGTAAGCACAACCAAATCGTGTTTTTTTTGTCGTCTCTTGCTTAAATTTCAACGAATTTCTCCATTTAAAAAAATTAGATTTGGTGTAATATAGGTAAAATATCCTGTAAAATTAAATCCAAATGTGGACCGAATTTTAAAGAAAAACAAGAAAATTCAACTCTGACAGGCTGGTTTAGAAACTTGCTTCGCTCGCGTGCACAAAGCCCCCGTCTGCACAAAATCCTGTGAAACTATTCAAAAGGGTTCAAACCATATTTGGTAAGCAGTAAATAAGGGCACTTTTCCCCCATGTTTTTCAAGAAGCAGTAATAAAACTTGGTATTTGTTCAATTTTTCAACTCAAAACCCAGAAAAGATATCTTACCTTTCCCACAATCCTTTTCAACATAATACATCCCATCATTTCAACAATGACGCTCCCATTACTTATGTAGGTTTCCTTTGTTTTCATATTGAGACTTTCTGAGCATGGGTCGCTAGTCAAGAAATAAATATATTTTGCAAGATCTGGATGTGTTCTATTCACTGAGCCTGAATGATTCACTATCGCCCATGTCATGCCTGAGGCACAACATAGCAAATCAGTTTAAAGGGAAGAAATGCATTATGGGAAGTGTAAGATACGTTCGTTGCTTCTAAGCCACAACTCTTTCTTGTTTCAAGCCACGTGATTAAAATGGGAGATAAAATTATTGATTTATGGTTTTCAATGTCATAAGATATGTGTATTTTTAAGAAATAATTCAAAGAAATATTTGAAATAACTAACACAATATCAAAAAGACAACAATGCCACACGTTTTCCAATATTTTTACATTTTTTACCCAGCTAACAAGTGTAGCACAACCCCCCTTTGTGAGTTTCAATTTTACTGGGTTTTGATATTCCATTGCCATGGTAAAAAGTGCCTTTCTCTCACTGAAAAACATCTGTCATTTTGAAATTTTCTATGGCTGTTTTGAGAACATATTTGAACCTAAATCTGAAATGTGGAGGTTTATAAATAAACAAAACGGTATTTTTGACGCCTTTTTCGCACGGTTTCTGTGCCGAATGTGTGCAAAACGTATTAGCATAGGCGTTCGTTGTGTGACACATTGAGATCGAATGAGAACGTACATTTAAAATCTGGAGGGGCACCTTTCCCCACAATTTTCAAGAAAAAGTGATTTTTGAGATCTGTTTTTGCCACTGTTTTCATGCCGAATTTAATAGGTTTATGTAGGTAGCGTATTCGCTTGCATCTTAGCCGTCGTGTGGCCGATTGCGATGATTTAAAGACAGGGTTCAAGTTTACGTTGTTGATAATCAAAATTTCAAGAAATTTTTATTATAGTTTGATCGCTTTTTATCTTAACTTAACTCCCAAAATGTGTTGTTTACAGCACTGCTAAGCGTCCATTGCAGTAACCGGAGCAGATCAGTTACGTAATCCAATTAAAATGTGTTTAACAATAAGGCCTTCGCAACCGGCAGGCTGTTATGATTTGATCTACTGCTCAAATATATACTGCGCCAATAAAGTATCCTTACACTTGGAAAAATAATCACAAATTCCAAACTGAACAATAATGGGGTAAATTTGTTTTTGCAATAGATGCACGGTATAATCCTGCACATTATGACACCACATTGAATCCAACGTGACTTCAAGAAGCAAAGTTACAAGCAATTGAATAGACGAAGCTCCAGTTTTAAAAGTGACAAACTGGCCTATTAAAAACTCCACAGACTAGACATCTGGTTTGAGAGTGGTGAATGGCTAATTTATGCGTTTGGCTTTAATTTAAAACAAAGGGAACAAAAGAAAACTGAAACAAAAGAGCTGACAAATAAAATGAAAGTTATGAAAAGTACAGAGAAGTAAAAACTGATGTGTTGTCCCTTTGTTTCACTTGTTTGAATCTTTTTGCGCCTTGTATAGGCCAGTTTGTCACTTTTAAAACTGGACCTTCGTCTATTCAATTGCTTGTAACTTTATTTCTTGAGGTCACATTGGATTATATACGACTCCTATCTTTTATTCTCAATATGTACTAATATCATTATTATTATTGATACTCAAGACCTACAAAATGGAGAGTACAGTATTGGCAGAGTCCATCCAACATGCACTACGCAAAATTATTCCATGGTAAATTGTATTTCTGCTGACCTCGATACATGACAATAACTTCTTTAAGAAGTTATTTTCCAAGAATGATAATGCACAAATTTGGCGGGCCATGGTCATGACGTCAACCCCTATCTACTGTGTCTTTTGTTAGATAAGGGCTTCAGATTTTATTCATGGACCAAGGTTATGGTCAAATAACAACCCGTCAACAACCCGTCATTATGTGTACTTTGGATTAACAACATTATTATTAAAACGATCAGAGCGCATTTTGCAACCTCAAAAGTTCATATGTCCCGGTTTCAAGGGTTGCAATGACGTCATCTTCCGATCTTCCTCGATGACCTCTGGAGAATAGTGGAATGTTTGTAAACAGCCATGCATACGGTCATGATGGATATTTAAGAGTTGTACATATTATGAGCGTGAGTTTTCTACAAATTATATACTTTGAAAACTTGCTTGATTTATTGTTGTAATGAGTTATGTACGTTTCACAAAAGTCTTACTGTTCCAGCCATTTCAGCTCATTAGGTTAAATACCACTAATTATGTATTACACGGGTTTCAATGGGAAAATGCCTAATTTCGGGTGGAATTTTCTCATTTTCAGAACTCTCACAGTTCAATGCCACTAATATCAGGTGAAACTATATGATTTAGATGCCAAATGATCAAAAATTCAACATAGGTTGACCTGAGACTCTTCTTGTTTTAACGCACTGAACCGTAAACACCTTAAAATGACAGTGCGCCCTCGAAGCTGAAAGTTACAATATGATCATGATGATAGGGCGAATATTTACTAAAAACCGAAGCCGTGCGTATGAATTTTGGTACTATTACAACAAAAATGTCATATAATGAGAGAAAATGTACCATTTTGAAGCATACAACTCTAAAAAGTACTTTTTTGGCTGTATAACTTGATCAATTTCAGCGATTTTAATGCAGTCTTTTCGAATGCCATGAAAACAAATAGTTACTCGTCGTATTTCAATGTATCGCCCAGGCGTATAAGTGGTATTTAACCTTTACAACATAACACTAGAACCAAACGACCTACAGTAAAGTGTATTGTGGTATTTGAATTCTTCTACACACTCGCTATGAAATGATCAATGCAAATTTTGCCAAAGCTCACTACCATTCGCAAGATGCTGTGAACTACCAAATCGCAAGAGTTTAAAATAGTTGCTCTCCATAAGGGTATACTACGGATCATACTAGCTACGATCATACTGGCCAAAATTTCATGAATCGGAATGCAATCATGTATTGTGGAAAGATAAAAGTTACCACGGCTTTAATGGGTCCTAACCAGCGATCTGTTACTTCCATCCACTGATAGCTATAGATCGCCTTTCTGACTGCCACAACTGTAACAGTTATAAAGACATAAAACATAAACCTCAAAATAATGTGGTGTTTAGTCCTTTGTTTATACTTAAAAATGACAAATTTTGTAAAGATTGAATAGTCATTTTACATATAGCAAGAACGTTTAGAGAATACATTGAAGAAAATAATTTAGACATTAATAAGATGATGATATTGATAAGACGGGAAATCTGTGTGTCGTAATGTTTTGTGCAACTTGACCAGAATAAAAATCCATAACATTATCATTTGGAATCAACAAAAGATATTTTAAAGATATATGACCACATTCTTTCTTTTCTTTGGAGTATTTGAAACATGTATCTGAAAACGCAATAACAATGGTTTGCTGGTTCATAGTACAAACGGTCCTGACAAAAAAAAGCATGTATAGCAGACTTCCAACAAAGACGTTTACAAATTGCCTTTCTGCCACTGCCAAGAATTAACAGTAAGAGAATGGAATAACCTTCCAAATCATTTGGTCAACATAACAGACTTTCAACAATTTAAACCTGCAGTAACGCATGCTTTTTAGAGCAAATTTAAAATTGATATGAAAGGTTTGCTTTTTGATGGATCATAATTTTTTATCATTGATTAAAAAACGTCTTTGATCTCTTTATTTTTTTTTATTATGATAAAGTAAATCTTCCTGCCCTCTTACCTGTTCTAAAAAAGTTGCATAACCTAACAACAGTAAAGGGGATGTCGCTTCGGTTAATAATCAAATTAATTTTATTATCAAATTTAATAATATTGTCCAGGACGCATACCTATACTGCAGAGACACAATTTGTCAAATGGACACATTATTATATCAAAATGTTCAGAAGAGTCTTTGCAATTTTTCCAGCCAGATTGACAATTTTGTAACCCGCGCGTTTTATTTTGTGTGCATGGCGATAGTCACGCTATTTAATATAAGTACTTTTCTCATTTTCTAACCAAAAATGTCATAAACATTTTATGAACATTGTTTTGTCAATCTTACTGAGATATTTACTTAAAGATTAGTATAAATGCCCATTGCCATGAAAACTGCCTTATCTTTAAACTTCATGTGTTGTATTTGAGGCAATGAATTTGAATGCCAACAGAGAAAACAGAACTTTCATGATGCCTATAAATGCCTACAGTAATCTGACATGTCTTTTAATTCTTCTTGTTTATTGCAGATTTTTGATTTGTCACGGCCTGGGACAATAGACACCGAGTTAAATACAGATGTGAACAGCTTACAACTAGTCATTCAGAGAATAGTACAAAGAATTGAAGATTTGGACGAATTACGAAGGTCATTTGAAAATGCAGCTAGCAGGATATCAAAACGTAAGCAAAAACTAACGTAATGGCCTAGTCCAGTTGAAATCCATGAAAGACATGACCTTGATCTTCCACATAGGGTGTGTGAATTTCAAACAGGGCTACCTGAATGGATGATTCAAATTTACACCCGCCTGTGTCTTAGATTAAGGTAATGTTTTCCATAGGGGTGTAAGTATTTCAACTTGAACAGCCCATTTCAAATCCAAAGTCTGTTGAAATTCAAATAGTACTGTAACTGATTTTCAAATGATTTATCTGACGTTCGCGGTTCGCGTAGACGTTAGCATATCGTCAAGTTTCGTCAGCGTTATTTCCTAGATTTCAGCTGTTAAAAAAACAAACTCTGATATATCTGTGTACTCAGACATAATCACAGAGTAAGCACTCTTATGAGAATGCTCTGTGTGCTAGCTAAGAACAAGTTTTTTAAAATTAATTTTTCATGCAGAATTCAAATATGGTCATGAAAATTTAGCACTCTGAAATTTGTGAATTAAAAACAATTGAAACTTGTCGTCTGCAGTCGACACCTGCGTGGAGAGAGTTAAAATTAGAATTCAACACTATACTTGTTTATTTCGCTTTCAAGGAACTTTCTTGTCACTAGATCTGATGTTTCTTGGAAACGGCTAGAGAACTGCCTGATTAAATATGACGTCACCGAAGTTGGAACATTCATGTACTTGGTATTGTTGGTTTTATTCTGGTTGCCCCACACAGGATCTAGTTCCAACCATGTGTCTCGGTTCAATAAAGGTCCTTGTTTCTTGATTTCTTGGTTTCCGGCCTCCTGGGGAAGTCATCTATGAATTAATACCATCTTCTAAAGGGCACGAAGAGACCACCAAAGCCAACAAAGCCATTCAAAACCAAACTACCAAAGTTTGCGTTAAACAACTACCTTCAGAAAAGAAATGCCAGTGCTCCGGGTATGATCGCATTCCCTTGTGTGCAAGAAATGCCCTATACAACACGGCTACAACATGAAGTAATGTACAGCCTGTCTAAAAAAATTGGCAATTAGAAAATACTGATGTGACATGATGCTTACATCAACGTTCAAGGTAGCAGTCATAGCTTTTAAATACCGTTTGTTTTATTCATTTTGGTTTCGGCAATCCAGAGATCTGCTTCAGTAAACACAAATGTATGAAAACCCTTATGTGCCACTTTTTAAGAAATTGAATAGAATGTTATATCCAAATACCTCTACAGTTCAGTTAATAAATGAACATTCATTTGTAGGATTAGAAATGATTATTTAATAATTGCTCAGTATAATTGTATTGAAGACGGGCAGCAAGATGCATTGCTACAAGTGACGGTCACGCAGAAGGAAGGGGGTTCTGAGTGACCCATGTACACGAACAATAATGTTAAAGACCAAACAGTAAAATGGACTAAACTGTTGATTTCAAGCAATGTCGGATTCAGCACTCGGAAATGTGCTTATGATTTGATAAAAATCATCATGAATTTTAAATCTTTAGTATAAAATGTCAAACGAATAGTTATGATGTGCAATATTTTGTTGACATGATTTTAATTTTACAACAGAGTGTGCAATATTTGTCTGTCTTTTTACATGTCTTGAGTGACAAAGAGAACAGTATTTACCATGATAAAATCACTGACATTGTACACGTATTTAATCATGTTAATTTTGCAGCAGAATGTGAAATATGTATTTATCTTTTAATCTGTTTTAAGTCGAAAAAGAGAATTATTATACCTGTATCATGATAAAATAGTAAAAACAGTAAAAACAATTTGTATTGTTGTGTTATCGATGCATTCTTTTGATTTCACGAAGGAACTCTTGATAAACTTGATGTTATCATTGATTTACATGTACAGTCCTCTTCCCTAGTAAAAAAATACCAGCACAATTGTGATTTTACCCTTTCGTTGTTAACTAAACATATCTCGAGATTAAAACAAACAAATTGAACAGAACAAACGGCATTCGAGAGCTAAGACTGCGCCCTTGACGTTTTTTTCTAATTGCCAAAGAGGGCGCTTTCCACTTGCACAATTTTTTTTTTTGAGACAGGCTCTATGTGGAGAACAGCTACAAGATATATGAGCTGGAGACCTGGAGAGACAATTCTTATATCCAAAGAAGAGCACCAATGACCCTTCCTGATTCAGACCTAATACAGTGAATAACTCTAGCTAGTGGCAACCTCGGAATGAGTATTCTCGCTCAAAGAACCATCAACTACATGACAGAGAACAACTCTATTGACCAATCCATTCCGAAGGGTTTCATGGGGAGGATATCAGGATGTGTGGAACACACAGAAGCATAAGTGGAACTAAAATGCGCCAAGATGTCAAAAAGAACGGCAAAGCGATTGTGATGACATGGCTGGACCCGCAAAATACATACGGTACTGTGACACACAATCTTGTATAATCCGCTCTAGAGTGGTATCATGTTTCAGACCACATCAAGAAGATCATATTCAAGTACTATAATGAGCTATTCATACGTGTGAAAACAACTGAATGGACACTGCATCATGACATGGAGAGTTCAGTCTAGAATGTCTATCTGCACCAAATACCTGACGCAGTGGGCAAGAATAAGCAGATGTGCCACCACCAGCGCTCTGTACGGGAGCAGAAAACACAGTGATTTGAAACTGAAAAGCATACCACTTCAGTCAAAATGTATGCAAGTAACGAAGTATTAGCTATACAAACTCTCTAGAGATTGAAATACCTAGATACTAGCTCTTCAGCATTAATGCAAATGCATAGAAAGAAAGAAAAGCAAAATCAGGTGGAATGGTTTGAAAGCAGACCGAACACCACCTATTCCTGAATGAGATGGATATGGACAAAAAGTCATCAAGAACATAGGAAATGCCTCACCGGGCTAATGAAAGATGTAGACGAGGAGGGCATGTTGGTCTACATTTACGGATGTGCGAAATAAGGTCAGTGATTGAATTGTGAGTCTGCCATGCGTCTGAACACCAGAGTTGCTGTCCTTCCTAATCAAGGCAATTCATGATAAACTTCTATCTCCTCCCAATCTGAAGATGTGGGGCAAGAACAATCTAGGAATCCGCCAACTACGTCATCGTCGCCACTGCAGGCTGTTTCACATCCTCCTGGTTGCAGCTACTCATTACAAAGAGGAAACTTCGTGGCTCGTGCATTAGACGCATCAACAATTCAGTACGCGTGCATTATTTTGTCTTATTTCTTCCCCAACTAGTATTACGCGTTCATTAACCTGTAATTATCATCATACCGCTGACAGTCCATGCGGAGGAGAATCCTGGGAGGAGAATCTATTAAATGCATACGCTAGGAAGATCTACAAAATAGCCTACCAAGATCTAGGCCGCGAGAGCAGAGGATAGTCTACGTACTACTTTCCAACAGAACTAGTAAGCAAGGGCTTCTGCAATACAAATCAGTCAACAAATGTCTTGCATCCCTGGGCAACCTTAGAGGAAACAAGACAACTGATACAACAGCCAATATTGCACTCAGAGCGAGCTACGTCATCGGGCTATGCAGGAGATCAAAAGCAAATCCAGGCATATGGAGCTATAAACAACACTAGCAATATGCTCTGGGAAATTGGATGGTTAAGAGCATGTTAAGCTCACAAAACTAGCTTTAACCCGCCAAAGTCTGGTCTCAAGTCCAGACACCTAAGCACGCTAATATAGATAGAGATATACTGCAAAAGAGGAATTCCCCTACTATTAAAGTGACCTTTACAGAGTGATTTACCAGGAGTGTTTGTCTTAAAACGGATACAAATAGGCTCCCAAGGTGAAGGCGCTGTTGTCCTAATGAACTAATCCCTGGACGACTAGAACGTAATAGTATTTGACGGCAGAATGGATGACCAGTTCAGGGACATCTTTTGCCTATTATAGGGTTTTGCTGTCCGTTATCTGAACACCTGCTATTTGGATTGCAGTATTGATAGCGATTATAGCTAGAGGTCTACAATGGCCCAAATATGATGAAATTAAGGACAGATGTGCGCACAGAAGTAAAGTCATAGTTATGTCTTTCACAGCATAACATTTAGATATATTTCATTATATTGAAATTTAACTTCATTCAGTAGGATAAAGACGGGTTTATTGCCCAATGAAATTTTGTTGTCTTAAAAGGTGGTAGACTTGGGATTGGGTGATAAAAATGTCATTTTATGAGGTTTTCGTATGATATTCTCCAAACATTTAGCTTTCGTTTACTTTTTATACTGCGCCAAGAAAGTATCCTTACACTTGGAAAAATAATCCCAATTTCTAAACTGAACCATATTGGGGTAAATTTGTATTTTTTATAGATGCACTATCTAATCCGGCACATTTTGACACCCCATTGAATTCAATGTGACTTCAAGAAGCAAAGTTACAAGCATTTGATTAGATGAAGGTCCAGTTTTAAAAGTGACACACTTGCCTATTCAAAATTCCACGGACTAGACATTTGGTTTGAGAGTGGTAAATGGCTAATTTGTGTGTGCCTTTAATTTAAAACAAAAGGAACAAAAGAAAACTGAATCAAAAGAGCTGACGAATAAAATGCAAGTTATGAAAAGTACAGAGCAGTAAAAACTGAAATGAATACTGCTTTAAGTTAAGTTTCATTGAAGAAACTGTGTTGTCTCTTTGTTGCACTTGTTGAAATCTTTTTGCGCCTTGTACATGTTGTATAGGCCAATTTGTCACTTTTAAAACTGGACCTTCGTCTGTTCAATTGCTTGTAACTTTACTTCTCGAGGTCACATTCAATGTGGTGTCATAATGTGCAGGATTAGATAGTGCATCTATTACAAAAACAAATTTATCCCTATACGGTCCAGTTTTGAAATTATGATTATTTTTCCAAGTGTAAGGATACTTTCTTGGCGCAGTATATTTGATCAAAGTTGAAAATTCCGTTCAAAATTTACAAATGAAAAATTGTCCACAGAAAATGATTAATGATTATAATTAGTGTTATCCCATATTAATACGCGCATTCTATTTCTTATGTAATCTATTGTTTTCAAGCAGTGACATTTTAGATATCATTGAATACAAATTAATTAAAGATCAACATATTGTTGCATTAAATATCAAAATGTTACAACAGTAAAAATAATCACATTCTAATCATCAAAATTATGTTAATTAGCTTGTTGAAATTCATTATTGATTTTGTAAACTTTAAAGTTCATTTTCTCATATTTCATATTTTCATAAATTCCGGAATTCAAAAAAACATGGAAGCAAAACTCTACCATACTACTGGCCTCATATTTGGAATGAATATGCTTTAATCCCTGATCTGTGCATTGAGCCAACTTTTAAAAATGTTGCCATTTCACATGACATGATTCTTGGACACAGTTTTAGCTATTAAAATAGCTTTACTCGTGCATGATCATGATTAGACACATCAACATCTCAGTACGCGTGTATTTTATGTACAATTTCACCCAACAAATGATACGCATTTATTAACATATAAGCGCAGATGCTGCCTTGTGGTAGGTTTTGATTGATATTATTTATTTTTAAAATTTTATGGATATTAAAATGTTTCAAAGTAACAGATGCAAGTCGCACATATAACAAGCTCATATCTATATAAAGAGAAAGAAATACAGTAATATTTGAAAACAACAACAATTATTAATTGCACTATAAACAAATTATTACTTAATGGCACGCAGTCTGCAGTCTTTTTGATATGTGCAAATCTTATTGAGTATGATAAAAAGAACCCTACTACTGATCAAGAACAAACTGAATTCAAACTAAAAAAATGTACTAATACTAATACTAATACTAATACTAATACTAATACTAATACTAATACTAATGCTAATACTAATACTAATACTAATACTAATACTAATACTAATACTAATGCTAATACTAATACAGAGTGTCCCTGAAAGAACTGTATCGTCGGGAACTGAATGTTTTGGGTATTCTAACGCATAAACCAAACATAACTAAATAACTGATGTGGTTGAGGAATATATCCGCTATCACATACTTTTTAATTTTGACAATTGACCGGCCCGTTTTTTAAATAGAAGAATTTTACGAAACTACCTCATTTTCAGTCCGTTCCACGGAGTCAAATATCTATCAATGACAATCAACGCCTCATGCGCTGATAATGTACAGTGATTAGAACTCCGAATACAGATCATCGATTGATATTTGAATCCATGGAAATGTTTGATAATGAGGGAGTTTCGTAAAATTCTTATATTTCAAGAACGGGTGGTCAATTGTCAAAATTAAAAAAGTGTGTTATAGATGATTTATTTCCCCCACCATACCAGTTATTTAGTTATGTTTAGTTGTGGCGTTAAAATACCCAAGCAATTATGTTTCCGACGATACAGTTTTTTCAGGGACACCCTGTATTATTCCTCGCCTTTGTAAATACGTAGAATCTCAAGGTTTTTCACGCTCCGTATTGCCTCATACAGAAGCCAAATGCATGTCTTATTCTTATATTCTTTTTTCTTTTTTATTCAAAACATAGATATTAATTATACCAATAAATTGATGGATTGTCTGCATTAAGCATAAAATAATTATTTTAACACCTTTTTAACCTACTATCGTATGTCTTTGGCTTTCTCAAATCCATGTATGTAAATATGAAGGCGGACTATCAATGTCCATTAGTTTGTGATGTGATCAAGCAAAATCAGTCGGAAGTCGGAAATATTGACTTTTAGATATAGACAAACAAAGGGAGTATTTCCTTTTGTTTCCTACTGTGTTGGAAACTCTTTAACCGATCACATCTTTTGAACTAGCTGTCCAAATTCAATTCTTAATCTACAAAATGTAGCTTTGCAAATGTTTGTTTACAAGAAACTGAAAATTAAATATGCCCGACTTCAGACTGATTTTGCTTGATCACACCACATTTACTGATTTAAATTCCCCCTATAATTTATTTATCTCAAGGATACTATGGATACCACAACCACAAAGCAATAACATATCATTATTTCACTTTATATGTTTCATTTGTTGAATTTCTTATTCTTTGTGTGCCTTGTGCATAAACGTGCAATATGCTTTGTGTATTTTATTTTGTTTGTTTGATTTGATGCAACTGTGTTATTAGTTACACATGTAATTCGAAACTCTTTCAGCTAGTTGACCCAATCATAAATTTGAGTTTCCAAAATAACACAGGTGATAGCTTAATTTTGATATCTGTACTGACAAGTCATGAAGTGGATCCATAGAAATTTAAATTTTCGCGCGATTCTTCATGTCTCGTCATATTCCATGTGTTCAAAAGCAACTGAATTGGTTGGTGTTTTGTGTTTTGTCCACCCATACTGCAGTTACTGTTCATTTTCCTATACACAATACACAGTGCTCTCACCATTGAGGTGTGACCTCTACAAACAGTGTATGTTGGAGGTATAGGGCATTTTCTAGTTAACGTCACTGTGTGAAAAATAACCGGCCAATATTTATTGTACTCTCTGAAATTCTAGGTTTTGTAACATGTCCTAAATTATTAACTAATTTAGATATTCGGAAATATTCGCACTTTGGTGTTTTAGTAAGTAGGGCACGGCATGGCCTGCAAAATTCCCTGTGTAAATCGAAGGCAACTTTTAGTGACTACCACTCACTTGTAGACCGCTCTCTTCCGAAGGGCATTAAAGCTAAACCACTTGACTGATATTTTTTGTACTTGCTGTCAATCAAGAATAATGTATACATTACATGTAGGCTAAAAACTGAGTATGTGGGGCATCTGCAAATGTTCGTACCTCTCTGATATGTAAATGACAGATAACAGCAAAACCAGCTCCCATATCTGTCCATAACTTCGGTCAGTGCAGCGAGTCAGGGGTTTCAAGTGGGTGATTATTGATTGGCAAGTGCCATATTTGGGCATAAGTGCAGTCCACCATTCAATGTGGAGGATAGACTAGACTTTATCGATTGATTTTGCTGGCATAGTTTCCTGTTAACCATGTTTAAGTACTGCAAAGGTCGAATCATGTTTGCTGTGCAGTATAACAGCACTATTGTATTAGAGATGATAGAATAATGATATACGCAACTCGTACTCACGGCCTATGCCGATTTTCTATTTTAATTTTGAGTATCAATTCGCAAGCGTCGTCGCCGGCCTGGTCTTACTATAATAGTGAAATGGAAAGAGACCATAGGGTTTTCAGGAAGAGACGGTTCCGAAATTTGAAGCAATGGATAATTTGATTTAACTGATAAGTCACATATCTGTACAGCTTACATAATAGAATATTTCCACATTTACACCCGAATAAATTTAAGACTTGTAAATCCACATATCACGGTTGTTTGATGTGATCATTTATTAGTTTTTCAAACAAAACATCATGTACAACCCAATTTTAGGCTTAAACAGCGTAAAGCGGTATCATGCTAATGTTTACAGATGCTTTTGAGTCATTTTCAACTTTAACCCCCCCCTCCCTTACTTACAACATTATTCACTTTCACAGCATTTTTCAAGCTTTTCGGATATAAAATGTATCTATTTACGACAAGATTGGTGGCGCTATTTAGATACTGGAAATTACTCTTTCAGGCTTTTAATACAAATAATTCCTTTTATTTTTTGATGAAATATGTTTATAAAATTTCTTTGTTGCTTATTTCACCTATTTCACCTGTTTAAATGGCAGTATTGATTACCTAACCCTTGCAAATTAAGAAATATGATTTATGATAAATAGCGCCACCTATAGTTTGTATTTACTTAATAATGAAGCCAATTCAATATACATCAAACAACATTAACATGGGCACAAAATGTAAACTTTAAAAAAAAAATGATATAATATAACATTATCAAGTACATTTAGACGCGTGATTTATTGAAAATATATATATATTTTCATGGCATTACTCCGACATTTTTACCTTTAGGATGCTCGATAATTTATTAACATGCACAAAATGGCGTCCTGCATATATTAGTGCTGTCCTCCAAAAAGCGCCGGAGTGTCGCCGGCATGACCATATCAAAATAGTTTGAGAATCTAAATTGCTATTGCTTTACGTTTCCGTACTTGTTTGCATCAAGAGAAAAAATGATTACGACTCATGTTTTTGCTTCAGTCTAACATTGAAACGGTAAATGTATGTAGCAATTTAACACAGATGTTTTGATGATAGGCGTCTATGTAAAATAGAAAACACTAGATGAACAACCCGGGCCACTCACTTTTATTCTGTTCCTCAACATATTGAAATGTCTGAGAACAACTTCTCTTGTCTCAAGAGTATGTAAAGCAAAAAGTTTCAGGTTAACCGCACCATCAACCACACATCACACTTACTGTCTAATCATCATAAAGTGATGATTATTTTATGTACTGATAGTTATTCAAGTTATTTAATAGTATTATCTATCTGTAGTCCGCACTTCCAAAGCTTTCTGTCCTTTTCGTGTCATTTGCTCGCATGTCATGCTGCTCATACTTTTCTTTTTTGCATGCTTGTTTTGTTCTTCCCTGTGGTCTTGCCCAATCTGGGAGTCGGGTTTATTTATAGATCTGCCTTTATTGCCAACATGTGAGCAAATGTTTGTCCCACTTGTAGGCCATGTCTTTGTCTCTGCACTGTTTTTGTATTTCGTTATTACTCTTCAGGATGGCCAAAGTGTTCTCGAGCTTTGGTCTTTTTTTGGTCATCCTTCCATTATGTATTATAATTGTTTCATTGCGTTGTTGATTTGGTAAATAAATAAACTGAAACTGAAACTGAAACATTCTTTTAAACATGTTAAATAATTAATAAATATGCAAATGTAATATGCGCACATGATGGACGGAATACTCTTGATAATATTGATACAATCCTCAACGATTGACAATCATAGCTAAATACACCAATTAATTTGCAGAAAATAGAAAGAAACTGATTGTTAAGAAAAGAAGTTCTCGGTACGCTGTAATGTTGTGTTGTACCTTGATTAATTTAATATGATCGTTTACTTTGATTACATTTAAAACAATTTCATGAGAGATAGGAACTCGCTCCCATGTAATCGCAACAACAAAGTCAGTCAGAACTTGGGAATTCCTAGATAACACAATCTGATTATTGCATTGTATCATACGAATAAATTTGTTACTAAATTATAGAGGAATGAGCTATCGATAGAATGTGGTCTGCCCGGTTTGATATTATTACAATAGTCACAGAAATTTAAGGACCAGGCTTGTTTGTTCGGGTTTTGCAAAAGGAAATTGTCGTACGCCAAAGTGCGCATCTATCTCAAAAAGGGGATATACATTATACTATTCTCCTGTTAACATGTTGAAGTCTGGTTTATGACAACACGTCAGCCATGTAAGGCCTAAAAAATGTTTGATTGGCGTAACCCGACCCTGACTTTTTTGTGCCATTATCAAACGCAATTTAAAGCTTTAAAAGTATAAAAAACAAAACAAAAAAGATCCCGACCTACCTACCCTAAGTTTTTATGTCACGCCAATCAAACAATTTGTTTTAGGCCTAAATGGAAAAGAGAGGGCGAATAACTGTTCCTGATCCTGAAGAAAGTGAGTGAATCGTGAAAGCAGCATCTGTACAAGGATTCTGTACACAAATGATTACGTAAGCCTAAAGGTGGTCATCATGGGACATAAGTCTGGATAATACTTCAGAATTAAGAACAAGATTTTGGTATTTATCATTATTACAGAAATGTTCACATCTTGTTCCATCTAATATGTTTTGTATGTTAAAGGCATTGACCAATCATAGTGTACTTTTTTTTTCCATTAATATTAATACATTGGTATTTAATATACAGATATTGACTGCTTTTAGGGGCATGGTTATAAAGCAGTCAATTTTTGTTTTATATACCGAATGGATGTACATGGATGTTGCGACTGCGCAGTTTGATCGGTACGCACGTGACCGGTTAATAGTGCGTTTCCATGATCTGTTAATAGTTCGTTTTGAGGGGATAGCTTATTCAATGACCGCACTTTCAACCAATCAGATGACAAGAATCTGTATATGAGGTATATATATAATGAATTATTTATCAGTGTGTTTGTGGCCTTAGAAGAGATGATTTTGACCTTGGGTATTTCATACCCGTTACACTGTGCACACAGACAAGTTTGACCACGCTCAGCAATTTCGACCGCGTACATTGTTTTGATTTGAACCAACGTTCATATACTGGTATCAATCTTTGTCAATTTAGAGTGTTTGGTAGCAAATTTGGTATCACAAGATTCTGCACACGACCTTATCAATCAAATTGCCATAACAAGCTCAGGTTTTGGTGTAGGACGGGTACATAACTGCGGACTTTCTTTGTTTGAAGGGTATATTATCATCATTATAAGCGTTCAATATTTGAAAGATTTAGTTCAACTTTTCTTACTTTCTTATTTATGTCAAAAATATCAATTTTAAATAATTTATCATTAAAATTTGTATTATATCACGAACTTAAAAAAAATCAAAATTATTTGATATCAGAAGGACATTCTACTTATTTTTTTGGTGTGTTTGATGTGCTCGCAGGTCCAACAAACAATATTGTACTAACGCTGCTATCCGATCCCTTATGATGTAATTTAGGTCAAATTAAAAACTTTTTTTTTTTTGCTGCTTAGCTTGTGATTTTCCGTTTCCATGTTGTTTTATTCATTTAACCTTATTCCCGTTTGTATTTATTTAACCCCGTTCCCGCCTTCAGGTAAGACATACATAATTGGACCAATAGTCCTCACGGACTCCCTTTGTTATTCTTTTTATATATTATACATTATGCAATCCATTTGAAAATATAATCTATGCGCAATACAAGTTCATAAAGTAGTTTGGACATCCGTCTTACGTTACAAATGGTTATTAATGCATAAACTTTGTAAACAATCAAATCATAACATGTATTTCCCTTACAATGCTATCGCAAACTTCATATATAATAAGTCTGTTGTACGTCATTTCGAGATATTTGAGAGTCCATTTATAAGTGCAGTTCTCCAGTTACTGAGATAACCTCCATCGGTCTTGTAAAGTAATGATTTGTAGCATTGTTTGTCGCTTTCCTTATTAGCTACGCGTTTCTTCAACTTCAATAGTTAAGTTTATAGATAATTTCTTCATGACTAACCAGACTAAGTAGGAATATGATGTAACGAAGCTTCCGGTATTGAATGGAGACTACCATCAACAAAGAATGTTTGATATAAAGATCAAATGATGTACCTGATGAAAATGTTGACTTCCGTCGGTTCGAGTAGAATTTAAGTGACGTCAGCTTGTACAAGATTAACCTTATTACATCAAACATACATACATCATCATTTTATTTTTCTTTCAAATCAACATACAAAATATATATAATAGACACAAAATTTGAATGAGGGGATGCTCAAAAGGCCCAAAGGCCTGAAGCGAGCACCCCCTTACACTGCCCTAAGTTACAACATACTATTACGCAAACTTAACAAATAAAAGAAAGAGGAGAAGAACATGCAAAGAAAGAACCAAGGTAAATATTATAACATATTTTATGCTATAAATGATGTATACAACAATTACAATTCATTTAAAGAGGTAAAATATTTAAATCATTGAATTAAACGGTACTAAGTATTTGTGGTTGGAAGAGGAGGTAAAACCTTATGCATGTTACAAACGAATTGCATGGATTGTTTTTACCTATTCAATGACTATGATTTTTCAAATAAGTTATTATATTAAAGTGTAACTGAAACATAATATTACAGTATTTCCAAATTTACATTTGTGAAAAAAAACACCTGTTAGTAATGGTAATGCTACAATCCTTCAACAAAGCAACACAACCAATTGCCAGCAAATTTAAAATTTTCTTGGAACTGCCTCCATGCGATTCTTGGACACTGCCATAGATCGAAATTACTTATTTGCCGTTCTTTGAAAGGTATTATACTAAAAGGATACAATTGCTTTTTTTTGTCGAACTTATGAAAAGAAGTGACAACAGCAGTAAAACAAGGACATTAGAAATGACTTTAGAAATAAAGCAAACAATATTAACATTAGCTAGTATTATGATGAAAGAGTTTTTAAACTATTTAATCATAAATACTAGCTATGTTAACATTGTTTGCTTTATTTCTAAACCTTCAACACTAACTTCTATTTTTCCTCTCACCTGGTTTTTGCTAGCTCGACTAGCGTCTTTAGCATATGGCGATGCTGTGATACAATCGGGATATTCCTTTCTGATTAAAAACAATTTTTATTTTTTATTATTATGACTTTTACAAATACCATACTCTATAGTCGAGTTCGTATTATGATACTTGTCAGTCACTGTGAGTCAGTCAATTTGCATAGCCAATAATATACTATTACGCCAAAGTGTGAACCTTTCCCAAAATTAATTCGGAATTATTCTGAAGTCTGGATGCATGCCCGTTTCCTGAGGAAAGTGAATGAACGGTGAAAGCAGCCTACTTTTGATAGTTATCATATGCTCAAGGATTTGTACACAAAGAATAAGTTCACGTTGGACAGTGGACTTCAGTGGATAAATTTGAATCTGTATAATACATCAGTCGTCCGGAACACGGAGTGCAACAACACTTTATAATGATCAAGAACCAGAAAAGTAAACATTGTAAATTGTTGTAATTCATTGATTGTATCACTAGGAACCCTCAAAGGAAGTACCCATTTTTGGCGACAAATGGCGAGGCTAGGCGAGAAAGGGCGAGGAAAGACGAGGTAGCCCATTATAAAAGGCGAGGAATGCCGAGGTTGAGATACTTAAATTAAGTGTTACTCAGATCCTGGACAAGTTTGGCGAAGAAAGGCGAGGAATGGCGAGGAAATGCGAGAAAGGGCGTGGAAAGGCGAGGTACATCCAGTACATCCATACCTGCCACAGATATTTTGTTTGGAATATAAGTAGCACCCAATTAACACCCATTGTTATCATGTTGACTCAATTTATAATAGGCTACCTCGCCTTTCCTCGTCATATCTCGCCTCGCCTCGCCATTTATCGCCAAAAATGGGCACTTTCTCGCCTTTGAGGGTTCCTAGTGTATGCAAGAACATTGCCAAATCATAGTTTTCATTCAAGATTGAAATGTTGTTAACTTAAAAAGAAACAGTGTGTTTTGTTGTGCATTCTAAAGTGAAATTGTGTAAAAGATGTTTTAGACTTGGTTTGCGATCCATAACTCGCTGAATTATGTCGGTTCCACACTTAGAATAAATGGACATCAAAGTTTCACATTTAATTCCTGTTTTTATAATACCGGGCTTGGTCCGCTAGTCCTAAGGTCCGCTAGTTCGAGAGCACACTAACCCTAACCATAACCTACCCCTTTTCCTAACACTAACCCTGAAATTAAACCTAGCCCTAACCCTTACCCTAACCCTACCCCTGCTCCTAACCCTAAACCAAAACATAGCCCTAACCCTAACCCCGGACCCCAACTCTAACCTTGAACCTAAATCTAGTCCAAACTCTAACCTTCGCACTAGCGACCCCTTTTTAATTTTTGGATAAGCGGATTTTTATGGTCTAGCGTATCTTATCTTCGGACTAGAGAAGTTTAGGATTAGCAAAAACCTATACAATGTGCATTAGAATACTGCGTAACTAACTCTCTAGTGATGAGTAATTATTGAACTTTCATTATTTAATATTTGAATGCTGCAATTTGAAATTTTACAATATTTTCTGTTCCCCATAGTTTTTTAATCTTACCGCACCAATCCCTCCTGCATACAGTCCTGCATACTTACACTATTAATCTAAGTTTACTCAACCACATTGTTATAAGATAGAAATATATAATAAAAATACATAGAATGAGTTAAATACATAATATTGCGCGTATTAAATAGCCAATTTAGACGGTCACGACCTTTACAATTTATTTCAGGTAATGTCTTAACATTTGAAATCGTATCGAATGAACAGGTCGTTTTGTGGTACATGTAATACACATGTAATTCTCGAATTGCATTGAGGTTAAAGACGAAGATTTTGATGATTTTTTAAAGGTAATTGCACAAGACTAGAGCAGAAAAAATTCCTTTCTTTCCCACATTGTGACTTTGAATCCAACTCAGGAAGTTGGGTACGGTAACGTTCAATGTTATTGTCATACATTTGTTTTGTATGCAGTTGAATAAATTATTTTGGAAGGCTTGTAAGTTGTATCGTACATTATATATACCTATAAAAGCAAAACGATCACTAATCGTGAACAACGGATAACATTGTTGTGCCCGTAACAAAATTAATAATACATAATGCTTAAGCCAAGCAATCCATTAACCGAAAGCTATGTAAAACCATAAAAGATAACAAGGGACATTTGGAGAAGAGTTGTTTAATGTTTTACTGTAAGATGAAGATAAAAGCTATTACACTGATCTATATAATGGCTTTAAAACAACCCTCGTCGTTTCCGTTATGGGGTTAATATAGAACATATCGAGTGTTCAGAACCAGAAAGCCGTAACTCACTATTACCAGCTCTCACAAAATGAGCATAAAATTGGCTCCTTGGTTTGGTCTTCAAACATCAACATTTCCTCCATAATGTGTTTTGTTTTCGATTGAATTTTGTTGTGATTAATGAACTGAATCTTCTGGCGACTTTATGCTCATTTTGTTGGAGCAGGTGATTGTGAGTTGAGGCTTTGTGGCTCTCAACCCTCGATATATACACTGTTAGAAATATTTCCTGAAATGACATACAATTGTCGCTATTCGCCAGTATTTGTCCGCTTTTTTAACAGAATGTTTCTGACTTTGTTTTTTGTTTCTACAGAACGTTTTGGTGTTTTTACATATCGTTCTTGTTTTGTTCACGGGAAGATTTCTGGTTTAAATTAAAAATTGGAAACACCATTTTTTTAAACAGACGTCTTTTTTAAAATTATTTTTTGTTGTTGTTTAACAGAATATTCCTGGGTGTCTTTTTCATTTACATATTTTTGTGTTAGGCCCTATTTTTAAACTTGTTTAAAACTAATTAATGGACAGTTTCTGTATACACCTATCCGACTTCGCCATTACTGCGGTGTCCCCGATGTAAAACTGCGGTGTCCCGAGGTCGGGGGTTCCATCCATTATTTATTGTGTGCTATACAGAATTGTACCCGGAATTGTACACAACAGTGATATTCAATACACAATCATGAGTATTGAATTACGAATTAAATCTCCCGCTCTGGTACATCTGTGTTGCCGTCAATAGAGGGCCAAATACAGTAAACGCTTCTCGGATTGGTGTATAGTTTTATGGTTGATACATACATGTATTTTGTGGAGGCATAAAAAATCATGAAGTTATTGTTATATAATTATAAAAAGGCACACTTAAAAACGGGCGAACATTTTTCACTTTACGCTTTTAATATATAAGTTGTTTTACCAATATAAATACAAGTACACTAATAACTGGATACAATTATCTTGGAATAATACACGTTAGTAATTAATTCTCTATACTCTAGACATATTTTTATCATGTATTTTCAAGATTCTACTATTTCATACTATTTTAAAAGGAACATTACGATTGCAGATTAAAGGAGCCAAGTGGCTGCTGCATAAAGTATGGCTAAACTAAATCATTTGAATGTTTGACGTTTCATGAGTACTCAATAGTGTAGCATCCCGTTGAAGTACCGTTGATTGTTCAGACACTCTCTTTATTATCGTAAAAATGTTTAAATTAAAAATCTACCCTAAATGTAGTTCTTGTTATATTTTGATTTATAACACAAGAATAGCTATTATAATTTCTGTTTTCATTAACACTCTTTTTTAATGGACGGTACGCGTAGGAAGCGAAAGGACGCATATATTAATAATAATTGTAATGGGCTAAAAACAACAGCAACAAAAGCCCTGTAATGTTTCTGTACTAAACTGGCCAAAGGAAGATTACAACGTGGTCAATTTTGTCCCGGTATTTCCACCAATCTCCCCGCCTCTTTTGCTATTGATTCTACATTACGTACTAAATATTAAGAGTTTTCTCATGAAAAAGTTAAAATTAGATAGGGTGAAAGGGTGTTTGATTTGGTTGGAACTATTACATTTCCAAGGGATGACGGAAGTGCAAAAACTCTAATGCAGAGAAGATGAGGCTTTTGTATTGAAACCAAACAGTTTATTTGTTTCGGGTAAAGTGTCCAGGAAATGGTGAAGGGAGAAAGTTCCACAGAAGTGATAATCAGAAGAAATCTACGTGACTAAACAAAAACCTAGCTAGTAAACATGGTAAACCAGAAACTTTTCTGAAAAGGCCAAATGTATAAATAAAATATATAGCTTATTTCTAAATCGAATTTCTTCTGCTTGTTGTACATTATGCAGGTCCGGATTGCCGTGTATGGAAGCTTCTTTGCTGACACACCATCAATGGCTGCTACTAATTCCATCTGCAGCGATTGCACGTAGCATTTGCCATGTTTACATACGGACATCTTCAAGATCTGTCAACTGATGAGCGCTTCATAAACCAATAATAATCATTTTTGTACAGTGGTATAAATGCAAAACACATTATTATTTGTGGCTACTTATTTCTATGATAACTCTTAGAGCTTACAACATAAACTATACGTTAGTTTGTTATAAGATAAGAGTAAAATGCAATACGCATGCGTCAACCTTTGTCATGCTGGTTACGAGAAGTATGATTACGCAAGTCAGTTCCCGGTTTTGGTTTAAATCCCGTTCTTCAAATTGACTGTTGTATGAGTTCGCGTGTGCTTGCTGACGTTGAAGATGTTCAAAGAATTAAAACTATTTTTGTATAAATGAAGAAGTTCTTTAACTAAAATTAAACGTATTTAGAAAGGTTATGTGCCAAATCCGGTTCCGTAAATCGGATGTTATGTGAATTTCATTAATTTCGTGCTAAGTTCTGAGAGTCTATTAAACATAAACATTTGATATGTGAGATAGTCGTGCACCGGGTATTCCGTTGCTTGGACTATTGCAGTTGAAATGCAAACACCTCCTATAGAAGACCTTAATCTCCCACACAGGTGGAGCCACCCCTTCAGGTAGATCATTTGTAATTCACACTCTCTGTGTGGCATAGTCTTCCTGAAAAGGGGTGTACAGATTTCAACTGCAATAGCCCATATTCAGGGTGTGTGCACGGTGTGATTATTGGTAGTTAATAGTAATAAAAAATCAAACTTTTAAAGTCATGTGAGATATATTGGATCGGCTACTATTTTGTCTGTTATATATATATCCTCTATTAAAACCTACATTGCACTAAATCTGTATGTGTACTTGGTAAGAAAGGTGTGATTTATATGACCTTTGGTCAATATTTTATTTTATATTTATACGTCATATCGTGCGTTGTGTTAGTGTAAATACCCCACTTCCATATAACACGGGTAGTCTATTGAGAATCATATTTGTGGTTTGATCAAGCAAAATCAGTCTGAATTCGGTCATTTTCAGTTTGTATTGGATTGTAACAAGCATTTACAAAGCTGCATTTTGCAGAAAACCCCATTGAAATAAAACGATCAGTTCAAAAGATATGTGCAATTAAAGAGTTTCCAAAACACTAGGAAATAAAAGCAAATGTTTTCTTTGTTTGGCTATATCTCAAAATCAATATTTCCGACTTCCGACTGATTTCGCTTGATCATCACATTTAATTTGACTTATATGAATAACGGATGCTACATCAAAGAAGAAGTGAATCTGATTTAGACGACCTTTACAATTTCATTGTAGTCATCATATGATTTTATTGTTGTAGCTGAGATTCTCAGAACAAACGCGCATAATGGGCTATTTCAATTGAAATCCAGGAACCCTCTATGGAATACATGATCTTAATTTTTTACACAGGTAGTGTAGATTTCAAATGGAGTGACCCATTCAGGTAAACCCATTTGAATTTCACACTCCCTGTGCAGAAGTTTAAGGTAATGTCTTCATAATAGATTGGGATAGCCTAATGACGTTTTACTATAACAACGCGTTTGTGTAAATGTTTTTTTTTCTCCAATCGTATACTACAAAAAAGTATGGAAAGTTAAACTAATTTCTATTTTAAAATCATTATACAGAACAAGTGTTTCTATTTCGTTTGGTAAGTAGTTGTTCCTCACCTCACCTAGGTTGTTTCTTCCCCTATTGTATGGAGACCTTTTCAAGAATCTTCTATTTATGTCTACTTGTACACCCTAGCCCAAGTAGTGCCTCTCGGCCCCTATATAAGCTGTTAAGTCATCTCGCCAGGTTCGTCGTCTTTGTCTTCCTCATCTTCGCTAGTTTGGTTGTCACTCAGTGACTCCACGTATTGCCCTTGTTTCTTGTCACGTGACCTGCCCATCACCAATCCGTTGCACGATGTCTCTGACTTCTGTTTAGTCTCCCTCTCTTGAAATGATGTGAAAAGGAATTTTTCTTAAATATTATGGATCGTTGTACGATTACCACATATATATCGCCATGATTTCTGCATAGTGACGACTAAACACGCAGATTACTATAAACCGTCCCTATCTAACAAGTGAGATGCCTTGAGCGATTCACCGAGCGCGAGTAGCGATGTTACACTAAAACATTGATAACGTCGCCCTCTGTAGTCAATACAGTAAAAAGGGATGCGGGCTGTTTATAGCTGTATGGTATTCGTCGATATGCGGTATTTATAACGATGATGTCATAAAAGGGTGTATATGGTGTGATAAAAATGGTTTTTAAGATATATATTGAATAAATTCTAGTGGCAGTTATATTATATTATATTATATTATATTATATTATATTATATTATATTATATTATATTATATTATTTATCATTTTTATTATAATTTTTGTGTTTGTTTTAAAAGTCGAAATAATTAACATTGTGAATTATAATCTGTAGTGTATTTTGCAATTTTAGACAAAAAATTGTAGACAAAAAGTAAGTAGATACGTATGCGTCACATTGAGAGAGTGTCTCAGTTTATTTGGAGAAAATTTACCAGGAAAGTAAAATTTACTTTACTTTTTACATTTATGTTTGTGTGAGTTGTTTGTAGCTACTAAGAAAGTTAAATTGCGTCAAGAGTTCGTGTGTAAATATAGAGCGAAATGAATCAAACAATGGTACTAAAATAATACACCGCATCATATCTGAAAAAAAAAAGACTGGCTTTGCGATTTATAAAACCGGTGACGCATTCAAAAAGTAAAAGTGAAAATATTTTTTTGGAGTATATGAATTTGATTGAACGATCTTCACAGGTGTAAGAATACTTATGTAAGGTATGTATAGAAGAATATCAACTTAGTGTTTAACTAAATAATGTTACAATCGCACATGGTCAGCTTCTGCATAACATACAATAGATAGTAGCCATATTTATGATAGAGTCCATGTTATTTCAAACCTTTTGATAATTAATTTGGATGTTTTTCGTCTTTGCTATGGACTTGGGCACTCGCTTCCAGCTATTATGCAAATGGTGCGCTGATTTCAAACGCGTCGACATTCAATGGGGGCTTTTATGTATTTCTTTAAGTAATTCAAGTAATTGTATTCAAATTGTACTCAAATTATCCCACATTGTGCAAGATGATGGTATATGCCAGCATGTGATTTGTGAAATGCACTGTTACAAATAAATACGGAAGTTTGGAATTAAAAAGTGTAACCCTTGTTTATTATGTAAATAATTATGTAAATAATTATAGCTATCATTATGGGAATGAATATGATAATGGTTGACTTCACAGTAAGCTTGTATAACAGCTTCATACAACTTAAACCAATGCCAGTGTCCAAAAACAATTACATTGTCAGGATTGTTTGTACTCAATTCTGAAATAAAGTATGGTCCACATTTATTACAATTTGTCTAATTGTCAGCCTTCCTTCAATTTTGAAACAAAAATAGAATAAAATAAAGTAAAAAGGACAAAAATACAGAACAAGAACAAAAGACCCTTTGAGTTATAGTCGACCATTAATTTCCAAAGAAAGTCTCACTGCTCACAACAATGTGCAGAGATTTGATGACAGACTTTTTCCTGTGTGTAATTATTTCATGCAGTTATGTTTGATGATATTGGTGGACGTGTTGGTTTCTGATTCTCTTCGCATGGCCATATTTATTTGAAATACATAACATTCTTTAAAACACCAATAATAAATATTTAAAAAAATAAAAAAATAAATAAAATAAAATAAAATAATAACAATAATAATAATAATAATAATTATAATAATAATAAAGATAGACAAAACCGCATCCGTTTTGCACTTAATAAATAATACTTCTTCATAGTTATTGTTAATATGACGATAATGATAATAATAATAATAATAATAATAATAATAATAATAATAATAATAATAATAATAATAATAATAATAATAATAATGAATGATATTAATGAATGATATTAGGTAACAGAACCAAATTAGTTCAATCTTTCGGTCGACATCGCTGCTTAGTCGACCTTTATTATTTACCTAATCCATATAATTGACCAGTGTTAATTGTGAATCTCTGCATGTTTAATTTGGGTTCACCAATACAAATTAAATATTGTTTATAGTTAATTAATTGATAATTCGTTAATAACAAGCATCGAAGAAGCATCGACGGTCGATCGAAAGATCGAACAAATTGGTCGTGATGCCTAATGATAATAACAATAATACGAACATTACTAATAATAATAATACAAAATAAAGATTACAATTTAATACTATATACATGTACTAATAATAAATACAAAAATAAGAGTGTATTTTTGAAATGAAAATAATAAATTAGTACACACCAAGTAGGTTAACTGACTATTTAGAAGCATAGGTATGAAATCAAAACTCCACCGGCCGTTGAAAGCCAGTTCCGTCCGGTTTTTATTGCTCTAAACAATGGAAACCGGACGGAACCGGGGGTCAATCGGATATAATATTGTTACTAATATATCGAAACATCTATATTATTTATGTTTATGGGCAATTCATTTAGAACAATTACGCTGTAGTTAATATCACAATTTGTTTATTTGTTAGAAGAGCCAATAATGGCAACAAACAAGCATGATGTATATGAAATATTTAATTCAAATGCCTTTATTGTTTGTGTTTGAGAACTAAATTATTATATTAAAATATTTGTTTATAAAACAATTGCAATTGAAAGCCGTGGTATTTATTAACTTTGGTGGAGTAGTCGTTTATAATTACTAACAACAAGAGGAGACCGATGTTCCGTAGTGTCTATGTTTGGAAAACAAAAGCACTGTAACTCTCCAAAAAGTGCCTTATAAAGAAAAATAAATTCAAAATTAATAATAAGATTGAACTTTGTCTTTTGTTATGATTGCAGTTTTAATTTAACAATTACTTAAAGGAAATGTGTTAATATCTCCTCTTATTGTTCTTTCATTTCTCCTATACTTATGCGAGGGTCATTCAAAAGTTCTACTTCTACTATATAGCTTTGGTTGTGTAAATGATCTTAATCAGATAATTACATTTCCTACTCGAGGCCAGGCAACCCTGGATCTCATTCTAACTAATATCCAAACCCATTATTTACCACCATCTGCTCTCTCATCAATTGGTAAAAGTGATCATGCATGTGTTCTATGCAAGCCTAAAAACACCACTGCTAAGAACACAGTTAAGTCCAGGATTACACGGCCTTTTCGTGATGATAATATCAGAGCATTTGGTAGATGGATTCAGGATCAGAGTTGGAGTGAGGTCCACGAATGCAATGGTACTCAAAATAAAATGAATGCTATGTATTCTGTGTTAAACAAGGGTATGGAACTTTACTTTCCTACTAAATTACTCAAAATTCATCAGACTGATAAACCGTGGATCACTCCACATATAAAGAAACTCATATCAAAACGTCAAGCAGCATGAAACCTCAAAATGGCGCCAGTTGCGTAATGAGGTGAAGAGAGAAATTGAGAAAGCTAAAGTGAATTATAATGCAGACAGAGTGAGAAAGTTGCAAAAGACTGAACCTCGTAAATGGTATCAACAAATCAAGTGTATGCTTAATTCCAGCAATTCTGATCTTGACATGCACATCCCAGGAGTGGATAGGGCTAACCACAAGGCAATGGCTAATGCCATTAATTCCAAGTTTGTGAGCGTGTCCTCCCATGTTAATCCCATGGATCATTCTGAGCTTCCAACCTTCTTGCCCGCTGTGAAACCTGCCCCCGTTCTTTATCCATGGGATGTGTATAGCGAGCTTAAGAGAGTTAAAACTTCAAAATCAAGTGGCCCGGATGGAATTCCTCCCAAAATCATAAAGGAATTTGCTTATGAACTGAGTGGCCCTTTAACAGATGTGTTGAATTGTTCTTTTGAGGAGGGAATTGTGCCACACCAGTGGAAATCTGCCATTGTTGTCCCCATTCCAAAGCAACACCCGCCCAGCATTGATAAAATGAGGCCTATATCACTTACTGATATTTTTGCTAAGGTTGCCGAAGGGTTTGTGGCAAAATGGATTGTGTATGATATTGAACCATACATAGATATTAATCAATTTGGGAATGTCAGTGGTATATCAACATCCCATTACCTGATCAATCTTGTGCACACACTTTTCCAAGGTTCAGACAAACGCAACAATGTAGGAACGGTAGTCCTCACGGACTTCTCCAAGGCATTTGACCTGGTAAACCACAATATAGCTGTTGAAAAGTTGATTGCTTTGGGGGTCCGGGGGGCTATCGTTCCTTGGGTTTGCAGTTTCCTCAATAATCGCACTCAGTGTGTGAGATATAACCAAACCTTGTCTGATTATGCCCCCTTGTGTGCTGGTGTCCCGCAAGGTGCCAAACTTGGTCCCATCATTTTCCAGGCTGTCATCAACGACGCTGCTGAAGGTTGCAGTTCTCACTACTGGAAATATGTCGACGATCTCACATTCGTTGAGAACCGTGCGTGTAGTGAGAAAGGCAACCTTCAGTCTAATCTTGATGACTTCCTGGACTGGTCTGTAAGTAACCACCTGAAACTCAACCCTGACAAATGTCAAGCCATTCAAATCTGTTTTATGAGAAACCCACCTTCTCATCCCATTCTGAAGATAGGCCATTCATTGCTTTCTTTTGTTTCATCTGCCAAAGTCCTGGGCATCTTCATACAGCAAGATCTTAAATGGGATGCCCAGGTGGATCACATGTGCAAGTGCGCTAACAAACGCCTCTTCATGCTCCGTTCTCTGAAACGTTTTGGTTTCAACGTTTCGGAGCTGACCACAGTTTATGTTGGTTACATACGTCCCCTATTAGAATACTCTGATGCCATTTGGCATTCATCGCTCACTGTCAAACAATCAAATACACTTGAGCGAGTCCAAAAAAGGGCATGTAGAATCATTTTGGGTGCTCATTATATTTCGTATGATAATGCAGTTAGTGTTTGTAAGCTGGACTCTCTCTCTACCAGGAGGGAACAACACTCGCTTAAGTTCGCGCAATCGCTTGCTAAATCAGAGCGTACCAACATGTTGCTCCTCCTAGTAGAAGTGAAGTCCATGGAAGACAGCTGAGAAATGCAGCCCATATCTCCAAAGTGCGTGCACGCACAAGCAGATTTGCTGAAAGCCCCGTTCCCTACTACATTAATCTGTTGAATAAGCAGTAGTAGCTTGTGTGCTGGTGGCTTCCCATTGTGCCCTTTTGCGTCTCTCTGCTGTTTTTCCATGCCAAGTTGCCTTTTTTTGCTTTATAATTATGTGTAATTGATTTCTTTCATAATATTTGTTTATTGTCTCTTGTATAATGCAATTCGGCCGTTTAGCCGCGATGTTGTGCAGGTTAATAAAATCATATCATATCATATCATAAATGGTAGCTTTAAAATCAGCATAATTATGCATTGGAATGTCACCTATACCTGGTTGCAAATGCATATTGATACCTTTTCCAGATTTTTGAAAGTGCCCTCAGAACCAAAATAAGATTTGATATAACAGACGGTAAATTATCGTAAAACATTTAAATGAAAATATTATGTGTGTATCCCTCTTACAAAATTAGCTCGATATGCAAGTGTTATGATTATGCTAGCAGATTATAAATGAAACAACATCAAATGTGTAACCAAACATCGAGATTGCCAGTTTAAAATCCATTTTAAAAATTCATCCCAGCATCCAATTTGAACTGTTATTTCTAATGGTCATGAGACTCTGCCTAGGAACCATATGTATGAAATGACTTTTAAGTGAAAGAGGTGAAAGTTAAAAATAAAGACACCCAACCACTTTTTCTTACTTGCTATTTTCAAATTAGTTTCCTTGGTGTTTAATTACCAAGGTATAATTTCCATAGCAGGTACAATATGCTTCCAGTAGGTCCTTTTTCCCAATAAACAGACAATTTCTGCATAATGTCTTTTGGGTTTTTTTTTTCTAGAAAAACACACTTTCAATTTGATTACAATTCTTATCATTCTGCTCTTATCGTTTCTTTGCTAAAAACAACGGTGTTTGTTGGAATGGTGCAAACATTTGTTTATAATTTTACATAAATGTTAATATGTTTCCTTATGTCAGCTTCAATTCAAGCCATCTGAAGGGACTCGGAATTTTGTGATAAATTCAATTTGATATATTTGCGTTCTTTGTGAATATAAATGTACAGATATTCTCCGTTTCCGCGGTCCTGAATCCGGGTGTAATTTGTCCTTCTCTTACAACATACGGGAAAAAATATCAAAACAAAATTTTCTCATTAGCTAGATAAAACCATATGTTATCATCATGGAAAATATGAATGGGCTGAGATACGAGAGTGGCGGTAGAACTTTTTGAATGACCCACGTATATAGTTAAAGGAAAAATGCCCAAATTCATCACATACATTACTATTTACCTTGGCTGAATGATCTTGACTCCCGCTTGTAAAGGTAATTTACATATTTTGATATGAGAGCCAAAATTGTGCATTTGAAGGCTAATAGACAGTTAGATTATCCAAAGTTTAACACATTTAACTTGAAAAATATTTCTCGCATTAATTATTCAGAATCAAAGAAATAAACGCTCTCCATGACAACTTTTCTTTTCATACATAACAAATGGGAATGGTGTGGGGACCATTGGTCGAACCATCCTAACAAGCCTTATAAAATATTACGAGTAAAAATATTTCTAGTAAAAATGGTCAGGAAAGTATTCTGGTCATTTTAAGCCGAGCTATTGAGGTAAAATGAAAGAAAACTCACTTACTATTATGTTAGCCGCTTAATTTTTGGTGTTCTAAGGGAGATTTAAAGTAATAATAATGACTTTAATTCAAACTTGTTCTGTTGTCCTAAAACACAATGAACTTGGCTGAATCCAATTAGGTGTAATTTGGGACATTTGTAAACATTACAAATATGCCAAAAAAATCGGTTTGAAAAAAAGTGACCAAACTTATTTTAAAAACTCGTACATTATGGCTTTACGAAAGAAAGCACTCCAGGGAAGAAAGCACAGTCAACAAATCTGAGTCAATTTTGCTTCTTTGTTTGCCAACGTTTGCTAGCGTTTGTTTATTAAAGTGATTTAAAAGCCTGAAATCATTATTGTATACTACCTGTACTAAGCATCAGTCAATTGGTTGCAAACCGTTTTCTCTTATATATAGTTACAATTTGTAATCAAATTTAACTTTAGGCAAATAATGACGTTCAATATAATTTGATCTACGTATCATGCAAGTATACACACTTTTCCTAAAAGAACCGCTGTTCCGAAAACGGAATAAATGCTCACTGATATGACAACATCCTTTGAAATTTATAATACTTCCTAAGCAAAATTATGCGAGCGTCACCATATCAAATTGAATGCTTGCACCCATTCATGATTTATAGATTAATTAATGCAATATTCTTTCTTATCCAATTTCCATAATTTCACAATAGAAAGTTTTTGATTTCATGTCATCTTCTATAATAATCTGACCGGTGCTTGTGACTACGTAGGTTGACCACTAAAAGCTTACAAATAAAATTGTTCACACATGAATGGTCGTACTTTAGGACTCTTTTAAAGGGATATTCAGTATTTTGCCATCACTTGCCCATACACTTTTCTCGCATTCCTGGTATATTACGAATTTATTATGGTTGCAACGTTACTAACAGTATCACACACGGCTTAATTCCTGTGCTCTAAAAAGCCGGAACCAAATATTTTTCAGTCGGGAGGTTGCGTTCATCATCCCTCGGAGACGTAAAAGTAAACGTCTCACACCAAAACTGTTGACAATTACATGAAAGGGACCTTTGAAAGCAGATGTAGTGTCGAAGAAGTTCCCTGAGCATGAAAGTTAACTTTCTAATTCAAGACGAATGTCTGTTGATGCATTGTTTAACAAAGAAAGGAATCACATACACTGATGACGTCATTTTCGCGTTTCCCAGGGATCCCGTCTATTATAGGAGATGATTAACAAAACCTCTCAATTGTGCTTCAGCCACCGGGGGATGAACAGCAGTCAAAATCAGTACCTTCCTTAATAATAAATACGTAAGATCAGCAATAGACAATTTACTAGAAAAGATTTTATGAAACAGTAAAATTAGGTACGGTAACTTATATTTACATACTAATTCTTATAGAAAATGCGTGTAGCATCAGCAACATACAAATTATTCAGTTCTGAATATCCCTTTAAACCCGGTAACAAAAAGTCCTTTGGGAGCAGGAGAAGCGCGGCAGTTGTTGCGAGGACAAGACAAATCAAATATTGATTCTAGTATTGGCGCAAAATCATATTTTCAATACTTTATACACTCTTCAATTATATTTTAAGCACTTTGACCCACATAGAGGTGTTTTATTTATTCTTTTATCATCAAAACAAAGTGACCGTTGGTTAGTTCTTTGGACTTTTTTTTAATCCGCTAATATCTGATATTCTTCAAATAAATGATCTGACTTAAGGTTAGCAACTATTAAAACCTTTTCGATTTGGTAGTTCACAGCATATTGCGAATGGTAGTAAACTTTGGCAAAAATTGTATTGATCATTTCAAAGCGAGTGTGTAGAAGCATTCAAATAACACAGATATATTCTTGTAGGTCATGTGGTTCTTGAGTTATGTTGTAAAGAGGGCTGAAACAACAACACTTTTGTTAAACGCACATAACTCAATAACAACAATAAGTCAAGCACGTTTTCAAAGTATATGATTTGTAGAATGAAGTTTTGCAAAGCACCAGTGTTATTTTTCAATAATATATTGATTCAAATAATGACCAACAATATATCGTGTACCCTTAAATACACTCAGAACTTTAGTCACCAGCTTCTATTGTGATGCATATCGCGCTAAAAGTCGATCGATACCTGTTGAATTCAGCACAAGTCAGAGATACACTTTTTTGCTATGAAATTAATTTTCTCGGTCAAATATAAAGCAATATTTTTGCCCTTCAGAAATGTCAGTTAAAAACATAGTGCTTGGATATACATTTTTTTACAAAAATCCTCGTGTTAAAATTAGGCATGAAATTGTGTCTTTTAGTTGTAAGATTTTTACTTTATAGGCCTTTGCACGCGAACTCTTTTTGGAATTAATTTTTAAGCGTTTCAAACTAATATAGTTTGCTAAAGAAAGATGTTTCCCACCTCTGTAAGGCACATCGTGTGTGTCTATATACAGTTTGGTCAGAATTTTCATTTTGATTTCACCTTTTTTCACTTGCGACTGCCAAAATGTCCAACCAGTAATTCATTTCTGATATAACCCGCAAAAATAATCGATATTTTTGTTGTGGTTCGGAATTTAAAAATGGTGCAATCAAAACCGAAATTCTGACAAAACTATGGCATATTGCTTGACATAATGTGCTTTAGAAAGTTGGGAAATATCTTTCGTTAGCGAATTATGTTACTTTGAAAAGCAAAAAAGTTGGCCCCCAAGAAAGCTCGTGGCACAAGTTGAAGTATATACAGTACCAAGCATTATAGTTTTCTGCTGACATTTACTGAAAAAATGAAAATTATTGATTTTCATTTGGCCGAGAAAATAAATCAATTTTACATTGAAAAGGTGTAATTGAAAATTTTGTTCACTTCAACACCAAATTCGATCGTTTGTATTGTCTCATTTTTTATTTATTTTATTTATTTCATACCTATATTCTATAATTTTCTAAATGTTTATTTACTTGAAATATCTTATTTATTTATTATTTATTTCACTTTGTTTTAATTTAGCCGTCTTTGACACTTTCTGAATCATTGTGTCTATTGGCAGATGACCAACCATTTTTTCTTCCTGATCCTTGACCTTTGCTTGCCAGCTATTGTCCACATTGTTGTGCATAATTAGCTTTTTATGGTATTTATCAGTTAGGCGACGAAAAAAGAAAACCCTGTTCTACGGGCCCGACCGACCCAGATCTGAATAAAGTGGGGGAAAAAAAAATTCCTGTACAAATGAATGCCGACCCAAATTTCGGAAATTTCAGGAACAATTTTTTTGTGTATTTTCTCAAATTGCAAATTATTTTCAGATTTTGGTGATTTTTTGGGTCATTAAAAAAGAAAAAAAAGAACAGGGTTTCTTTTTTTTCGTCGCTTTACCGGTGGTTTTCCGAGAATTATATCCTGTCCTACATACTTTTCGGCCCCATATTTGTTTTTCATACCCTCAGTGTTTAGTGTAACTTTGTGTTTTGGTTGTCAATTTTGTTGCTTTTGTATGGCATTGGCTCTTTATGCCAAATTGTAATTAATGTTTGAAGAACATTGTTCATGATTGTAAATAAATATTGTAATAGTTTCTGTCATAAAAAAATGTGTTTATGGCAATATTGAGGATGATCATTGGATGTGTTTTAGCTGTACCGGTACTTTATTTCCATTCAATTACATTCTTGATGATAATGAATTCAAATGTAATCTTTTTATTTTATATTAATAACTCCATTGAATATAATAGGCTGCTATAAGTTTGAAATTAAATCCTTTCTTGTATGATGATATTGTTGATAATGCCAAAGAATCTGCTTAAAACCCAACCCTCTCCCTCTTGTGACTATTACTTTGATAATTACTTTGAAAAACACCTTTTCTGTAATTGCAATTTCAATTGGTTTACAGAGGATCAATCTAATTTAATTGATATTGTCAATTATAATTTAATTATTATACCACGGAAAGGCAGGAAAAGTGGTGGTGCTGCTTTGAATATTCATATTCGCTTTCTTTTAAATCTTGATCTAGTTCAGCATAATGCTATTGATCACTCAGCATGCTCAGAGTCTATTTTCATTGGAATTATGAATTCAAAGTGGAAGAATATTATTATTGGTAATGTTTATCGTGCTCATAAACCTGATGTTGATTGATTTAACTCTGATATAAATCGTTGTCTTGATGTTCTTACAAATGAAAACAAACATTGCCATTGTAATGTAGATCTTTACAGCACGAGGCTGATCAAAAATTCAGAATTCCTTAAGTAATTTATACATAATACAGTAAGCCAAAGATTTAAGGTACCAGTTATGTTCATCCCTGTATATCCTAAACAAAGGCAACTATGTCAAAATTATAACAAGCAGCCAGTATCTTACTCATTAGCTATGATTTAAGACCTTATTTGTTAAGGAACGGTGGTCTAAAACCTAAGGAAGAAACGAAATCAAAAGTTGCAATTTTGTGTTCTAATCAATGCAAGCACTACGCTAGTTATAACGTACTAATCAACGGAAGCACAGCTCTAGGGCTTGCAATGGAGTAAACTGCAACTTTTAAATTGGAATCTTCCCTGGGTTTTTGAATGTTGTGTCTTTATTTCTTGAACGATTTCAACGTATATGAGGTCTTAAATTCGAGCTAAAAGACGCAGCCATTAACTGCTGGTTCTAATTATGACATATCTGTCCTTTTGTAGGATATACAGGGATGAATATAACTGGTACCTTAATTTTTGGCTTACTGTATGTTTCCGCTTATAGATCGCTCACCAGGATTACGTCACATTCTGTCCCAATTTTTTGATAAGAAAATTACGTCTTGTATATGTGTGTCTGACATCACTGATCATCATTTTACCATATTTTTCAATCTACTGATTCTATTTCTTTATTTTGTTGGATCTACACATGGTCGTTCATTTACTCAACAGAATATTCGTTCTTTTACAAATCACTTAACTAATTGGAATCATGTTCTTAATGAGGAATCTGTTAGCCAAGCGTATAAGTGATTTTTTTAATAAACTCTCTGTCTTAAAATTATAATTATAATCGTTGTTTTCCTATTTAAGGCTAAACGTGCGAATTTTAGATCTAATCGTCACAACTGCTATTTTAAGATCTATTAGTCGTAAGGATAAGTTATACCGTAAATTCAAATCGTCCCCAAACAGTTGCCAATAACCGGTTTCTTGTAAATTATAGAAATACTCCTGCCAGTCAGATTCGTGTATTGTTGCATTACTCAGTGAACAAAAGCACAATCTCAAACAAACCTGGGAAATCCTTAATGATCTCCCAGGAAGGAATCATAATCAACCTTTTCCAGATTGTTTTGATATATATAACACTCCAACAACCAATTCTAAAAGTTGTGGAAACATGCATTCCTACAAATTCCAAACTGCACAACCTTCGTTTCATCCAACTCACCAATCATTTTACAACGTTGGGCTTTGGTCGATGTTATAAATTGTACTTAGTTTGTACGCATGGTGCAATGGGAGTGTACAATTTAGCCATATGGCCCTCCGACAAATACCTCTATGTAGGTATGACTCTACAAATAAGACCGACGCTTTTACATTCCCGCCTAATATCTAATACTGAATAAACCATTGGGAGCGGAAGTGTGAATTTAATACACAGATTTTGTCAATAAGACTCAGGCTTTTTCTTTTGGGTATCTGCTACTAATGCCACTTATTATTTTGTTCATGCAATTTCCTCCTTACTACAACTACTATGAACTTTATCAATGACTTCTGTAAAAGAGTGACATGCGATGATTTCAAGATTTAGTAGTTGATTTTAAAATAAGGAGGGCGTAGTATTATACTAATACGAATAAACAGGTGGAGCGTGGCATGAATATACCAAATTCAGGGATTTTCCTTTGTCGAAAATCAAAATCTAAAACTAAACAAGTAGGCCTATTTAATAATAACAACATATATACAAGCTAAAACCGTTGGCGCCGTGTTGCTTAAGCACCGATCACTCGGTGTGCAAATTCAACGGCGTGTATTGGTCATCACGGCTGCGAAATTCACTTCCGTGTTCTCACAGTCCGAGCAATGGTATGATAAACATGCCAGAGGAAGAGTGTTTAAACCAGGTGACAAAGTTCTAGTACCTTTTCCAATTCCATGACACCCAGTGGCGTACCGTGGGTCATCACATGACCGACAATGATTGGGGCACCGAATCTGATTGGGGGGGCACAAGCCGTTTTTCGGCACTTTTCCTATGGGATTTTTAAAATTTCAGATCGAGGGGGGGGGGTGGCCCTATGACGCTACGCCACTGAATTGACAGCCATTATAAGCCAGATATCATGGCCCATGTGAGGTAGAGTCAAAAGTGGGTGAAGTAGATTATATTATCAAGACTCTTTGTCATAAGAGCAGGCACATAATTCGTTATGAACACGGCAGAGTGCCGAATACGCAAAATTGCGGTTCTGAGTAAACGGCGTTTGAAAATCTTGGTACCATTCCATTGGTCCTTCTAAAAATTTGGAACATTCGTGAGCACTCATTTGAAATGTATATTATAGAAGTGAATGTGCACGAATTATTGGCAATACTTGCATGTTCTGAAATAATCGATATATCCCTCAAAACGCGTTTTAACAGCTATTCGGCTTTATGCTGTATCCAAAATGTCTCTACCACTGCGCAGAGAGAGGTCGAATACGCATTCAACTACGTGTAAACCATAGCACGCATCCTTGATTTGGGGCTTTTGTGTAGATATTACTGGTTGTCCTAAAGGCTATGTAGACTTAACTTGGTATAATGTTTTAAACAGTCATCCCTGTAATATTTTGCAAAAACTCAAGGATTTTAAAGTAAAAGTAAAATATTGGCCTATATTTTGCGTATAATTTTCCGGGATTTTCCAATTTCAAGTGCGCACACTCACATTATTAAACCACAGCAATATCATGTGGAGAATGTTTGTAAACTCAACCCAGAAAGTATCGAAACGATTATAGATGGTCAGATATATCGGGAACTGAAATATATAGCAAAAACTTATTTAATGTATATAAAGCGCAGCTTTCTCCTGTACATTTTGATACCTCTTTTGTTGCTCTACGATATCATTTGGTCAAGTTATGGGCGCTTGAGTGGCTCAAGTCGGATTTTGAAAGTTGCACTTAGCTCCTATTCAAGCCATCCATGTTCAGAGCATGCGACGACGAATCCAGGCAGTAATAGACAGTGATGGTGGGCACACCAAGTATTGATATGTCAGCAGAAAGAGTTCATGAGACAAGTCAGAGATAAGTAAAGGGTAGCAAGTATTGAAGTTGGAAGTCGAAGGAGTAAAATAAAGTAAAGTTCATGGTTAAGTAAACAGAGCACATCGGTGTCCTTGGTCTTGATTTTGTGTCATTGTACACGACGAACGCATTTGGCTTGAATAGGAGCTAAGTGCAACTTTCAAAATTCAACTTGAAGCCACTCAAGCGCCCATAACTCGACCAAATGATATCGGAGAGCAACAAAAGAGGTATCAAAATGCGCAGGAGAAAGCTGCGCTTTATATACATTAAATAAGTTTTTGCTATATATTTCAGTTCCCGATATATCTGACCATCTATAATCGTTTCGATACTTTCTGGGTTGAGTTTACTTATTTTGGTATCACTGGATAGAAGATACCTACAGCTATATGTTGGTATCAAATATATTAGTATAGGGCATGTTATATAGAAAATTAGGGGTTTCCCGCTATACAATACTATAGATCAACATGATTTGTACAGCTAAGTATACGATTCGTCTCTCTGCCGAATTCATTTATCGCACTTAGGCGCGATTCGTCCCAATCAAAATTTCAATAACTACGTCGGTGAGTAAGATTTACCATTAATTTTTGGTGGAAATAAAAGACAACCTGAAACATAATCATAAGCAAACAAAAACTCAATTTGCTCAAAATTCTCGATTCGTCACTCTGCCGAATCCATAACGATATGCTCAAAGAGTATGTTGAAAGAAGTGACAGTGACATTTCAAAACCACCAAATGTAACCAAACTCGCCAATAATGTAGACAAAGGTAAAGATGGCAATTCTGATTTCACATCAGGATAATGAGCTGGAGCACAAAGAGTATAATGTAAAATTGAACAATTCTGATGTGCTTACCTACTTACTATATTCATAACGTCATTAATATATGCGATCAAAAGTTAGGTCATCTTTCCCAAGACCAACAAAGTCAAATTGCAAATTTGATGCACAAATTTGACAATACTGAAAACAATGGTGTCACAGTGACACCGTCAATGTGAAAATGACACTGATAAAGATGTTTGTTTGACTTAAACTTGGTGTAATCGACAATAATAATATGTTGTACATTAATCTTCGGTGACACCCTAAGTGTCCAACTGACACCTTTCAGTGATCATTCGGTGATTTACACCAAAACCGGTGTAAGATTAATTGAAATGACTCCTAGGGTGTCAAAAGGTGGCAGGAAAAGCGCACATTTCTTTGAATTGTCAACGTCTGACAACATATTAACGCATGCGCCTTGGCACAAACAGAAGCGTCTTGTCACAGGTGTTTGTCCATGCTATCGAGCCCGGTAATTACCAAACTGCTACACTTTCAGACATTTGTAATAATAATCATGATAACATTAGCCTAATGTAGGCTTTGATTACTATTGCATCGACTAAATGAAAAAGTAAATTACAATTTCATTGTCAGAGACATGGAATGTTGTCTATTTTGTGTTGCTGCGTTGGTAAGCTTACTCACTGGTTGAATGATTAATCTGGTGTTATAAGCTTAACAATGAATCAATGAATAGTATGTAAAACAAAATCATGAAATGATGCAATGGATGTATCGGGTGATTTTGGATTAGTTATCTTGTTATCATGATTATTATCAAAAAATGTCTGGAAATCTTGCAATTGGGTACTTACGGATCCGATATAGCAAAGACAAAATTTCCCCGAAGATACGCCCCAATTAGGGCGTAAATGTTTCTCAATATGGCGCATTAAAGAGACAATTTATCACCCAGATGGCCACCGTAGGTGTCAAAACGAACATGACACCCAAAGGTGTCAATTTCTTACACCCATAAAAGAGTGAATTTGACACCTCTATAGGTGGCCACCTGAGGACCCATTTTTGACACTAGTTTTAGTGTGAAAATGACAACAAATACTATTTCATTGAATATATTTCCTGATACGCCAAGTAGAACACACATTTCATGATGTAGATATTTTGTAGGTGATACAAAACCAATCAAGCTGAATCCTTACAGAGTCAATCCATTAAAATGGAACATCTCAAAATGAGATCAATTATATGTACTACTACTACTACTACTACTACTACTACTACTACTACTACTACTACTACTACTACTACTACTACTACTACTACTACTACTACTACTACTACTACTACTACTACTATCACATACTACTACTACTACTACTACTACTACTACTACTATCACTATCATCACTACTACTACTACTATCATCATCATCACCACTACTACTACTACTACTACTACCACTACTACACCACACTACACCACCACCACCACACCACCACATATCACTACCACACCACCACACACCACTCACCACACCATCACCACCACACCACACCACCACCACTACCACCACCACCACCAAACACCACCACCCCCACCACCACCACCACCACCACCACCACCACCACCACCACCACCACACACCACCACCACCACCACCACCACCACCACCACCACCACCACCACCACCACCACCACCACCACCACCACCACCACCACCACCACCACCACCACCACCACACACCACCACCACCACCACCACCACCACCACCACCACCACCACACCACCACCACCACCACCACCACCACCACCACCACCACCACCACCACCACCACCACCACCACCACCACCACCACCACCACCACCACCACCACCACCACCACCACCACCACCACCACCACCACCACCACCACCACCACCACCACCACCACCACCACCACCACCACCACCACTGACCACCACCACCACCACCACCACCACCACCACTGGCCACTGGACCACCACCACCACCACCACCACCACCACCACTGGACTACCACTGGACTGGACTGGACTACTACTACCACTACTACTACTACTACTACTACTACTACTACTACTACTACTACTACTACTACTACTACTACTACTACTACTACTACTACTACTACTACTACTACTACTACTACTACTACTACTACTACTACTACTACTACTACTACTACTACTACTACTACTACTACTACTACTACTACTACTACTACTACTACTACTACTCTACAATCCCTTATTTTGGTGTACCGCCCGCGCTATTCCCTGGGCCATTCGGGGTGCATTTTCAGCCATGTTGGTTTATTGTTGGCCATTAATAAAAATGTGGTTTAGAAAGTTTTTTTGGTTTAAAAAGGTTTATTTCCTGTAGTGCGCGCATTTCGTTTTTGACGGCGTATTTTGCGCATTAGATTTTTTTACACTTACTTTAATTAGAGAATAAAGGTATTGGTTTTAGCATGGAAATATACTACTATTTCCATGGTTTTAACCACTGGAGTACCGTACTTCTATCGTCTCATATAACACGGGCGTACAAAATTATTTTAAGTAAAACAACGATCCGTAGCCAGCGCTTTTTTAGAGGAGGGAAAAGGGAGACAAGACAAATTTGAAGGGGGGGGGGGATATTGACGAAAATGGTAAAAAATGCCAGTGGCGTAGATATCTTTTTGACATTCGGTGATGCGGTTGTAAAATTGTTCTTAACGACAAAAACAAAATGACAACATTTTGCCATATTGAAGCTAAACTGGTGAAATGTGGTATAGAAAAGTGGCATTCGCGCAAAAAATAGGTTAAAATAGCCAAATATGAGGTTAGTTTGGTCAGAAAGCCACGTACAGGCGTCAACATTGGGGGATGATTGTATGGAGCACCCCCTCCCCCGGTATATACGCATATGAACAATGGGCTAAAAAGTACAAAGAGGCCTAAAAATCTTAAATATCGGGGCGGCCACCATCCCTCAAAGGGGGGGGGTAAGACTTCTCACAGGGGAAGGGTTGCCCCCATTGCCCCTGGCTACGCCACTGGTATAGATAAAGGGGCAAATAACTGGCTGACAACGCCAACAAATCCTAACGGTAAAAACGCTATTGGACAGATTTTTCGTTTAATTGTCCATTATAATGACTTGGCCCAGGGCTGAATGAGCGCAACATTTATACTAGACCTACGTTACTCGGTTTCTGTTCATTTTTATGAAAGCAAATGATAACATTACATTAAAACAATCGCTTAGGCCAAAAAAACAAAACAAGTTTGTTTCCTGTAACGCGCGCATTTCGTTTATGACGGCTTATTTTGTGCATTAGAATTTTTGTTTTCACTTACAAGGGAAAAAAAGCAAACAAAAAAACCTCCAGCAAATCGCAAAAAATAATATAAAACACTACTGGAGAAAATATTTACACATTACACAAACGAGCGTAGTGAAAAACTACTGGAGAAACATATGTATGCTTTTTTTGTGGGGGTCGGAGAGACCCACTGTAAATTCCCATTCCAATTTGCAGTAAAAAAGCTTTTTAGACAGGACTTTTTAGACCTGTTACAGGAAACAAACATGTTTTTTGGCCTTACTATAATAGCTAAAATACACCACACATAGCAATTTCGAATGTATTCAATGCAATTGGAAACAAATGGGGGAAACCCGATAACAAAATAGAACAGAGAGTTTATAAATTTCAAAAAACCCCGTACAATACAGTTAATTTTATGCACAAAACCAGATAACAGGGATTTCCCATTTCTATATTAATTTGTACATGACCTTCAGTTCAACCTCATCGATATACCAGCTTTAACAATTAGACATGATATATATAATGCATATGATAGCACTTTGTATTTAAAAGTTCAGTAAACACAGTAGATTAGTGAATATTGTGTATTAGTACAATAGATTCCCGTAATCATCGTGGAAATCATGTAGGTCGTTTCTCTAATTTACTGCTCCTTGTGCCCTATTGGGTTCTGCCTATAAGAAATAAATTAAGAAATGTTAAATGCACCATATTTGGCACAGATGCAATACTCATAGCGCTATAAGTTGGCTATGAAAGCATTTCAACATCCTTATTTAGTGGGGAAAGGTCGTTGAACGTTTAGTTACACAAGGGGAACGTTACAAATTGCCCGGACTTGCATGTGTTCCTCGAGTCGTAAGGATTCAGAAAAAAAGTATAGCTTGACCTAAGGACGAAGTACGATTATGTACTTAATCTACAAAAACCTCGTTTTTGATCAAAATTGCACATTAATATATTGGTTGTACAGGGGTAAAAATTTCAACTTGCTCCGATTTTGGCAAAAATGGTGGCAAATTGTTTGCTTAGTACTAATTTATTAACCTACTAAGATAGCGGGTAAAAAAGGTCATACACCACTGGCCACTTTTGATCTTTATCTTCCATTGCTCATAACAAGTAAAAGCTAGTAAAGATGGCAAGTACCATATGTTTTCTGGCTTTTAATGTCAAGATAAACAATTTGCCATTATTCTCGCCCAAATCAAGTTGAAATTTTGACCCATGTACAGCCAAAATGAGTCGTTTTTACTCATGTTTTTGATGTAACAATAGGTCGTGGATCATGTGGATAGCACAAACTCTACAATTTAGACATCTTTGTGATCAGGCAATTAATTGTGTATCATTCAACAAGATTAGATTGTAGGATTGTTTCATACGATTGGTCTGTAAGAAATAATTTTCCACTGACCCACATAATCATAACACAAGAGTATGCACTATTGATAACACATCAAAATAGGACAATATCCATTGAGTTTTGTTGTGTCTATTTGACATTGACAATTCTTGTGTTACCTGAATGAGAAAGTACCCTAGACAGTTTGATATATTCTTTTTTCTGATTTCTCGCAACAATTTGAGATACTAAAAATCAGAGTAAAAATCAGAGCAACTGTGGGCACGGTGGCTCAGTGGATACGGCCTTGGACTCATACTCTGAGAGCTTGCTAGACGTACGTGGGTTCGAGTCCCCGTCCCACCACTGTGTTGCGCCATTGGGCAAGGCGCTTTACCTCGCTTGCCTCACCCCACCCAGGTGCAATGGGAAGCTGTTAGGGTTAGTCACAGTCGTTGTACTGATGAATCCTGCGCCATTTGTAGGCTGCAAACGTGGTTCCGGCATAATCTAATGACGGCGGAATAAATGTAAAGCGCTTTGAGGCTGTTTACGGCATAAAGCGCTATATAAATATCTACATTTATTATTTTTTATTTATTTATTTCATTTTCGCCTCATGATGTTACTTTTTTTGCCCATAACCGTACATCATAGATAGGTCAAAGTATATTTGTTTCTGAATTTCTATTGGCAGATGATCACGATGGTGTGGGTTTTGAACAAGTTTGAGTAATTTTGATCTTGACCTTCTGCAAAGTTCAATGACCTTTTTCAACTAAATGGGAGCATTGCTGAATTGTGAATACTCTCAATCATCTGGGAATCATACAATGAGGGAATAAGTTCAATCTATTCAACCAGATTCACGTACCTTGGAGCAACCAACGTTGCGGCCAGTACCACTGACCTTCAGCTGGGTTGTGATGTTAAACACCATTGCTGAAATGTCTCCATAGTATAGATTAATCACCACTTTATTAGGCTGCAAAATATGACAGCTTTATCATGATTTACACGATTGTAGTGCATGTGAACTGAAATCTTTTGCACTATTATTATGTATGCACGTTTAATTGATAATGAATCATTCTGTGTAACTGATACAATAACATCGTCACTAAACAGATTTGGGAATAAATATAATTTTTAGAGATATTTATAATCAAATAAAATTCAGCAGAACAGCAGTAGCAGCAGCAAAAGACAAACTGGATTCAGGTAAGACCATTAACATAACGAAATATCAGTATGATATTATGTTTAACTTACACTGCCGAGACAAATAGGCAAAAGAGAATGACCATAAGTGCCTTTAGAAAAAGACAGTAGTGACAATTATTATACCCCACAGTACTACCATTTTTTGTACTTTGTTTGAAAGTATTGGTGTTATAGATATACAGATATAAAATTGCCTAAAACTCTTGAGAGAGGTTGTGCTAATTGTGAGAGATCGTGCTAATCAGTACATGAGACGCAATACGTAAAACGGACGTCATGAGTGTATGCGATATTACACTCACCTATGAAGATCACTGTTATTACCACACAAACCGCATGCCTTCCCCATGGCTGCTGAGCTGCTCGTGAGCGAATCATCAATTCAAAGCGTGTTTATTCATTTTATTCATATTAGCCGCTCAAACAACTTTGGGTGCCGCCTAAACTTTGGCACAAGTCAGCACACCATTGGGCTGTGTGAGAGCAATGGTACCACTTTCTCAAGTGGTGCGCTTACACATAACTTTCTATTCATCACTTATTGACAGTCACCTGCCAGGAAAAGCTATTATAATATGCGGTCGGGTCAGTGACCAATTCAATGGCGGACAATGGTGACCAACAATGGTACCACTTTTCAGTAAATCAAGTTGGCATCAAAGGAACAATGCGTTAAGTAATCTATTGCTTCTTCTTCATTTCTAAGCTCCTTGATCGAAATATTTTCACGGAGATTACAAAAAAAAGACACTTTAGTGATGTATACACATATATTCATATGCATATCGTATGCAGGAGGATCGATTGAAGCGATATGACTAGTAATATAGGCTAGTTGACTTTTATTCAAGTAATTTATTGCTCGAAAGAAAGGAGAAGAGAGAGAGAGGAGACCGAGCGGGAGAGGGTGTGTGTGTGTGTGGGAGGTCAGGGGAGAGAAAGAGAAAAAGAGGGTAGAGAGGATTGGAAGAGGGAAGGGAAGGAAGGGGAGAGTGGCGTGGAATAGTGTGTAGGGGAGAGAAGATATCGAATGTAGGGGAGGCGAGGGTACTCAGAGTAATCTGAGACCATTTTTTAAATATCAAAATCCAGAGAATTTGTAAATTTTTGTCCCCTGTGATATCTAAATTGTGACATTTGACCGTTCCCCTATAACTCAAGAACTGTACATCGGAGACAGGTCAAACAATACTTTTTCTGAATCATTATGACGAGAGGTATGGTTTTTATTCAGATTTGACCAAACATTGAAATTTTGGATTTATGCAAATTAGGCACTGTTCAACTACTTGGATTTGTGGGGACTTTTGATATGTTTTTGTGTGAGCTTTTGGGAGATGTGTGCACGTAAAATGGATTTGGTTGCAATTAGTTGTGGGTAATTTCCTTAATTTGAGCAAGGAAATTTCAAACCTAATATTCTGCGGTCACACGGTTATGTAACAAACTGAAATGAAAACCGAAGGTATCGGTAATGACGTAAGATAATAGGAAACCAGGTGACCAAAAGCAAAACCAATCCCGAATGTCTTGTGGAAATATGTTATCGATTTCATACAAATGGGAATATATCCCTGGAGTTGCTCCACAATTAATGCAGATAATCAAAACGTAATGAACATTTACTAGTTTCGTTTATATGACTATTTACTAGTTTCTGCCTTCGATCTTTTGGTTTGTTCCCTAAAAGAAAGAAATTATGTGTCCAATGTCCAAATATCCACGTCACCATCGCGTGTAGGTTATCACCTTTATCTGCCACCCAAAAGTTATAGACGTGACATCAACTCCACGTAGACTGATTAAATGAGCATTAATGGATAAAAAAAAATCTACATGTACCAGCGTACAGAAAAGGGTATGTATGGCTACTCCAGTCACCTCTTGATCAGAAACTCCGTTTGTTAGTTTTGATATTGACATAAAATGATTTCAAAGTAGCCTTTAGACTCATTTAGATCCTTGGATTTGATATAAATTTAGATCACAAATATTGCAAATGATAATGTGCTGTTTGTTGAAACGATAACTTGAAATAGTCGGGTAGATCTGGTTTGTGAGTGTAAAGTTGGATATGACTAACATGTTTGGCATTTGAGATGTATTGAATAAGAATATAATGGGTGCCCAGTGGGGACCCTTAAGGGTAGACGGGGTATTGTTGGTCGAAGCAACCAAAACAAAAATCGATTTTCAAAATCTAAATCAATACATTATTGAAAAATAACACTCCGATGTTTTGCAAAAGTTCATTCTACAAATCATATACTTTGAAACTTTTTTCATACTGCAGTTACTGTCCGTTTTCCTATACACAATACACAGTGCTCTCACCATTGACGCGTGACCCCTACAAATGATCTACGTTGGAAGAATGGGCACTTGGCTAGTTAACATCACTGTGTGAAAATAACCAGCCAATATGTTAGGTATTCTCCAAACTTCTAGCAAATATATTTCTCTAACATGACCTAAAATTACAGCTAGGTTAGATGTTCAGAAATAGTCGCACTTTTGTAAAATATGAGTGAGGGCAAGGCATAGCTAGCCAACTCCCCGTGTTAATTGAATGGAGATTTGACCGAAAATATTGGTATCGGACCGCTCACTTCTGAAGGATGCCACAAAAACGGTACAAGCTACATTTTAACTATTCTCTGGCAATCATCATGATGAGTTTCTGATATAGTATGCCGAAATTGGGTACTGTAGGTGATTGACAAATGGTCGCACTTTTCTGATAAATAAGTGACAGTGAACATGAAATATCAGCGCCCATAAACCCAAGTTAGTAGCTAGTTAGTGGAGGCCGTCACGTGACTGATTATTGATTATTGAAGTGCCTTATTAATAGATACGCACGATTTAGGGCAAGAAAAACAAACCGGGATACTTTTGGAGACATCATCATCATCATCATCATCATCATCATCATCATCATCGACATCATCATCATCATCACTTTCTACATTTTTTCTAAACAACATAGGGCCTACCGTTTTAATAAGATTTTTTTCTTGAAATGCATGTAACTATAATTATTGTTTAGAGCGTGATGAAATAAAACATCACGATTTTCATCACAAAACAAAGTAATAGGCCTACAAAAGAAATACATTTTTCAAGAGTGATTGAATAAAACATCACGATTTTCATCACGGAACAAAGTAATACATAAGACATTGTTTGTTTGATTGCAATCAACCGCGACAGTTCGTCTCACACACATAACAATGCACTGCGATCAAATAGGTTGATGACAACATTTGTTTGGAGCCAATCAATAATTTCACGTACAGCCTCTATGCAAATTAGAGTTTACACACGCTGCAGCTGGGGTAATCGACCGAAGCTTGTTGCCGTTAGTGATCGAATGCATGAGCTTATTTGCTTTACTGAATCGATTTACTGGATTAATTTCCTGTTAACTGGGTTTAATGCCACAAAGGTCGAATCGCCTTTGCCATGGACCATGACTGCATCATGTACAAAAGTGTTGTTGTTTCAGTCCTCTTTACAACATAACTCAAGAACCCCAGGACCTACAAAAGTATATGATATTTGAATTCTTCTACACGCTCGCTATGAAATGATCATGCAATTTTTGCCAAAGCTCAATACCATTCGCAAGATGCTGTGAACCACCAAATCTGCTATCGTCATGTGCTGTGCGTATCGAATTGACTAAATTTAGGGATTTTCCTTTGTCGCCCGTGTAATTGAATGGGATTATTTTGAAACTTTAAGGTTAAACAAAGTGTTGAAGGGCTTTACCTCCAGAAAAAATATATTATTACCTTATACGTAAGAAAATATGTCTACTTATCATGTGAAATAAAAAAATCCGGAAAAAAATGTGTGAAAATGTGTTTTTAGCCTATTTTTTAGCTCTTGTCAAGCACTATTATTCGATTTGTTTACAAGCGCCAAGTAACTGTCGTCAAGGAGAGTGATTGACATCTTTATTATTAGAGAAGAATGGAATCTGTATAGTTCATGAATATTCATGTAGTAATTATACAACCTGTATCCCAGCCATTTTTGCTTAGCTATCATAATCGTTCATATAAGACGCCCATATGATCCATGGTGTTAAACTGATATTCAGCAACTTTATATCTCTCGATCTTTGCGATCCGAAATATTGAATTTCAACTTTAGGCACATCTCTAGCAAGATAATTAAATACCTGTCACAAATAGAGGTCTTGAAATGTTACTTGCAACGTTAAAAATGTGAATAGAGAACAAATCGGGTTCCCCACCGGGTTCAAACATGCTTCAAAAATATAGGTAATTGTCAACGCCTACTACCAGAATAGCCGGAAGAGGGCAGACTTCATAAGGGAGTGTTCATAATATATTTTAGTGGGGGACAAAGAATTTGGAACTTATTTCGGGAAATGTCCTGGGTTTTGGTTTTGTTTTTTATTTTATCTTCCTGTTCGGGTGTTTCGGTTGGCACATTTTCGGGGCATTTTCATGCACTTCACAGGAGTTTTTCGTGGCCTCTCTGTAGCTGTCGTGTGTCTTTTTCCCCACGTACAGGGTATAAATAATAAATGAATAATAATATATGAAAAAAAGAATCTGGAACTTCAACGTCAAAAAACAAAACAAAAACAAGACAAACTGTACCCTGCTAAAAATATCAACCCCTATCCTCTCTGAGAATAAAATAATAAGACTCCAACCTCACCTGCAAAAAAATATTTTTTCGGGGGCCGGATAATTTGGGATAAGTTCGGGCCTATTTTATTGCGACAATTTTCAAAATCTATAAGGTGAAATGTGTCGTGGGGATGTGCGGCAGATTTGGGGTGCATTTTCAGCCATTTAGTTTAGACTCTGTTGTATTTTTAGCCATGATTTTATTGACCCTCAGTGTCATGAAAATTAGGTTTAAGAAGGGTATTTTTCAATAATTTTCTCGAAAAGTACAAATTTGCGACTTTTTCAGTCCAAAGTTGATACAATTTTGGGTCTGTTTTATTCAAATTTGGTTTAAAATCGCATCCTTACCCAACTTGAGAAGTTACCCCCGCGGGTGTGCACCGAGATCCAATTTATAGGCCTACACTCATCATTAGTGAGCCTAAAATCAAAGTGTTAATACCATTAACACTACCATGGCCCGTTTTGTCGTGATGACTGGCTTCCAAAATGTAGGCCTATTTTAAATTATAAATCTGGTCCCGCTATAGAGGTGTGTTTTTACCCGCGGAGGTCTCTCCCTCGGGTTCGTGGATGTGCCACAGTTTTGGGGTAGGCCTACCTTTTCAACGACTATGATGGGTGGGTTTACAGCGAAGACCAACTTTTGGGCGCATTTTGGCAAAAGTGCCCTTAAAAAGCGTCAAATTAGGCCAAATGTGGGTGACTTTGATCCCCGCGGTACAAATGTTTTAAAGAGACCCGCCCCGAGGTGTTTATATAAAAAAAAATGGTCGGGCCTGCTAAAAAACCTCCCGGAATCAAGCATGGGTAGGCATACCAAAATGCCTTGAGACCCCCCCCAACCCAGCGCCGGGACCTCCATGACATGATATTCTCCGCGAGTCCACCAGAAAATATAAAAATATAACATTTTGATAGGCTTACTAGGCCTATATTTGTCTGTAAACCTTTCTTGTAGTTGTAGGCTACCGCGTATGTCTACCGTGATGACAGTAGCGTAGCTGCCGGGGGGGCAATTGCAAAATTGCCTATTTGGGCCCCCGCCCCTAGTGCAAGGAAAAAAGGGGAAAGAGGGGGAAGAGGAAAAAAAGAGAGGGTGAGATCTCGAGAGGAGGGGCAGAGAGATGGGGAATCCAAACGATATGCAATACAGCTCAATAGGCCTACCATATATTATTTATCAATAAGCCTGGCAAAATTGTCTATTTGGGCCCCCCGCCCCAGTGGGAAAATTTGGTGGATTTGGGCCCCGCCCCATAAGACTCCCATAGGGCCTACAGTCTTGCCCCTCCTGGAAAAAATCCCAGCTACGCCGCTGCGTGATGATGTTGCAAAGTTGCGGAAGTTCATTCATAAATTTCCCATTTCCACTCGACAACAACAGGCCAGCACGCAGCGCGCAGTAGCTAATCCCCGAGCTAATCAGAGACATGTGCGTTTCTCTTTCAACAGAAAATATGTGACCATGTGACTGACACGATGTAGGCCTACGCTTCAAATAATTATGCTCTCGGCGTCGAAAGTATGAAAATGGAAAATATTTATAATGAACACTCCTTATTTAGCCACACCTCTGTTCCTTTCTCGGGTTGCCTGGTATATCAGCAAAATCCTACACCTATCGCCTTCCCTTGGTAAAATCCCTGATAAAAACTCGTGATATTGAAATTGAATTTCAGCGCCAGAACTTCCGCCATTCTAGCATCATGGATGGATATGCAGTGGCGCCGCTAGGGGGAGGGGGGCAGTATTTCCCCCAATATTTTTTCTTTCCCACTCAGTTTTTTGGCAAAATCCCCACAATTATGTAATTTTCCACTTTTTGCGGCAATTTAGTGCAATGATTTCCAAGTGCCCCGTCTCAAATTCACTTCCCCCCCCCCATGCCCCCCGAAAAAAATTCTGGTTCCGCCACTACGGGTATGGCCATAGCTAGGGGGCTTTCCCACCCCACCCCAGTTGCCCTTGGTTATGCTGGACGTATGAGAAATTTAGAGCTTGTTCAATTCCACCAATTTTAGAAATTTTAAAGGTATATACAGTGTATATAGCCTATTAAAACGGATCACAGTCAAATAAAATATCGTAGGCCTAATAATTTACCACTGGCATTTATTGAGCTGCTCACTTCTTGAAAATTATATGGTTTAATATTGATATTATACAATTGAGCTCCTTGTCAAGCTCCTCAGTACACATAGGAGAGTGACTAACTGAGCTCCCGCTATTTTCAGAAATGAAGGCCTGGCCTATTAAATGAATAATTAGGATTGAGGCAGCCTTTTGTTTCATTTTACAGAACTTTTTTAATCCCCCAAAATTAGTGTTTTTTTTTTTTTTTAATGGGGAGTAGGCTTTTAAAACGAAATTCAAATTTGGCAATATTTTCCATTGCTTAACGAATTGATCTGCGTGAAAATGCCTAAACATGTGGCCAGAGCGGGATGAGTGGTATAAAAATCTTAACTTGTGAGAAAGGACGTAGGCCTATGGGGTTGTATGAGGCTGTGGATCACGAAATGCCCCTTTAATGTGTGCTAGGTAAAGTCATTCTTCCTCCCTTTCGACTTGCCAAAATTTATTCCCTCCCCCGGCCCCGGCTTGCCAAAAATTGCTTTCTCGAAAGGCTGTGCAATCAGTACCGGTATTAGCCTACTAATTAGGCCTATAAGCCAAAATTTCCAAGCGACTCGCTAAAAATCGCTTGCCTCCCGTCTCGGCCAGCCAAAAATCGCTTGTCCGCACCCCCCTGGACTGCCAAATTTTGTGGCCCCTCCCCCTTGGCCTGCCAAAAATACCCCCACCCCCTTTGCATATGCCTAGGCCTATATGCCAATTTTTTGGGATCCCCAATTTCCATACCCATACCTTAAATGGATTTCTAAATATCTACCTGTTGCAAGCGCAGCAAGCATGAAAATGTGCACATTTTTTCGCGCCCTAACTACCCCCCCACATTTTCCCCTCCCATGCACCAGGTTCATTGGCGCTAGATTTTAAGCTAGAAAATACCTAAATATTTTAAAATCCAAACTCGGCAACACCCGGCGGCAACACCACAAATAGAGCCCGTTGTACATGTCGTACGTAAACAGCGTGTGTAAAAAAAAAAATGAAAGTGCCACTTTTGTCCAAAAAATTTCGAATTTTGGCCTTGAGCAGCGACAATCAGAGGTAAGAAAAACACAGTATGACGCAGCTTGAAATATAGAATCACTATATCAATTTTGAAGTTTGTACTTCAAAGCACAAGCCGAAACGAGGTGAAATGGTTCTAAAAAATATTGATTTCGCTGTATCTTTTTATCGCGAAACTAGACAATTTGACAGCAGCGAGTCGGAAAAATAGCAAATATCTCAATTTTCTGCTATCGAAATAAAAATTTAAATAGCACCTGCATATAGAAGAGGGTTTATAGAAATAATGTAGGTCAGAATTTTGTCTATGAAATCGTGCACGGAATTATTATTACTGGTTACAAAACGACATACAAGTGGAGGCCATTTTACTTCAAATTCGGCCAACATGTAAGCTTACTAAAACAAATCGAGACAAGCAATATCAAGAATGAATATGCACATTCTTTTATTGACTTGTTTGCAATGTGCGTCGTAGTTCCCAACAAAATCGCCACTTCCACTGAGAAATTATGGCCTTGTTCCCAAAAAAAAATCTTGATGCTCCGGATATTGAAAAAAAATTGAAATGTTTGAAAAGTACATTTCTTTTTGAGCCAAGTGGAAAATTCAAGCATAATAATAACCCTTACACTTTCAGCTTTTAGACGTAGTTTGCGTTTTCTCTCTACGATATTTATTTCCAGAAATAGATAATTTTAAAGGGGGCTACATGCAGTCTCATTCTGGATCGATCATTACAAAGTTTAGTATAACCTTAAAACGCACCCAAAATCACAAAACAAACAAGTAGAGGGCTTGCGATGTTCCATACGTCCTGCGCAGACCATGCGCTTATATAGCGATCAACATGCTCAATATGTGCGTACATACATGTATATTGCTAGTCTCGGTTCAGAACCCAGGCTTTCACTCCTCAAACAATGTTTGGAATTGTTTTTCAAGCATCTATATTTCAGATATTTTTCCTATCGTGTTACATATCAATGGATAGCTGATTCATTTCCCTTTATGTCTTGTGAATGGAGCGGGGTCTCAAGGGATGTGTAATGGGCGGAATCTGGTTTGGATTCCAGAGGGTGTGTGCCTGTAACAGACACAGCCACCAGAAAAGGACTAGCTCAGATCGAGCCAAATAAGTTTGCAGTTCAGAAATTTCATTTTTTTTCTCAGCCTTGAAAAAAATCGGCAGAGCTGTGAATCGAACCCGGGACCTCCCTGTTGTAAAACTCAGTGCGGGCCGTTACCACTGAGCCAACTGACAATTAGCTGTGAGAAGTTTGATATATAGTAATCCTTGATATTGCTGAATAGAATAAATCAATACTGATAGGCCTATCTAATGTACGATATACTATTCAAAATTAATAGACGTTCCACAGGGGCCTATAAACTAGGAATATAATGTGAAATGACTATCAATCGATCAATCAATCAAGTTATCAAGAATCAATCAATCAATAATAAACCGATGAATCATGGAATATTACTTATTACTAACTAATATACCAAATAAATAAATAAGTCAGTAAATAAATAAATAGGCATAGGCCTAAATAAGTAAATAAATAAATAAATAAATAAATAAATAAATAAATAAATAAATAAATAAATAAATAAATAAATAAATAAATAAATAAATAATGCAGAATGCAGTTAGTATTTTAATAGAGGTTATCCACTTTACTCACGTGTGACTTCTAACAAAAGGCGCTGGTCCCGTAGTATTCCTCATTCAAACCAATTCAATGCACGACCTCGGAGTTACTAGTAATACCTGCATGACTTCAGCGGGCTATTTTGAAACAGTCATGGTTGCACATGCAGGTACTTCTTTTGAAACTCCTAAACAAGGTATAGCAGTCGCTGCTAGGATATGCAGCTTATAGAACGCGGATAACCTCTATTACAACATTCCAAACATTCTATTATAATCTTCTGCTATACACGCAAAGGACATGTGCTTTTAATATCAGCGCCCCGGGTCCGCGCCTAATCAATAATGAGTCTTTCACCATGCTCACACTATAGTTAAACTACTGTATCCCTGTAGGATTATCTACTGACCAGGTGCTAAACAACTCAATGTAGACGCAAGCTTCCGTGCGGGAAACATAAAAACATACTCGCCAGTCGTGCGGTTTTTATGAGATTTGATACGGCGCTGAAGTCTAAAGCTGTTCCAAAATCAGTTCCAGACCCTGTTTCCAGACGATAATTTGTATGTTGTTACAAGGAATTCAAAGTAATTTTATCGTCAAGTGACCCATATAGAGGAATACGACATCTATCTAAGGAGCGTGACTAGATATTTGCTTTAATTTCATGATCAGTTTAAAACGCATTAAAAACGCCAAATTGCAGTCATAAAATATATAATATTAGTAAATCACCCAAGCGAATGGTAACGTAGGTCAGTGGAAAATAACTGCAATAACAATAACAAACTATGTGCTTAAAGAGTTGTCTTTGGCATGTCACTTTTTTTGAAACATCACCAAAATGATCAAATTTTGGAAAAACGCCCCAGAATTTAAAACAAACACGAACCTTCCAAAATAAATACATATTCACACTCGGCGGCCCAGGCACTACCTGCCGCTGTGATTTAGGGTAACTCGTTGCTTCCCTCTCCAGATACCTGTACTGCGGTCAATCGGGTTGAGGTCTGGGCTAATAGCAGGCCATTCCATTCTCTCTACGCCCATATTAGTCGTTGATAACCCTGGCTCTGTGGGGTGAGCATTGTCACCATGGAAGATTGCATTAGGTCCCAGATTGTGAAGATGTGGGATTGCAACTTGCTGCAGAATGTCATCACGGTACCTGACTGCATTTGGATTTCCTTCAATTATGACAAGCCTGGTTTTGCCAGTGATGGAGATTCCAGCACACACTATGATACTGCTCCCACCAAAAGCTGTAACTCGATCAATGCAACAATCAGCATGACATTCTCCACGTGTCTCCATAATCTGACCCTGCTATCCAACTCCCGGAAACAGAACATGGACTCATCACTAAACATGACATTTCTCTACATGTTCAAGTTCCCTTGTCGATGTTGTCGGCACCATTGTAAACGGGCCAGGTGGTGAAGGGCAGTCATTGGTGGCTATGGAGATGGGCTGCATGTAACTGTTCCTGATGGTCTGATCACAAATTCGTCTGCCATAGCGTCCTGCAAACCATGCCTGCAAATTTTGTGCAGAAAATCTACGGTTGCGCAGTGATGCAAGGGTGATGGACTGGTCTTCTTGGGGTGTTGTACTCTTTGAACGCCCACTTCTTGGTCTGTCCTTGATCTCGCCAGTTTCAAGGAGTTTCAATTTGGAGATCATGCAGGACTCACTCCAAACATTGCTGTAACGTGGTTCTGAGGGAAAACAGTTTCAAGGTGCCCTATGGCACGAACTTTATCCACTTCAGATAATCTTGGCATTATAAATAGATTAGACATCAAATAAACATTGAAAAAGTGACCAACACCAAATACTCGCTGTGCATTCATCCATGTTCAACCACCTGTAATACTGTTTATGTTGCTTGCTTTCGGTCATTTTACATGTTGAGTTTTAGTTTTGGTTTTGGTTTTGGTCACATGCTTTCCTATTACCCTGCCTAACCACTTGACTCACAAGATATTGAATTCTTTGTTTCTACCTTCTGTTAAAAACTTAACATTTGTATCATGCAGATTCGGTTTTCGTTTCAGTTTTGAAATGACCGATTGAAAGACGTGGTTTACAAAATCGAATAAGCCATGGCTATTTTAGCTGTTAAAATACATAGCCCATCGAAATATTTGCACTCGACATTACAAAAGGGGCGACTATTGTAATTGTAGGTGTTATAAACAAAATCGATTCATGTCCTTAATCCCATGTACCCGAATCGATGGAAGGCCATTATATGACTTCCAATAAGGTAATGACTTATACTGATGCATTTTGTACTGGAAAACGTAGAAGATAGAGGGGAAAAGAGATTGTATGTGGTGCGTGGGGGGGGGGGATGGAGGTAAGGGCAGGGAGAAAGAGAAACAGATGATAGAGAGCATTGGAAGTGAAAAGAGAAGGGGGAGAGCTCGAGATAGAGGAGATATCGAATGTAGGGGAGGAGGGAGGGGGGGAGAAGGAGACACTTAGGGAAGAGGTGGTTATATAGGTGGGGGAGAGGGGAGCCTAGGTAAGAGGTATGGGATGTGCTTACCGGGGATAATAAACTAATTCATAATCAAATCATCTCCATACATCGTTTATGTTTCATGCAAACAAACAAAGCCCCCACCCTACCCCACCTCATCCAGAAAGTTAGGAAAATCATTTAGCTACATATTGATGCCAAAATGATTTCAAAATCACGAGTAAAGGTTGAGTTATGGGAATTTATATCTCCCCTACCCCTTAATTTTGTCCTATTTTTTGTGACTTTATGTGATTATATACGTCCATATATAAAATGATCTGTAAACAAAAAGTGATACCACAATTTGAGACCACTACCTACCTAGCAGTGATCTAGAGGGTCCATACTAATTACCTATGGTGTCAAACCTTATATGTAGTGGGGGATGAACGAAGTAATTTTTTTGAGGTTGCTGCTCCTGGACTATTGTGTTTTATATAGTTTTTACTGTATAACATGACCAAATGGAATAATTATGGGATCTTCAACACACTGTACTTGAGACTCCTTTGTAAATATTGTACATATTTTGACCGTTTCCGGTGTACCATATCTTGACATGATCTTTTCACCACCTGTAGGTGACATTACGAACTATATGTATGCAAATTTTCAAGTAGCTACCTTTAACAAAAACAAAAGTTATGATCCAACAGGTAGAACTTTTTGAATGACCCTCGTAATATATACCCTATACTGTGTCCTCCCAGCATAATAGTGTTAAGGCCGGTTCAAAGTATATATTCGAAGGCGAATATTCGGCTTCGAATACTTTTTGGTCGTCAAAATATATGCGGCTTCGAATATAAAACTATGAACCGGAGAAAGATATATTTCTACAATTTACAGCGTTGCCCGACTGTTAACAAGTATTGCCCGTTGACCTAGGTAAGCAAAATTTAGAGAATTTCTGTAACGTAGTCAATACAATAATAGGTAAACTCAATATTGAACTACTGTCATGATTTAATGTCTGTAAAATAAAAATGAATAAATACATTAATAAGTTAATAAAGAAATAAATAAGTCAATAAATAAGTCAATAAGTGGCCATGCGTTTTAAGTGGAGATGTAACATGCGCGCGACATTTTGGGGTTCATAATATAGGCCAAACTAAAGCTTGTGATGAGACCAATAAAGTGAGCTTAATAAATGTTTAAAAAATTATTAACATTTGAATAATTGGTATATAATTAGCATAATTTGCGGGGTGGAGGATGATCAGGAGGAGCAAATTGAATATAAGTGACCCCAGTGGTCATATAATGCAAGAGGTCCATGTCCTTTTCACATTTTGTTTACAATTCACTTTAAACTGCATACTTTAACACACCATACAATCATATTCCAGGTAATTTAATTTGCTTTGAGAAGCAATTTTGCATATTTTATTTTCTGTAATTATCAAACACATGGCTAATTGTTATCTAATCAAGTATAACATTATAATTATAATTATAGGCCTATTAATATATAGTAATGCGTTGAGTTTTTAAAAAGTAATATCCGCCTTTTTTTCTTTCTTTTTGAAATGAAAACATTTTTTTCGTCAGGCAGATATTTGGTCTATTCAGTGTCATAAAGCTACAAATAGACGATCTTTTAAAATCATTTTAAATGGCTATTTCTTTTCAACCTTATTGTTTGTATTTGTAATGTTCACACAATCTGACAATGTCCCAACTTATACCTAATGTGAATCGAGCCATTTAACATGTGCTTGTAGGACAACGATTTTGAATTAAACATGTTAATTGTGATATTTTAATTCCCCTAGAACACCACACCACCATTTCTTTTATTTTACCTCATTATTTCGTTAAAATTACTCGAAAACCGTCCTAAGAGTTGTTACTGATATACATTTCATAATTTTGGGCAAAGAATAGCCAAATAGTTGACCGAAATCGTATATTTGCACCAATATTTGACTGAAATCGTATATTAGCATTACCGCCCCTTCGTGGCTTTATTGCAAGCCAAAGTGCTGCTAAATGTGAAACGAGATTACTTGAAATATATATTTCAGAGTTGAACAAGTTTCAACTCTACGAATATATTTCTGAAATATGTCTATCTGATTGGTTGATGGTCAAGAGGATTACGGCATCCTCAAAGTCTCTTGCTGTAATTCTCTAATCGATATCTATTATAGGACCAATCTTTTGAAATCCATACAACCGTGTCAAATGAAATAGTCTCGGATCATAATTTGTGCACGATACAACGTTGATACTTTGGATTTCGGAATTTTATTTAAAATAGGCATAAATCACCTTAAACAGGTTGAATGCTGGCAAAAGTAGATAAAATAACTATGGGTCGAATTTACATTAATCAGTGTCCTGGGCCAGGATAACATGTACGACTCCTTCGCATTCTAAAACAATACTTCACCAAATGTTCTTGCTTTCATTTTCTCATTTAATTTATTTTTATTATTATTAATTTCTTTATTCACTGGCTCTGTGGTAAATCCGGTATTGCCAAATAGTTATCATCCATTACCCGCGTTAACCTATTTATTTATTAAAATGCACCATCTATTAAATTCCTGTAATACAATGTATAGTCCTAGTGTATTTGATAACAAAGTTGTTTTTATTTTTGATTGGAATTTGGGGTTCCATAGATTTACAAGGGGTCAGTTTTTACACGATTTCATATATAAAATATGTTTGGGCATGGCGGAATTAGTATATGATTAAAAATAGACTCTTAGGCCCCCTTTTGTTTGTACATTATTAATATGTACAAAATGCAAACGAATGTATATATATTTGATTGTCTTGTAAACATTAATTTTGATGTTTACTCATAATTATGTCTGGAAAGTCAGGGAAAAAAACTAAGGAGTATCGATATTTCCTGGGAAAGTGGATCAGATGAGCAGTGAGTAAAAACATTCGCTCTAAATGTTTTATTTTTGTTTGAATTTATTAGGCCTACTGGTAAAGTGCAGAAAAAAACTCCAAACGCACTCTAGGATTTTTCATCAGCAGCAGAAGAAATTTCTCTTGCATAGATTTTCGGGTGATCTCGCTTGGATTTAGCAAACAATGAACCGTTCACTTGTACATTTTTTGTAGGTTATGTTTGTAAGCCTAAATATCATATTATTTGCATAAAACATAACTTACCATCACTACAGCATTGGAATGCTATTGCCTGCCAGGCATTTTCCTTTTTCTGGACGTCTTTATATAGTCCCTTACTTTTATGTCATATAAAATAAGTACGCTTGTACCGCACTATACGTTTTCTTTCAATTCGTTATCAGCCATTTTGGAACTATCCAGGCGTATTTTGCACAACTGCGCAGGTTAATTTTCATTGGGGATTTTTGAAATCATCGTTCGTCGAACGATATTCAGGTGACTTCGAGCCTTTCATATAAATCAATAGTATCTCGCTATCAGTTGCGCGATATTTAATCCGATTCAACTCGGCGTGTCATCATATTTTATTCGTTGCCGTATATATTTTGACGTCACAAAAAGTATTCGACAACGAATATTCGCTTTCGAATATTCACTATGAACCGACCCTTATGATTGCAGACCAGATCTGCTCTACATTTTAAACCCTTGATTTTTGGAAGAGAAACCAAAATTAATGATTTGAAATGAGGGTTTGTTGAGCACAGAATAATGGTCAGTTTGGCACATTCTGTTTGAGATCCCATTACATTCACAAGACGAGGAGTTTACTAGCTCCTGCCTAGAATTTTAAAAAGTTTTTTATCAGTGAGCTTATCTTGCATGTTTTTCAAGTTACCTGAGGTTACCTCGGAAGTAACGTTTTTTGACATTTGTCGGATCGTAACTTTAGGGCATTTTGTATGTAAATATTATGCATATTTATGCATGAAAAGGGCACTGAGCAGTCGAATTGTTTCTTTAATGTCCACACAAACTATATTTAGGCACATAAATCAATTGTTTTCAGAAAATCCAAAATAGGGTCACTTCCTAGAGGATGACCAGTAGGCCTGCTGTACAATAAACTGGTTAATAAAGCTGCCAAAGCGTCGGTCTAACAGATCCTATGGTCGCCGGTTGAAATTCGGCCGAGTGCACGTATATGTGCGCTGGCCATTTTTGGAAAAAATGCTCCTAAAAACATGTCTAATCACCCACTATGTACAATATATCTAAACACAGCCAAAATAAAAAGTCTTCACTAGTTCCATCCCCATTTAATCAGAGGCTGATAAGCTTATGGTAAAATAATTTATATAATAATTTTCTATCACTTTCCTGCGAAGGTTTATACCACATTTGATATCAAAAGTTTAATCATCGTGAGCAATAGGAGCCGTTGTTTGGAAATTCGTGCAATTTTAAAAATGACAAATTACGAATTGACCACGCAAAAGCCAATGCATTGTATCGGCTTATTATGTGGCCTGAAGCAACCCGTACGGGAATCATTGTACAAAAGACCGGGGTATTTCATTTGCATTTTGACATGCATGGGTAAACCTTTAACCTGCCGGCCTATTCAGGCGACGTAATTCTTGGCAGTCACGCTAGCTTCGCTACGTGATACAATTCCCTATGTCATTTTTAAAATTGCACGAATTTCCAAACAACGGTTCCTGTGCTCACGATGATTAAACTTTTGATATCAAATTTGGTATCAACCTTCGAAGGAAAGTGTATAGATATGATATGAATTATTTTGCCATAAACTCATCAGACTCTGATTAAATGGGGATGGAACTATTGGAGACTTTTTATTTTGGCTGTGTTTATATCTATGCCATATCAATGCTAGAATATTAAGAAATCGGATATTACTTTTATTAGTAGTCGTCTCAATTGTAATGTGATTAATCAATGTCATAATTCAATTTACAGAGTGTTCATCTTTACAACTCATTTTGATCTGATCGATTAGGTGTCTCATGGCGCTCCATCCAATCACATATTTGAACAGAGAAGACTTGGAGTTCATAGATGAAATTGGGCAGGGGGCATTCAGTACTGTATGGAAGGTGCAATGGAGCCGTAAAGAACGTAAGGAACCTTCAGATAATTTAGTGCACTGCAGGAGACAGCCAATTGAAGCTGCAGCGAAAATATTAAACAAAATCAATACACCAGAGCTGCAATTCTTGGCTAAACTCGCACATCCACATGTTGTAAAACTTCTTGGTGTTGTTGACAAGGTCCCGGATTTTATGCTGATTCTAGAGCTCTGTGAACGTGGGTCTTTAGATTCTTATCTTGAAAAACGTGCTGATGAAGAACTCCACCCTTGCCTTCTGTATTGTTGGGGTGAACAAGGCGCAAAGGCAATAGAGTATCTCCATAAAATAAACGTTATTCATCGTGACATTAAATCGGCCAATTTTTTGATCACCCTGAATCTGAACATAAAGTTATGTGACTTTGGTCTAGCGAAGGATGCTGATGCCACTGTTACTACCAAAATTAAAGGAACATGGGGTTGGACTGCTCCCGAAATATTACAGGAAAGTCATCTATCTAAATACTCCGATATATTTGCATTTGGCACGGTACTATGGGAACTCCTTACAAGGAAGATTCCATTTAAAGGTGTACGATTTCAGGAGGTGAAGCAAAGAGTGTGTAATGGAGAGCGTATGCCCATACCTCAAGAATGTCCTCAAGAATTACGTGCATTAATTGAAGCATGCTGGAACGGAGACCGAAGGAATCGACCTGATATTACTTCTGTTCTTCAGGTTATCTGCAAAGTCAGAGACAGAAGCTTTGGTAGGTCTATTCTATCATTGTTATTTCAGTAACGCATAAAAGCATGTATTTCAAAATAACAGGAATATTCTTTTCCTATGAAAAACACTATTACTGTAACATAGAATATACTTACAAGCATGGTATTCACCATGTCAATACGACCAATGTGGACATAACGTATTACGTGTATGTGTGTGTAGGGATGTTTTCCTATGAAACACAAAAAGTAGACAATTTAGTACTCTCAGAGACGTATGGTAAGTAAAAATATTCAAGCCATTTTAAGAACATACCCAAATTCCTAAACCTTTATTGGACATTTAAATTTGCCAAAATGTCACCACAAATGCAGTTTTGATATCGATATGATCTGAATAATTATTTAAATAATTTATACTCCTCGTCTTTTCAGTATACCAAGTGATAATAATTTATTTTTATGGTCTTGTGTTGCAGAAATGTGCAAAGTAAATCATAGCATGGAGAAGGTTGTGCCATTCACCAAGCTTTATATTACAACATCACATGGTAACCCAGCAAACACACAACGTTTTACTGAAAACGTTTAAATGTCGGGTTATAATGGTATACAAACGTTTTAATAACATTCAAAAATATTTTTGAAAACGTGATGCAAAACATACTGAACATAATGTTATTTATGAGTTGATGCAAAATATTTTGCACACATGTTTGCCCAAAATAGTTTACAATAACGTTTTAAAACGTATTCATGACCTTTATATAACCCGACCTTTAAATGTTATTAAAACGTTTTGAATACACATTTTAAGGACATTTTTTGTGTTTGCTGGGAAGATATCAGTTTTTATAAATCTATGTGCATGCAACCTGCAGAGGTAATGTGCTATGATAAATGGACCATACGTAAATATGCTATTAAAAAGTGTCAACAATTCGTGTCTACTTAAGGGCTGGGGTATGAACGTTTGGACAGTATTTATTGTGGGACATTAGAGCACATCAGACATATCGAATTGCATTCTGAATACGGAGAATGTCATTCTGATATCAAATAATTTTGATATTTTTGATATTTAACAGTACTTGAAGTAAACTGTATAAATCTGATGATTTATACATAAAGAGAAAGAAAGTGTGATGAAAAGCCGACGATCAATTGAAAAATTAGGTCTTTTGGGAAAAAATCCATATCTTCAATATGAAAGGTCAAAATTTTCAATTGACCGTCGGCTTTTCCTCCTGCTACATACACTTTAAGAATATGTCATTAGATTTATATAATTTACTTCGAGGACTGTTATATGTGACCCCTCTGCACAACTGAGCCCTGAAGTCGCCAATCATCATTTTTGAGATATTCAACCAAAATATTCTGCTTGAAATTAGCTTTAAAATGATGTATATCATGTCTATATTACTTGACATTTAAGTAGTGAAAAATCAATAAAACAGTCAATAAATCCTTTGTTTCCTATTGTTTATTGTTAAGTTCGATTGAGCATATCTCAATAGTGGCACTGGCGACATCCGGGCTCAGTTGTGGCGAGGGGTCACATATATCAAAAATTTGAAAAATATCAAATTTTTATAATTTGTCATAAAATTTGTATTACATTGTGATTTTCAAAAATGAAAATTATTTGATATCAGAAAGACATGCTTCGTATTCAGAATGCAATTCGATAGGTCTGAGGTGCTCTCATGTCCCACAAAAATACTGTCGAAACGCAATAAACGCTCATTTTAGATCCCTTAACGAATTTCAATATACTGGATTTGATAATTTGATATTAAGCATAATTATATTTTTCTATCATGCTTAGTCATAATTGTGTCATTGTCAATACCCAGTGCTCCTGTAGCACAAGAACAGCACAAGGGTTGGGGTTAGTACTCCAGGAGCTTAATTATTCAACCCTCTTCCTCCTCCGAAATGATTTAATCAAACAATTGTCCAGAAAATACATTCTATGGTGACAAAAATATTAGTTTGCGCCAGTGTGTCAATCCGTCTTAATAGGGATGTTTGTGTAGGGGTGTGTGTTTGTGGGCGTGTGTGTGTGGGGTGGGGGGGGGTGGGTGGGTGTGTGGGTGTGTGTGGGGGTGTATGGTGGATGAGGAGAGGGTGGAGGGGAGAATTTAACCTGAATTGTCGCAGGTGGCAGGTGGCAGAACCCACAGATTGAAACTTTCCACAGATTAAATCTTTCCACAGATTGAAACTTTCCTTTTGCGATATAATGGCATATAGTATCTGGTATCAACTCAAATACGAGATTCCCTGTTTGTCTCACTCTCATTTTGACATCATCAAAGTGGTCGTCCCGGTAAATGAAAACTATGGAAAAAATATTGCGTCCCGGTCATGATTCCAAATAGCCATTTCTTTAGGTCCAGTAATTCAATGCTAATGGTTTGTTGGATTATGTCAATGATATACGTTTTTTTTGTAAAAGCCAAAGCCGTAAATCCAAAGACCTAAATATTAGTTTAATCGAATAGAGCGTAGACGCATGGAAGCATCAAATTGAACGTATTGAGGAATCATCCTATAATATTACACGAATATCCTACTTCATGTTATTAACAATAACTTTTTCACAGACGATTCTGGTTCTCAAGGACACCAAGTGTCTCTTGATGTTTGTTATGGTGCTCCTTTGGCAACCATCAAATCCCGTCTACTAGGATCAAGCGGGGCTATGAACCACGAATACCAGCTATACCATGGACACCGAAGTCTTGATGACAACATGACGTTGTTAGATTACAACATTTGTGATGGTGAATGTCTTTTGATAAAACCAAGCGAGAATTACACGGCTGTGTCTGGAAATGAAAGCACAAATGAAGGTATGATACGTATTTGTAGGCTAAAAGTTCGGCACTCCGTAGTTGAATCATTTTCTTACGATCCGTGACCATTCATAGCATACCTTTGTTTCTCTGTGGATTTGACTAGATGGACATATTCTAAGAAAAAATAGCTCCTATGTCCCTCCCAAAGATGGCGGGAAAATCTATTTATAGCTCATTTTTCAAAATGGCCGCCAGTGACATTTTGAAAAACATGAATATCTATATACCATGTTCTGGATAGGCTATAATGACAAATAATATGCCGTTTTCCACTATCTTTGGCATGCCCAACCTTTTAAGATAAAATTCAAAGTGTTGAGAGGTCATCTTGACCCCTAAATCCAAGATGGCCGCCAGTTTCATATTGAAAAACAAACAATGTGTCGTTTTCAACTATATTTGGCATGCAAAACCGTTTAAGATCACATTCAAAGAGTTTGGGGTCACATTGACCCCTAAATCCAAGATGGCCGCCAGCGCCATATTGACAAAAACATGAAAATCTATATACCATGAAGTGGATAGGCTATACTGACAAACAATGTGTCGTTTTCCACTATTTTTGGCATGCCAAATCTTTTTTTGTCATATTCAAAGTGTTTGGGGGTCATCTTGAACCCTAAATACAAGATGGCCGCCAGCGCCATATTGAAATCATGAAAATCGATATATCATGAAGTGGATTGACTATAATAACCAACAATTATGTGTCGTTTTCAACTATTTGTGGCATGCAAATCCATTTAAGATCATATTCAAAGAGTTTGGGGTCATCTTGACCCCTAAATCCAAGATGACCGCCAGCGCCATATTGACAAAAACATGAAGTGGATAGGCTATACTGACAAATATTCCACTATTTTTGGCATGCCAAACCTTTTCATGTCGTATTCAAAGTGTTTAGGGGCATCTTGACCCCTAAATCCAAGATGACTGTCTAAGCCATGTCGAAAAACAAGAACATCGATATCGATATCAGATGTTACACACATGAGGCCAATACTTATTTTTACTCAATTACTTATACTATAGATTTTGAAAGTGTTACCTTTGTTCTTTCAGGCAAGTTGCACGTTAAGAGCATGTGATGGAGAACACAGAACAGACACTGAAGAGCTACAGAGCAACCAAGAGACTGATAAACTAGAATGCATGCTGAAAGATTATTGCCCTGTAAAAGACAGGTTAGAAAAAGTAGAGAAATGGGAGAACATTAAGGACAAATTTTTACAATGGATGGAAGGGCCTTGATAAATTTCAACATGTCAATACAACAGTGGAATGGGATAAAGGACCTAAGGGTTTTCATAAGCATGCTACTTGTTGTACCACGAGGTCTAACACACGCTCACTGCCAAGCCCCAAAACGCAAGCACAAATAAAAAAAAAAAAAAAAAAAAAAGGCTGGGATGTCCGGTCAGTAATTATCTGTCTCAGGACCTCCTCCAAAGAAACTTCGTTCAAGTATAGGTGTTCTGCATGATAAGGCATTGTGCGACCACAAAAGTCTGGTACCGGGACAAAAACACTTTTGTTACTTTTGACACAAGGTGCATGGAGGAGATTGAAGGCACACATCTACATTGCATATGAGGATACAAGAGAGCGGTTAGATACATTTATAATGTCAATCCCAGACAGGCAAATAGCCTTTGGCTTGGAAATCAGATACCACGGTCATTGCTGTCGTCAATATGTCAGCAAACAAGCAAGAGATAATCTCAGTGAAAATGCAGAGCATCTACAGCATGTTAACCTTCGGGAGGCTCAAGCTTTGTTCTTTCAACATATCCAACAAATCATATTTAAAGATCGTGAAATACGCACCCTTGAAGGACTGCTCCAAGATTACATTCGCATTACTTCAAACTACGGGCACTTTTCTCAAGTAAGGTCCAGCTACCTCAAGGAACTTCTGATAAAAGAATTTGGAAAAGTCATAGGATTTCACGAACGTATTCAGAAGAATGTTAGTGAGCTTGTGTATGATACAAGAGCTGTCGGTACATACATCGAGGCCGCGCTGTTATCACTGGGAGTAACAGATGACCAGTTGGTCAACAACGTCGCAACACGACTTCGGACTTAGAAAACAGGTCATCAAAAGAACCACTTTTCCTTGGGCCCCGTACATACATGAGTTGGAACAAGATGAAAACTTTAGTGAGCTCCTACTAAAGCTCATTACCTGGTTGAAAAAACCTAACACAGGTTCAGCTGATGACAACCCAAAGGTCTGATCAATTTCGTCAATCTTAGAGAGCAATCGTTATTTACGACAGGGGTTGGCATTTTGAAGGGGGAACCCGATTTGTTTTATCTTGAGGGGGGGGGGCGAAATTTTTTGTTGAACCAGGAGGGGGATTGTTAAGTTTTAAATTGAGTAATTAGTTTAAACAAGGGCGGAATTTGACAATTTGCTTTCCCCCTCACATCCACTCAAAATTGTCATATTCACCCTTTTTAAACTTAACAACCCCCCTCCTGGTTCAACAAACAATTTTGCGTTTCCACCTCAAGATTAAATAAAAAGTCCGGGTTCCCCCTCAAAATGCCCATTCCCCTGTCGTTAATAACGATCTCTTCCTACGATTGACGCAATTGCTCGGACCTTTGGGTTGTCATCAGTTAGACCTGTGTTAGGTTTTTTTCAACCAGGTAATGAAGTTTAGTATGAGCTCACACAAGTTTTCAGCTTGCTCCACCTCATCTATATACGGGGGCCAAGGAACAGTGGTTGTTTTGATGACCTGTTCTTGACCAACTGGTTATCCGTTACTCCCAGTGATAACAGCGCGGCCTCGATGTATGTATCGGAAGTGCTTGTATCATACACAAGCTCACTAACTTTCTTCTGAATACGTACGTGAAATCCTATGTCTTTTCTAACTTCTTTGATCAGAAGTTCCTTGAGGTAGCTGGACCTTACTTGGGAAAAGTGCCCGTGGTTTGAAGTAATACGAATGTAATCTTGATGCAGTCCTTCAAGGGTGCGTAGTTCACGATCTTTAAATATGACTTGTTGGATATGTTGAAAGAACAAAGCTTGAGCCTCCCGAAGGTTAACATGCTGTAGATGCTCTGCATTTTCACTGAGATTATCTCTCGCTTGATTGCTGATATTTTGACGCCAGCAATGACGGTGGTATCTGATTTCCAAGCCAAAGGCTATTTGCCTGTCTGGGATGTACTTTATAAACGTATCTAACCGCTCTCTTGTATCCTCATCCATAATGTAGATAGTGTGTGCCTTGAATCTTCTCCATGCATCTTGTGTCAAAAGTAACAAAGGTGTTTTTGTCCCGGTTACCAGACTTTTGTGGACGCACATTGCCTTATCATGCAGAACACCTATACTTGAACGAATTTTCTTGGGAGGAGGTCCTGAGAAAGATGATTGCTGACCGGTCATCGCAGCCTTTTTTTTTTTTTTTTTTTTTTGTTGTTTTGATTTCTCAGATTTGTGCTTGCGTTTTGTGGATTGGCAGTGAGCGTGTGTGTTAGACATCGTGGTACAACAAGTAGCATGCATATGAAAACCCTTAGGTCCTTTATCCCATTCCACTGTTGTATTGACATGTTGAAATTTATCAAGGCCCTTCCATCCATTGTAAAAATTTGTCCTTAATGTTCTCCCATTTCTCTACTTTTTCTAACCTGTCTTTTACAGGGCAATAATCTTTCAGCATGCATTCTAGTTTATCAGTCTCTTGGTTGCTCTGTAGCTCTTCGGTGTCTGTTCTGTTCTCCATCAAATGCTCTTAACGTGCAACTTTTCTGAAAAAAACAAAGGTAACACTTTCAAAATCTATAGTATAAGTAATTGAGTAAAAATAAGTATTGGCCTCATGTGTGTCACATTTTAAATATCGATGTTCATGTTTTTCGACATGGCTTAGACAGTGCATCTTGATTTAGGGTCAAGATGCCCCAAACACTTTGAATATGACATGAAAAGGTTTGGCATGCCAAATATAGTGGAATATTTGTCAGTATAGCCTATCCACTTCATGTTTTTGTCAATATGGTGCTGGCGGCCATCTTGGATTTAGGGGTCAAGGTGACCCCAAACTCTTTGAATATGATCTTAAATGGTTTTGCATGCCACAAATAGTTGAAAACGACACATTGTTGGTTACTATAGTCAATCCACTTCATGATATATCGATTTTCATGTTTTCAATATGGCGCTGGCGGCCATCTTGTATTTAGGGTTCAAGATGACCCCCAAACACTTTGAATATGACAAAAAAAGATTTGGCATGCCAAAAATTGTGGAAAACGACACATTGTTTGTCAGTATAGCCTATCCACTTCATGGTATATAGATTTTCATGTTTTTGTCAATATGGCGCTGGCGGCCATTTTGGATTTAGGGTCAATGTGACCCCAAACTCTTTGAATATGATCTTAAACGGTTTTGCATGCCAAATATAGTTGAAAACGACACATTGTTTGTTATTATAGTCTATCCACTTCATGATATATCGATTTTCATGTTTTTCAATATGAAACTGGCGGCCATCTTGGATTTAGGGGTCAAGATGAACTCTCAACACTTTGAATTTTATCTTAAAAGGTTGGGCATGCCAAAGATAGTGGAAAACGGCATACAATTTGTCATTATAGCCTATCCAGAACATGGTATATAGATATTCATGTTTTTCAAAATGTCAACGGCGGCCATTTTGAAAATTGAGCTATAAATAGATTTTCCCGCCATTTTTGGGAGGGACATAGGAGCTATTTTTTCTTAGAATATGTCCATCTAGTCAAATCCACAGAGAAACAAAGGTATGCTATGAATGGTCACGGATCGTAAGAAAATGATTCAACTACCGTGTATCCGCGGATACTCATGCTCGTCGCAAATTTCGCGAAATCAGGGGGTATTTTCAGATAAAGAAATACTAAAAAAAGGGGTCATAACATTTGAGAAAATGAAACAAATTAGTGCTCTTCGTTTACGAATCACATGTAATCTAGGGTTGAGAGCCAGAAAGCCTGAACTCATTTTGTGGCCATTTTGAGACTTTGGTTCCAAAAAAATCAGCAACATGTACAGATTCTTAAAACCATCAATCTTTAACACAATCAAACTTCCTATTGCAGATATAGCACAAGTTAGTAAAACACAATTCTACTTAGCCATATCACTCAGTACGCCATCCATTGTGCTAAAAGTCGATCGCAATACACGTTTTTGTTTTGAAATTAATTTTACCGATCAAATAAAAAACAGTAATTTTATTTTGTCAGTAATATCGGATGAAAACATGGCACATGGATAAACCTTTTTAAAAAAATCCTGGTGATAAAATAAGGCATGAAGTTGTGTCTTTTTGTGTACGATTATTGATTTTTATAGGCCTCAACTTCGCCCGTGAGCTTGATTTGGAATTAACTTTTTAACGTTTCAAACTAATATAGTTCGCTAAAGGCCCGGTCACACTATGACGAATAGGGGTGAACGGCAAGCGCAGTTAAGCTGCAAATTGCAATTTTGAATTTGGTCCACGATTTTAAACTTTTTGTGCGATTTTTGACATTTTTTGACGTCAGTTCGATTTCAAAAGACTGTACGGCACGATGTAAGTTTGAAGTTCATATAGAAAGAAATATCAATAATAATCAAAAATATAATATTTTTGACATTATTATTATTGACATTGATGATAATATTTTTGATCATTATTGATATATTGATGTTAATATATTTGATTATTATTTATATCAGGCTTTTTATCGATACAATAAAACTGTATATTGTACAATATTTGCAAAATACCCGGATGCAATACAATATTTTTTGAATATTGTACGCGTATCACGTACGCGTCGCGCGTTATCATGATGTCAGCACAACGCGTCATGATACAACAGCACAATACACTACAGACACTGTAACGGCTCACAGGAGATTTCGTAATGTAAACAAGTAAAATCACAAACTTAATTCGCGGCAATTCTGGATGATGATAACCTTAGGAAATATAATCCACATCTACAAATAAACCTTTATTCCGAAATTGTCTTTTGAGAGTAAAGAGCAGAAAACAAGAAGGTCAAAAGGTAAGCTTACATTACGATAGGCCTACACATTGGTTAAACTAAAGCCAAGAATTTTCTGCTTTACAAATGCTAAATTCCGCTTTTCTCCGCTTTGTAATTTTAGCACATTTCTGACATAATAAAATAATCACCTTTAAATTGCGGGTTGGGTCTTTAAATGGCGTTGTACGGTAAATCTATGACGGATTTTACTTCATTTTGATGAATTTTGAACACCCATTTCATTTAGTATTTTATTTATTTCTTTTCAATTGTATTTTTTTCTTTTTCTATGTAATTTTTGCTTATTTTTAAATTTTTTTTCTCAGAAACGCGTTTTCCGCTTTACCTCCGAATTCCGCGATTTTCGCGGAATTTCCGCAACGCGGAAAATTCTTGGCTTTAGGTTAAACCCGGGGCTAGGTAAGCTTAAATTTTCATTTTACCGCATAGCAAAAGCCTGATATAAATAATAATAATAATAATATTGAAAGGCTTATTTTCGTGTGATACAAGAATATATTGCACTCGATAGAAACATATTGCACTCGTCTTCGACTCGTGCAATATTTTTCTATCTCGTGCAATATATTCTTGTATCACACTCAAAGCCATTCAATATTATATAATTACTAGATTTCGCGGTTCTCGGGTTGTGCGGTTCTCGTAATAGGCCTATCTCTAATTGCCCAACACCCGTTACCCATAAAGCTGCCCTGACCTATTAAACTACTATAGGCCTCGCTCGCCGTCTCTCAATGATCAAGATCCAACTCTGTTTTGTGACGCTTTCTTCGGTACCATGATGTATAAACCCATTGTTCGCCTCAAGCTCTTCCAAGTTCTGAGTGTCCTGCTACTACGTTGGAGGACCCCGAAAATACCCCGAAATTAGTATCTAGATTGGATGTAGGCCGTTACTAAAGGAATGAAATCAATCGGGAGAAATGTCAACCCAATAAGGCCTAATATTACGGGTTATAGGCCTTACCTGATTATTTTATTATCAGATTATTTTTCGCGTAAAAACAGTGGCATGATCGACGGGATTATTTTTATCACAATGTTAAACATTCTGGAGGACCTCGGGAATAGTCATGTTCTGCTGAAATAGGCCAATGCACGCGTTTCGTATTGTATTATGTGTTGAAATTAGGCCTATTGGTCCGATGAGGTGGCCTAATGCTTTCCGATGCACGCATTGCGCCCGTCGGCACTCCGCGTTTGATACTTCGCGATAGCGCCCCGCGAGCACGCGATTGTGCACCGCGTGAACGCGAACCGCGCGAACGCGCACGCGATAGCGCGCGGACAGAGAGACGGACGGACGGACGGACGGACGGACACGCCGTAATTAGTATTATGATTATTGATATTGATATAATAGTTTGGATTATTATTGATATTGATTTTGATATTTTGATTATTATTGATATTTATATTAATTTTTTTATTATTATTGATATGTGTAATATTTTTGATATTAATATCTTTGATTATAATAATTGATATTTATGTTAATAATTTTGATTGTTATTGATAAGAATAGTTTTGATTATTATTGATATTGATTTTACTATTTTTGATTATTGGTCCTGTGTCAGAACTTATGGGTATCTTTGTGTTACATAGTAAAAAAATGAAATGTTTTAAACATTTTACCTACACGTCTCATTTGAAGTGGTTCATCCTCCTGAGCATTTTGACACCGTTTTTATGGAAAACGGTTAAAAAATGAGAGAGTGCAAAATCAATCACAAAGTAGGTGGGATGTAACCATTAGCAAGTATTAGTCTTCTAAATGACCTTCTGTATTTATTTACTTGGTATAGATGTCTGGGAGTTCATTTAGACATTTGTTTACTAGATTCAAATTTTTAAGGGGGGGTTTAGATCAAATTTACGATACGAATACCTCCTCCTAATCCTCAACCACCCTTGGCACATTTCATGCCAAACGTCATAAGAAAATATTCAAAATTATTTTAAAACAGGTTAAAAACATGAGTAATATAGAATAAATTAGCCTCAATTTAAGACCTAATTTAATCTTCCAAGTGAAGGAATACTCAAGAGACAGTGTTTTGAAATCCAATCTGCACATCAAAATGTAACAAAACCACCTTTATGGGTACCCCAGTATATGACACAGGATCTATTACTGATATTTATGTTAATTTTTTTAAATTATTATTGATATGTGTAATATAGATTATTATTGATATTGATGTTAATATTTTTGATTATTATTGATATAGATATTTTAAACTATTAAAATAGTTTGGATTGTTATTGATATTGATTTTAATATTTTTGATTATTGTTGATATTGATGTTAATATTGATTTTTTGATTATTATTGATATTGATATTTTTGAGTGGATGACCAGAACGTTGTGAAGAGTGAGAACACCAAAGTGGACTATACAACCCGCATGCTTTGATGTCGGCCGCTGAGTTACGTCATAAAATAAAATAAATAAATGTTGATATTTATACAGCACCTTTCACATGTATCAAAGCGCTTTACATTTATTCCGCTGTCATTAGAACATGCCAGCTGCCATACAATGCTCATACCTTTGGGCGGCGCTTAATGGACAATATTCCTAACAGCTCCCCATTTCACCCCTGGGTAGAGAGAGGCAAGTGAGGTAAAGCGCCTTGCCCAAGTGCACAACAGGATGGCACAGTCGGGGCTCGTACTCGCAAAACTCCGATTGCGAGGTAGAGCATGTACCGCTTCCCCACCGTGCCCGCATCATCATCGCCGCAATCCACCGTCAGCTGCCGTTCCTTGCCGCAAGCAAATCCGCTGCCAGCCGTCTGACCTTGTTGCTTGTTGTCAGGCGCCGCCCAGACAACGTCCGGTTTTGGTCGCTAGTCTCCGTTTCCTGCAGCAGCCTTTCGTCCCTTGCCGTCGTGTTGTCGCTGAAGGTCGTTCCCACTCGTCAGCGAATCTTGTTTTTCCTCTTTTTGTCGTCGCTTTGCCGTCAACATTTTGTGATTTTGACGTTCGTCACCTTTCGTTGGTTATCGTCAGTCATAGTGTGACCGGGCCTTAAAGAAAGCCTTTTCCCACCTCTGTAAAGGCCCGGTCACACTATGACGGACGATAAGCAACGAAAGGTGAAAATCACAAAATGTTGACGGCAAAGCGACGACAAAAAGAGGAAAAACAAAATTCGCTGACGAGTGGGAACGACATTTAGCGACAACACGACGGCAAGGGACGAAAGGCTGCGGCAGGAAACGGAGACGAGTGACCAACGCCGGACGGTGTGTGGGCGATGAGTGACGAAGTCTCGACGGAGCCCGACAACAAGCAACGAGGTCAGACGGCTGGCAGCGGATTTGCTTGCGGCAAGGAACGGCAGCTGACGGTGGATTGCGGTGATGATGACGTGACTCAGCAGCCGACATCAAAGCCTGTGTGTGTGCGGGTCGTATAGTCCCCTTAGGCGTTCCCACTCTTCACAACGTTCTGATCATCCACTCAAAAATATCAATATCAATAATAATCAAAAATATTAACATCAATATCAACAATAATCAAAAATGGTAAAATCGATATCAATAATAATCCAAACTATTAATATCTATATCAATAATAATCAGGATTATTAACATCAATATCAATAATAATCACAAATATTACACATATCAATAATAATCAAAAATAGTAAAAATTAATATCAATAATAATCCAAACTATTAATATCTATATCAATAATATATCAATAATAAAATATTAACATAAATATCAATTATTATAATCACAGATATTAATATCAATATCAATAATAATAACAAATACTACACATATCAAAAATAATCAAAAAAATTAATATAAATATCAATAGGAATCAAAATATTAAAATCAATATTAATAATAATCCAAACTATTATATCAATATCAATATATCAATAATTATCAAAAATATTATCATCAATATCAATAATAATAAAAAATGTTAATATCAGTATCAATAATAATCACAAATATTAACATCAATATCAATAACAATATCAATAATAATCAGAAATATTAATATTTTGATTATTATTGATATTATTTTCTTTTTATATGAACTTTAAAATTGCATCGTGCCGGGTAGTCTATTGAAATCGAACTGGCGTCAATAAAACGTCAAACATCGCACAAAAAGACTTGATTAGAATTTACAGTCACTCATCGTGAGTTGCCGTTAGTTGTCACTGAGAATCCGTTAGCGACCGCAGACGACCGAAATTATTCGTCGGGAAATTTTCAACATGTTGAAAATTTTGTGACGACAAAAAAGTAGTTGTGATTCCGTTCAAATTTCGTTGGAGACCACAACCCTCATTTCTTTGACGTTTACATACCGTGCGAAGCCGTCTCTAGTCGTTTTGAGGTCGTCACAATTTCGTTGGTAGTCGTTGTCAACGACCATAAAAAAGACTTGATTAATTTCTACAATCCTACAAATGCATATATCTATTTCATGAATCGCACAAAAGGTTAAAATCGTTGACCATCGTTTAAAAATCGTAACCCATCGCAGACCACCGTTTCAATGCCGCAGGTACTCGCAAACGATACTCGCAAACAATATCCGTCACTCTCCGGACAAAAAGTCACTGTCGCACCAAGATCGTTACAATTTCGTTGCTTGCCGCAACGTGTCGTCAGGGTTCGAGATGTGACGTCGCTTGCCGTTGTTTATTCGTCAATGGTCGTCAACTAACGGCAACCCACGATGAGTGGCGGTAAATTCAAAATTGCAATTTGCAGCTTAACGTCGCTTGCCGTTCACCCCTATTCGTCACAGTGTGACCGGGCCTTAAGGCACGTCGTGTGGGTCTATTATAGTTTTGTCAGAATATCCGTTTTGATTTCACCTCATTCCACTTGAAACTGCAAACACGGTACTTCATTTCTAATATAACCAGCAGAAATAATCCATATTTATATTGTGGCTTGCAAAATCATCCATCCATGGGTATAATCATGTGTTGATTTTGACAAAATTGGTAGTCGGAATTGAATAAATGGTGCAATCAAAACCGAAATTCTGACAAAACTATGACATATAGCCCTATATGATGTGCTTTAGAAAGTTGGGAAATATCTTTCATTAGTGAATTATGTTACTTTGTAAAGCAAAAATGTTGACTCCCCCAAAAGCTCATGGGGCAAGTTAAAGCCTGTGAAAATCGAAAATCTTACATAAGAAGCCTACATTTCATACCTAAGTTTATCACCAGGGTTTGAAAAATATACAGTACTAAGCATAGTTTTTTCCTGACATTTACTGAAAAAAAAAAGAAATTATTGCTTTCATTTGGCCGAGAAAGTTTGTTTTACAATGACAAGTTGTAACGCAAAACTTTGTTCATTTCAACACCAAATTCGATCGTTTGTATTGCCTCATTAAATGACTGAGTGAGCCTAGTATAAGAAAGTAGATTTTATACAAGCATTGGAGCTTGATCGTCATATCATACGGAAATCCCTTTAATACGCATGTTTTTCCTTTTTTCCGCTAATGGTAAAAAATAAAAATTTGGCAAAACAGGATAATGTTTCATTTGGCAAAACATCATTATTATTTTTTTAAGTATCCCCTCCCAAAAAGAAAAAATAGTGCTGTATTTTTCTGGAACCGGAGTAAGCCTATAAATAAAAAATGCCTTAGTTGCACTCTTTTAGATATTAAAGTTGATGATCAAACAGGGTTATTCTCTCTCTCCCTCTCCCTTTCTCCCTCCCAATGTTTTTTAAAAATTATTGTTGATTATGTTATTCATATTTTTACTAATTTTGTAATAATAATTTTCAGATGTATTGCTAAGACTGGCCGCTGCATGTACTGCTGGAAATATTGTAGAAATTCTCAATTGTCTGCATCAAGGGGCAAATGTCAACTTTGCATTAAGGGTTAGTTGAACATCATTAAAAAGACAACCCAACTTAAAAAAGCAAGGGAATGCTTTTTTTTAAAGTTGGGTTGTGTGCCGGTCGGGATTTGTGTTTATTCGTTGTCATGTTTAATTGTAACACTTTGGGTTGGCAATCTGTTCATTCTTTCATATTGTGTGTTACTTTATTTACAAGCTGTATGTTTTTATTGTATCATAGGATGGTGATACCCCACTTCACAAAGCTGCCTTGGATGGAAATAAAGAAGCATGTGAAGTGTTACTGAAAGCTGATGCAGATGTACACGACAAAAACAAGGCATGTATATCACATATAACCCTAAATACAGTATGTTATGCACTATGAAATTATATTATTTAGCTTACATTCATCAAACAACAATTACATTCCCTATGAGATATTGTGTATTGTTTGTTAGTTTATTTACAAGCTGTATGTTTTAATTGTATCATAGGATGAGAATACCCCACTTCACGACGCTGCCTGGAATGGACATCAAGAAGCCTGTGAAGTGTTACTGAAAGCTGGTGCAGATGTACACGACAGAAACAAGGCATGTATAATTATCATAACCCTAAATGCAGTATGTTATGCACTATGAAGTATATTATTTAGCTTATATTGATCAAGCACCAATTACATTCCCTATGAGTTATTGTGTATTGTGTGTTAGTTTATTTACAAGCTGTATGTTTCAATTTTATCATAGGATGAGAGGACCCCACTTCACAACGCTGCCCGGAATGGACATCAAGAAGCATGTGAAGTGTTACTGAAAGCTGGTGCAGATGTACGCGACAAAGACAAGGCATGTATATCACATATAACCCTAAATGCAGTATGTTATGCACTATGAAATTATATTATTTACCTTACATTCATCAAGCAACAATTACGTTCCCTATGAGTTATTGTGTGTTAGTTTATTTACAAGCTGTATGTTTTCATTATATCATAGGATGAGAGGACCCCACTTCACAACGCTGCCGATAATGGACATCAAGAAGCATGTGAAGTGTTACTGAAAGCTGGTGCAGATGTACACGACAAAGACAAGGCATGTATTTCACATATAACCCTAAATGCAAAATGTTATGCACTTTGAAATTATATTATTTAGCTTACATTCATCAAGCAACAATTACGTTCCCTATGAGTTATTGTGTGTTAGTTTATTTACAAGCTGTATGTTTTCATTATATCATAGGATGAGAGGACCCCACTTCACAACGCTGCCGATAATGGACATCAAGAAGCATGTGAAGTGTTACTGAAAGCTGGTGCAGATGTACACGACAAAGACGTGGCATGTATTTCACATATAACCCTAAATGCAAAATGTTATGCCCTTTGAAATTATATTATTTAGCTTACATTGATCAAGCAACAATTACGTTCCCTATGAGTTATTGTGTATTGTGTGTTAGTTTATTTACAAGCTGTATGTTTCAATTTTATCATAGGATGAGAGGACCCCACTTCACAACGCTGCCCGGAATGGACATCAAGAAGCATGTGAAGTGTTACTGAAAGCTGGTGCAGATGTACACGACAAAGACGAGGCATGTATATCACATATAACCCTAAATGCAAAATGTTATGCACTATGAAATTATATTATTTAGCTTACATTCATCAAGCAACAATTACATTCCCTATGAGATATTGTGTATTGTTTGTTAGTTTATTTACAAGCTGTATGTTTTAATTGTATCATAGGATGAGAATACCCCACTTCACAACGCTGCCGATAATGGACATAAAGAAGCATGCGAAGTGTTAACATAAATATGTTATGCACTATGAAATTATATTGTTTAGCTTACATTCATCAAGTTACAAGTACATTTCCTATGAGATATTGTGTATTGTGTGTTAGGTTATTTACAAGCTGTATATGTTTCCATTGTATCATAGGATGATGATACACCACTTCACAACGCTGCCGATAATGGACATAAAGAAGCATGCGAAGTGTTACTGAAAGCTGGTGCAGATGTACACGACAAAAACAAGGCATGTATATCACATATAACCCTAAATGCAATATGTTATGCACTATGAAATTATATTATTTAGCTTGCATTCATCAAGCAACAATTTCATTCCCTATGATTTATTATGTTGTTTTATTAGCAAGCTGCATGTTTTCATTGTGTCATAGAATGATGATACTCCACTTCACAAATCTGCCTGGAATGGCTATCAAGAAGCATGTGAAGTGTTACTGAAAGCTGGTGCAGATGTACGCGACAAAGACGAGGCATGTATATCACATATCCCTAAATGCAATATGTTATGCACTATGAAATTATATTATTTAGCTTACATTCATCAAGTTACAAGTACATTTCCTATGAGATATTGTGTATTGTGTGTTAGATTATTTACAAGCTGTATGTTTTCATTGTATCATAGAATGATGATACTCCACTTCACTACGCTGCCTGTAATGGACATAAAGAAGCATGTGAAGTGTTACTGAAAGCTGGTGCAGATGTACACGACAAAAACAAGGCATATACCACATATAGCCCTAGATGCAATATGTTATGCACTATGAAATTATATTATTTAGCTTACATTCATCAAGTTACAAGTACATTTCCTATGAGATAGTGTGTATTGTGTGTTAGATTATTTACAAGCTGTATGTTTTCATTGTATCATAGAATGATGATACTCCACTTCACGACGCGGCCTATAATGGACATAAAGGAGCATGCGAAGTGTTACTGAAAGCTGGTGCAGATGTACACGACAAAGACAAGGCATGTATATCACATAACCCTAAATGCAATATGTTATGCAATATGAAATTATATTATTTAGCTTACATTCATCAAGTTACAAGTACATTTCCTATGAGATATTGTGTATTGTGTGTTAGATTATTTACAAGCTGTATATGTTTTCATTGTATCACAGGATGACGGTACCCCACTTCACGACGCGGCCTTTAATGGACATAAAGAAGCATGCGAAGTGTTACTGAAAGCTGGTGCAGATGTACACGACAAAAACAAGGCATGTACCACATATAACCCTAAATGCAATATGTTATGCACTATGAAATTATATTATTTAGCTTACATTCATCAAGTTACAAGTACATTTCCTATGAGATATTGTGTATTGTGTGTTAGGTTATTTACAAGCTGTATATGTTTTCATTGTATCATAGAATGAGAGTACCCCACTTCACTACGCTGCCTATAATGGACATAAAGCAGCATGCGAAGTTTTACTGAAAGCTGGTGCAGATGTACACGACAAAGACATGGCATGTATCACATATAACCCTAAATGCAATATGTTATGCACTATGAAATTATATTGTTTAAGGGGGGAAACGATCAAATATGCATCAGAAAAAACAAAAAAAATAAAAATAAAGAAAAAATACTTGAAAGAGATATAGAAACTTTAGAAAAAGAGCTAGATGATTCAAACAATACAGAAGTTTTAGAAAATGTTGAAATTAAAAAGTCCGAATTAGAGGAGATGAGGAAGGAAAAAATGGAAGGCGTAATGTTACGATCCAAAGCAAGATGGATAGAACACGGAGAAAAACCATCTAAATATTTTGTGAACTTGGAAAAAAGAAACTGTGTAAATAAAGCAATCGTTCATTTACAAAATTCAAACGGGGATGATATAAAAGATCAATACCAAATAATGGAAGAAACTTTTAAGTTTTACTCGAAACTGTATGAATGTAAAGACAACAATTTATATTTGGAGGAATTCGACCAAAATCTTTCAAGATCAGATTTACCTCAATTAACTCAAGATCAATTAGAAAAGCTCGAAGGGCATTTGACTTACAATGAACTTTTAACTGCCTTGAAGAAAATGTCAAACAATAAAAGTCCTGGGTCTGGTGGGTTTACCACTGAATTTTGGAAAGTTTTTTTTCAAGACTTGGGAGGTTTTCTCTTACGTTCTCTGAACTACTCATATGAATCAGGGGAATTATCAGTTACGCAGAGATTAGGGATTATTACCCTCCTTCCGAAAGGAAACAAACCAAAACAATTCCTAAAGAATTGGCGTCCTATTACTTTGTTAAATATAACCTATAAACTAGCTTCATCGTGTATTGCTGAAAGAATGAAACAGATTTTACCAAGCCTAATAAATGATGATCAAAAAGGTTTTATGAAAGGAAGGTATATTGGAGAAAATATAAGATTACTTTATGATTTAATTTTATACACAAAATTACATGACCAACCAGGTATGCTATTGCTTATAGATTTTGAAAAAGCTTTTGATTCCGTTTCTCATAAATTCATTTTTAAAACATTAGATTTTCTAAATATCGGTCCATCTTTTACAAAATGGATCAAACTTTTTTATAATAAAAGTCAATCCTCAGTTTTGGTAAATGGAAATTCCTCAAAACAATTCGATTTAGGTAGAGGTTGCAGACAGGGGGACCCTTTGTCCCCTTATATCTTTCTAATTTATGCTGAAATGTTGGGCTGTCTCATCCGAAAAAATACTGATATATTTGGTATTACAGTTGAAAATATTAATTGTAAAATCACCCAATACGCTGATGACTCGACTGTGATCTTAAATGGAAGTAATGAAAGTTTACTACAAACGTTAAAAACACTGGATTTGTTTGAGCGTTTGTCAGGGTTGAAAATAAACGAAGATAAAACAAATGTTGTGTATATTGGGTCACTTAGAGGTAGAAAACCAAACCCTGGCATTACAAAATAAAAATCTAAAGTGGGTTGAAGACGGAAAATTCTCTGCATTGGGAGTACAATTTTCAACCAATTTGGTTGAAATGGTTAATTTGAACTATGATAAGGTTATGGAGTCGGTGACAAAGGTAATGCATCATTGGTGTAAAAGAAACTTAACAGTTTTGGAAGAATAACTATAGTCAAATCCCTACTGATACCAAAGTTTAACCACCTTGTTCTTTCAATTCCTAACCCGTCAAAAGACTTTATAAAAGATTTACAAAAGAAAATATATAATTTTATTTGGAAAGGTACAAGAGATAAAATAAGTAGAGATCAATTGTCAAATGATTATTCTGAAGGTGGATTAAGATTGGTTAAAGTAGATTTATTCTTTGAAGCACTGAAATGTACATGGATTAGACGAATTGTAAATGGAAGTATTGATGCTAAAGGATTGATGTTTTTTTCTATTTTAACTGGTATACATATTAATGATCTTGAAAAGGGCGCAAATTATACACTAAAAGTAGCAAAAAATTCCCAAAATGTTTTTTTGGAAAGAAGTTCTTTTATCTTGGTCTAAGGTAAAGAAAAAACACAATCCTAATACAATTGATGATGTGTTAAGATCATGTTTATGGGAAAACGAATGGTTTAAGATTGGTGGTAAAGAAATAAATTATAAAAAATGGCGGACAGCAGGTATTGATTTCGTCTCAGGCCTTGTCCATTTTAACAAAAACCGTTTTCTCTTTCTTCATGAAATTGAAACAAATTATGGATTACGGCTAAATTTTTTGGAATACAACAGTGTAATTTGCGCAATTAAGAGTAATTTCAAGCATCTATTTCAGGAAAACGCTACATTTATTGCAGTTCCTAAGCCGTTTATCCCATTTCATTTCAGTTTTATTTTAAAAGATAAAAAAGGTTGCAGATCAATCTGTAAACAACTTATGTCCTCAAAGATACCAAGAGCAAAACGAAAATGGGAAGTAAAATTAAATAGTAGCTTTTCAGATGATGAATGGAAGATATACTCTTTGTTGCCATTTAAATGTACAATGGATACAAAATTACGGTGGTTTCAGTACAGAATTTTAAATGGAATTCTTACCACAAATACATTTATGTTTAAAATTGGCAAAAGAAATGATAATATATGTACTTTTTGCAACGAGGAACCCGAAACGATAATTCATCTTTTATCAGATTGTAAAAAGGTTAAAGCCATTTGGTCTCAGCTCGAAACCTGGTGTTTACAAAAACTCGGTATACCTATCACATTCAACCGAAATCATATTCTTTTCGGGACAGATTTAGGAAAACTAAATAGTGCTATCAATTTAATTCTCATTTTAACTAAGTTTTATATATACAGAAAAAGATGCCAAAATTCAACCCTTTCTTTTATCCCTCTTCAGAAGGAAATAGAATATTATCATAAATTGGAAAGATTCATTCTTTTAAAAGATTCAAAATACCGAGTTTATCAAAATAAATGGCAGGTTTGGAAGGGACTTTTCAACTAAACATTTTGTTCTTATTGTAAAAGCTAGACAATTCAAATGCTATATAAATATGTATGTGAGAGTGTGTGTGTGCTGGTACTGTTTATGTATTGTTTAATATTTAAAAAATACCTGGTGTATAAAAATACAATTTCTGTATTTATCTGAGTAAACTATGATTGTAAAATGTACACTGGAAAAAAAGAAATAATAAAAAAAAATTATATTGTTTAGCTTACATTCATCAAGTTACAAGTACATTTCCTATGAGATATTGTGTATTGTGTGTTAGGTTATTTACAAGCTGTATATGTTTCCATTGTATCATAGGATGATGATACTCCACTTCACGACGCTGCCGATAATGGACATAAAGAAGCATGCGAAGTGTTACTGAAAGCTGGTGCAGATGTACACGACAAAGACAAGACATATAACCCTAAATGCAATATGTTATGCACTATGAAATTATATTATTTAGCTTGCATTCATCAAGCAACAATTTCATTCCCTATGATTTAATATGTTGTTTTATTAGCAAGCTGCATGTTTTCATTGTGTCATAGAATGATGATACTCCACTTCACAAATCTGCCTGGAATGGCTATCAAGAAGCATGTGAAGTGTTACTGAACGCTGGTGCAGATGTACACGACAAAGACAAGGCATGTATATCACATATCCCTAAATGCAATATGTTATGCACTATGAAATTATATTATTTAGCTTGCATTCATCAAGCAACAATTTCATTCCCTATGATTTATTATGTTGTTTTATTAGCAAGCTGCATGTTTTCATTGTGTCATAGAATGATGATACTCCACTTCACAAATCTGCCTGGAATGGCTATCAAGAAGCATGTGAAGTGTTACTGAACGCTGGTGCAGATGTACACGACAAAGACGAGGCATGTATATCACATATCCCTAAATGCAATATGTTATGCACTATGAAATTATATTATTTAGCTTACATTCATCAAGTTACAAGTACATTTCCTATGAGATATTGTGTATTGTGTGTTAGATTATTTACAAGCTGTATGTTTTCATTGTATCATAGAATGATGATACTCCACTTCACGACGCGGCCTATAATGGACATAAAGGAGCATGCGAAGTGTTACTGAAAGCTGGTGCAGATGTACACGACAAAGACAAGGCATGTATATCACATAACCCTAAATGCAATATGTTATGCAATATGAAATTATATTATTTAGCTTACATTCATCAAGTTACAAGTACATTTCCTATGAGATATTGTGTATTGTGTGTTAGATTATTTACAAGCTGTATTTTTTCATTGTATCACAGAATGATGTTACCCCACTTCACGACGCTGCCTATAATGGACATAAAGCAGCATGCGAAGTGTTACTGAAAGCTGGTGCAGATGTACACGACAAAGACAAGGCATGTATCACATATAACCCTAAATGCAATATGTTATGCACTATGAAATTATATTGTTTAGCTTACATTCATCAAGTTACAAGTACATTTCCTATGAGATATTGTGTATTGTGTGTTAGATTATTTACAAGCTGTATATGTTTCCATTATATCATAGGATGATGATACACCACTTCACAACGCTGCCGATAATGGACATAAAGAAGCATGCGAAGTGTTACTGAAAGCTGGTGCAGATGTACACGACAAAGACAAGGCATGTATATCACATATAACCCTAAATGCCATATGTTATGCACTATGAAATTATATTATTTAGCTTGCATTCATCAAGCAACAATTTCATTCCCTATGATTTATTATGTTGTTGTATTAGCAAGCTGCATGTTTTCATTGTGTCATAGAATGATGATACTCCACTTCACAAATCTGCCTGGAATGGCTATCAAGAAGCATGTGAAGTGTTACTGAAAGCTGGTGCATGTATATCACATATTACCCTAAATGCAGTATGTTATGCAATACTTGTATGAAATAATATTATTTAGGTTCATTGATTAAGCAGCAATTACATTCCCTATGAGTTATTCTATGTTAGTTTATTTACAAGCTGTATGTTTTCATTGTGTCATAGGATGATGATACTCCACTTCACAAAGCTGCCTATAATGGACATAAAGAAGCATGTGAACTGTTACTGAAAGCTGGTGCAGATGTACAAAGCAAAAACAAGGCATGTATATTACCTCACAGGCTGTGTAACCCACTGTCGAATGTAGCCCTCCTCACGTAGCTCACATTTACTTGTTGCAAAACCCTAATATCCACTTGAGCAATTTTGAGAAAACATCAAATAATTATCACAAAAAGTACTGATATGTGGGGGTTTGTAACAAAAGCAGTTTTTGGTGGGATGCTTGGGTAGGATAAGCATCCCGCCAAAAACTGCTTTTGTTGCAAGCCCCCTTATATCAGTGAATTTTTTGATGCGTTCTCAAGTGGATGTAAGGGGTTTTGCAACAAAGCTCTACATATTATACATGTAGAAGTTGAATCCTTTAAGAAATTATGTTGTTATATTTTCTGTTGCAGGAAGGGAACATGCCTATTGATGTGATGGGACTTACTTGGCGCCCTTTGACTCAACACATAATTGATTATCTGAAGCAAATTCTCAAACCGACAATTGACACCAGTGTTGTAGTCGAGTCATCAACATTCGAGTCCGAGTCCGGGTCATCAGCTTCCGAGTCCGAGTCCGAGTCCGAGTCCGAGTCCGAGTCCGAGTCATCAACTTCCGAGCCCGAGTCCTCAATGTAAAAATCCAAATTACCAATCAATTCAAAAAATTGAAGTACCATGTAGTGGACCAATATATAATTGATTTATTTTTTTACAGTGACATTTTTAACTGTTGTTTTCATGCCTTCAAGAATAGAAACCATATAGTAAGCAACATCATAGCTTTGCAACCCAGGAAATGTTACTTTGTCCCCCATTTATAAAAGAATGCACCAACCCAAAACCCAGATAAAATTTAATGTACACATCCTACATCAGTTTGTATCTGAAATTGGAATTTGTAGTTACCAGTCATACAAAACATGACCCATATCCTTATACTATTAAGTTACAAGAAATGTAAGTTGCCCCCCCCCCCAGAAAATGTTTGCAAACATCAAAAACTATATTGTCTACTAAAGAGAGTACATGAAACGTTACACAATTATTTAAATGATGACAAAATAGCTTGAAGTGAACTATTAGACCTATTAGACTACAATAATACGAAGGATCAGGAGAGAAAAAATAATCATAACAAAGCTAACTTCGAACCCGTGACTTCAATAGCCTATAGGGTACAAGCCAGCGAGGGGGTAGATCACCAGCGTGGCCATCTTCGGAGTCTAATTTCACCCTTCTTAAGATGAGCACTCCTGGTGTAGTTCTCTCTTGAAAGATGACAAAATATTGGAAAAATCACCTTGTTACAGTCTAACTAACAAACAAAATCAACTTGTAGTTAAGCCTATGAATAACAGGGCTTAAGCTACACAAGCAAGTGCCTCACCGTTGCAACGGTCCACCCGGGGTGATGTAAGGTATAGCTATGAAAAGTGTCGCTGAGGAATAGTCGTTGGTAAAACATCAACATTGTCACCATAGAAGCCTATCTTCACAGTATAGTGTGCACTGGGGTCTCTGGACTTAGGACCAGACTTTGGCGGGTTTACCGGTTTATGAGCTCAACCTTCCCAATTCCCACAGTGCATATCGATGGTGTTGGTATAAACTCTATCTGTCTGAATGCCTTTGTATTTCTGCATAGCCAGATGATGTAGCTGGCTCTCAGAGCTGTTTTGGAGGCAGTGTCTAGGATTGGTTTTCTTTTCCCCTTTGGGACTCCTAAGGCAGCTGAACACTTGGTTAGTGAGTCCATGCTCTGTTTTCACATTCGACTACCAGGTCTTAATAAAATATTTACACTTTTTCCTGGCGTACTCATCGATGGTACTGTCAATTCTCATATGATGATTGCATGTTTGGTGCTGGCTGAATAGATCGTAATATCAGGCCGCTTGGCAGTTTCTGCTATTTCTGGAGGGCTTGTGCTCCTCTTCAGTCTTCAGTCTTCAGTCGGTACTCCAAAATAGGAGCCTTGAAGGCTAAACTAGGAGGAAAATTTACCGATGACCTCTCGGCCGGTGCAGTGTCAACTTAAGGTGCAGAATAAAGAAACTCAGGAGACGGGTGCCATCAAACAGGTGTATAATACAGGAAAACGTGCTGGTGCGGATGCTGTGCTGCAATTTAAAGACTTCTGAGGCTGGGTGGTGGACGCATCTCCCTAAGAACTGGGAGTGCTGCCGACCGGAACGTCTGGATGGATGGAGCGTTGACTGCAACTGAAGGGAGTCTGTTCCAGATTCGGACCGTCCGTGGATAAAATGAGTAAAGGCATCTACTTTTGAGCTTGGTTGCAGGTACTTGAAGTTGTGCTTATTACGGCTTGAAAAAGTTGAAAGTTGGAAATATGGCGGAAATTGGATGTTGACCAGTTGAAATTGTATCTTATAGAACATGGTGGCTTGGTTCATCAGACGTCTCAAGTGAAGTGAATCCCATTGGAGGTTTTGGACTAGAGGAGTTACCGGGGTTGTTCTTCGGTATTCTGCATGCACGAAACGAGCAGCCTGGCGCTGAACTTGTTCCACCCGTTTGATGTCACATTGGGTGTATCAGGAAGGTCCAGTCTCTAGCCTTCTTCAGGATGTTTTTTAATTCTGTCTTTAGAGTACGTAGAGCTGGGTTCCTGTATGTTGTGCCATCGGCTGTATGGAACGCAATGCTAGGGATGAAGTCTGGAGTATACTCTGTTGCAGGGCCGTTCCTAGGGATTTTGCCGCCCTAGGCAAAGCCTCTCCTGTCGCCCCACCAGTGGCGTAGATTTCTTTTTGACATGGGGGGGGGGGGAATGGAGTTTGAATTTTATTTTTTCTCAATAAAAATTGGCCCTGTGGTTTGGGGGACGTAACTTAAAATGTCGGCAGTAAAATCAAAACTTTTTTAAAGATTCAAAAACCATGACATTTCTTCTTTAAATTGGTGCACAAAACATCAAAATCCGTTCACGCGTCACAGATAATCGGGATTTTACAAATAGACCCATTTTTGGACCATTCCAATGGGGCAATACACATTAAACACTAACGTGCTGCATTGCAGTTTATATTGGACAAAAAGAGATGATGTTGCTGGGTACGAATTGAAAAGAAATTAACCAATCAATTAATATCTCAAAGAATGTTTTTCGCACCTTTCTGTTTGGGTTATCAATATTGTTCAAACATTTCTCAAGAAACAATATAGGGACAAGCGGTCACTTAAGTTTCATGTCTACACATACATGACCAGAAAAACACGAAAAAGGGTTATTTCCTAAGAATGAATCTCACGAATGGGCTATTCCAGATGTATTCAGTTCAGTTCAGTTCAGTTCTCTCCATATGGAGAGATTTTATTTCTCAGTATATATAGGCCTTCGGCCTTACAATACAATAAAGTACAGTACAATATATTTACCCATCACCAGGGGCAAAAGAGTTTGCCTGATTTTATGAGCATTAAAAATATATTTTGATAATGAAATTATAGTTTGTTGATTTCTAGACTGAAATAGAGTAATAAAATAATTGAAATTTGGAATACACTCTGGCAATAAGCGATTTCTTTCATTTCACCAGTGTGGCAGATTTTACAAATACGTAAATTTCGAGGAACCTTAAACCATATTCCACGAACATATTCTAACTCAAGAACACCCAATCTGGCTTTGGTCAGAAGTATTTTATGAAATGGTTTCTCCAGCCACAATAAATAGTCTTCCACCACTAGATTTTCTTTGATTTGAGTATAAAAAGTAAGTGATGAATATGTACTCAATGCATTTCGCCAATTTTGTATATCAATATCTTTACATCTCTGTTTGAAAACATCAATAAAATAATTTACATTGTCAACACCTTGAGCAATCCATATTTCACCAAAACCGTAAGAGTACAGAATATTTTTGATCTTCATAGCCCAGCATTCTTTACCATTCTCTGCCTTTTTTGTATTGAAACTCATAGCTTTGTCTTAAAAACCTGTTATTATCCAGTGATAAAATGTAAAACCAATACTTAATACAGTTAATAAGTGAATTTACCAACAGTGCATTTCTACCAAGTTCACCACGAATGGCACAGTGTGGGGTAGATTTACATGATTTAGATACACCAAGAACATAACGACAAAACTTAATATGTACTCTTTCAATTATCTGGGACTCAGATGTTCCCCAAAGTTCACTACCGAAAAGGAGTATAGGTCTTATTTTTGTGTCAAAAATCTTGAATAGAACATCCACAGGGAGAGGACTATAGCTTTTCAAAATCTTTATGAGACCAAAGAAAGCTTTGTTAGCTTGCGATGCAGTGGATTTCTGTGCATTAAGCCAGTTCCCATTACTTGAAAACACATTACCTACAATCCCCGAAATATGTCCTTGAAACGCTTTAGGCATCTTGAATGAAATCAAAGGTGTATTTTTAATGTGGATAAAAATGTTCAATATTTGGAATTAGAAGAAAGCTGGGCCATCAATTAACACTTTTCCTTCCCTACCCCCATCATTCAATGTTGCGACACTTTAGAGACACGCTGAACACATTTGCACGTTTCAACATTGCACGGGGGAGTGGGGGACTTATTTTCCCCTAAAGACGCTTTAACGTTTCAAGACATATTTCGGGGATTGTCTGAGGCAATCGCTAAAATTAACATCTGATTTTAAACTTTTGGCTGTAACTTTAAAACTACTTGATAGAATTACTCCAAATTTTCAATGAATATTAGTTAATGCATAAGCTATGATGTGGATATAAAATAAAACAACTAATTGTATCAATTTTGACTATATCGCCCTGCACTACAAGCAGGTTGCACCCATCACCTGTGCATGTCTACAATCATAGATTGAATACAATAGCGCTCTTTTCAAACATACTAATCTTACAGATGTGAGTGATCAGCATGATATAGTTCAATGCATAGGTATCACGTGAACGCTGCAGTGCAGGGCAATATAGTCAAAAACGACCCTTTTCACCTTTTTTCAGACCAACGCCCTCCACCAAAGCAAAAAACAAAACAAAAGGCACCAATAAAAAAAATCGCATTAGTACGCTCATGAAGTAGGCCTACTCATGCAGAGATATCTTTAAAATTGATCATTTTATTTGCTTGAAATGGTAAAGTGCGATTGTAAATCGTCCCATTGAATCACATAGCGATTTGACGGTTTACCATAGTCTAATACTGAATATTAATACAAGGAGTTTCTTTAATTTAGAAATGGTAAACCGTTGACAAAATTCATAATTTAGGCCGATTTGGTGTCAACTTTTATTTGTAAAGTGTTTTGTTTGAAAGCTTGTTAAAAACTACATCTAATTTTACTATTTACCCTTTTGTTAGCTCTAACATTATTTACATTTTACTGATTTTAGCAAATGTAAATCGTCTGTCGAGGTTTACCATTTTCATAATCACGAGAATGCAATGCGCACCCATATATCACGGAATCCCGTAATTATTTCAATATGACAGCGTGGTGTAATAGACAGTACTTCAGACGGTGAAACGAAAGGCTAGTGGTTCGAGCCCTAACAGATTCACCTTTTTTTTTCTTCTTTTTTTTTTTGTGTGACTTATTCAAACCAGTAAACTATTCTTCTGTATTCATGACAATTGACATTGTGAAACACGAAAATAAGTTTTAAAACCCTAATAATTTATCTATGGCATGATAATTGATTTTTTTAAAATTGTAATAAAGACACAAATAGATCCGGACATCTTTAAAGGTTATGAATATGGGCACTATAGCAATTGTAAGATAAACTATTCTTCTATATTCATGACAATTGACATTGTGAAACACGAAAATAAGTTTTAAAACCCTAATTTATCTATGGCATGATAATTGATTGTTGTTTTTTTAAATTGTAATAAAGACACACATAGATCCGGACATCTTTAAAGGTCATGAATATGGGCACTATAGCAATTGTAAGATAACCACCCCCCACGCACACACGTTCAAGTTTCATACGTTTCATAAGTATTTACTTATAGAGTGCTTGCACATAAGGTCATTAGTTCAAATCATCTCCTCTATAGGCACGCTCCAGAAGATATGCAAATGGATGGAGTACAAAAGAATTATTTGACCACTACCTAAATAAAAGATGAGTTGTTTTATTTTGTGCCCACACCATAGCCTATCTATTAATAAATATAGTCATGGAAATTTTTCACGCGGTACCTATGCATTGAACTATATCATGGTCGTTTTGACTATATTGCCCTGCACTGCAGCGTTCACGCGATACCTATGCATTGAACTATATCATGCTGATCACTCACATCTGTAAGATTAGTATGTTTGAAAAGAGCGCTATTGTGTTCAATCTATGATTGTAGACATACACAGGTGATGGGTGCAACCTGCTTGTAGTGCAGGGCGATATAGTCAAAATTGATACAATTAGTTGTTTTATTTTATACCCACATCATAGCTTATGCACTAACTAATATTCATTGAAAATTTGGAGTGATTCTATCAAGTAGTTTTAAAGTTATAGCCAAAAGATTAAAATCAGATGTTAATTTTAGCGATTGCCTCAGACAATCCCCGAAATATGTCCTTGAAACGCTTTAGGCATCTTGAATGAAATCAAAGGTGTATTTTTAATGTGGATAAAAATGTTCAATATTTGGAATTAGAAGAAAGCTGGGCCATCAATTAACACTTTTCCCTTCCCTACCCCCCATCATTAAAGACGCTTTAACGTTTCAAGACATATTTCGGGGATTGTCTGAGGCAATCGCTAAAATTAACATCTGATTTTAAACTTTTGGCTGTAACTTTAAAACTACTTGATAGAATTACTCCAAATTTTCAATGAATATTAGTTAATGCATAAGCTATGATGTGGATATAAAATAAAACAACTAATTGTATCAATTTTGACTATATCGCCCTGCACTACAAGCAGGTTGCACCCATCACCTGTGCATGTCTACAATCATAGATTGAATACAATAGCGCTCTTTTCAAACATACTAATCTTACAGATGTGAGTGATCAGCATGATATAGTTCAATGCATAGGTATCACGTGAACGCTGCAGTGCAGGGCAATATAGTCAAAAAACGACCCTTTTCACCTTTTTCAGACCAACGCCCTCCACCAAAGCAAAAAACAAAACAAAAGGCACCAATAAAAAAATCGCATTAGTACGCTCATGAAGTAGGCCTACTCATGCAGAGATATCTTTAAAATTGATCATTTTATTTGCTTGAAATGGTAAAGTGCGATTGTAAATCGTCCCATTGAATCACATAGCGATTTGACGGTTTACCATAGTCTAATACTGAATATTAATACAAGGAGTTTCTTTAATTTAGAAATGGTAAACCGTTGACAAAATTCATAATTTAGGCCGATTTGGTGTCAACTTTTATTTGTAAAGTGTTTTGTTTGAAAGCTTGTTAAAAACTACATCTAATTTTACTATTTACCCTTTTGTTAGCTCTAACATTATTTACATTTTACTGATTTTAGCAAATGTAAATCGTCTGTCGAGGTTTACCATTTTCATAATCACGAGAATGCAATGCGCACCCATATATCACGGAATCCCGTAATTATTTCAATATGACAGCGTGGTGTAATAGATAGTACTTCAGACGGTGAAACGAAAGGCTAGTGGTTCGAGCCCTAACAGATTCACCTTTTTTTTTCTTCTTTTTTTTTTTGTGTGACTTATTCAAACCAGTAAACTATTCTTCTGTATTCATGACAATTGACATTGTGAAACACGAAAATAAGTTTTAAAACCCTAATAATTTATCTATGGCATGATAATTGATTTTTTTAAAATTGTAATAAAGACACAAATAGATCCGGACATCTTTAAAGGTTATGAATATGGGCACTATAGCAATTGTAAGATAAACTATTCTTCTATATTCATGACAATTGACATTGTGAAACACGAAAATAAGTTTTAAAACCCTAATTTATCTATGGCATGATAATTGATTGTTTTTTTAAATTGTAATAAAGACACACATAGATCCGGACATCTTTAAAGGTCATGAATATGGGCACTATAGCAATTGTAAGATAACCACCCCCCACGCACACACGTTCAAGTTTCATACGTTTCATAAGTATTTACTTATAGAGTGCTTGCACATAAGGTCATTAGTTCAAATCATCTCCTCTATAGGCACGCTCCAGAAGATATGCAAATGGATGGAGTACAAAAGAATTATTTGACCACTACCTAAATAAAAGATGAGTTGTTTTATTTTGTGCCCACACCATAGCCTATCTATTAATAAATATAGTCATGGAAATTTTTCACGCGGTACCTATGCATTGAACTATATCATGGTCGTTTTGACTATATTGCCCTGCACTGCAGCGTTCACGCGATACCTATGCATTGAACTATATCATGCTGATCACTCACATCTGTAAGATTAGTATGTTTGAAAAGAGCGCTATTGTGTTCAATCTATGATTGTAGACATACACAGGTGATTTAGCGTGCAACCTGCATGTAGTGCAGGGCGATATAGTCAAAATTAACATCTGATTTTAAATTTTGTTGTTTTAAAACTTTGATATACCCAAATTTTCAATGAATATTAGTTAATGCATAAGCTATGATGTGGATATAAAATAAAACAACTAATTGTATCAATTTTGACTATATCGCCCTGCACTACAAGCAGGTTGCACCCATCACCTGTATTCATGTCTACAATCATAGATTGAATACAATTATAGCCAAAAGATTAAAATCATACTAATCTTACAGATGTGAGTGATCAGCATGATATAGTTCAATGCATAGGTATCACGTGAACGCTGCAGTGCAGGGCAATATAGTCAAAAAAAGACCCTTTTCACCATTTTCAGACCAACGCCTCCACCAAAGCAAAAAACAAAACAAAAGGCACCAATAAAAAAAATCGCATTAGTACGCTCATGAAGTAGGCCTACTCATGCAGAGATATCTTTAAAATTGATCATTTTATTTGCTTGAAATGGTAAAGTGCGATTGTAAATCGTCCCATTGAATCATATAGCGATTTGACGGTTTACCATAGTCTAATACTGAATATTAATACAAGGAGTTTCTTTAATTTAGAAATGGTAAACCGTTGACAAAATTCATAATTTAGGCCGATTTGGTGTCAACTTTTATTTGTAAAGTGTTTTGTTTGAAAGCTTGTTAAAAACTACATCTAATTTTACTATTTACCCTTTTGTTAGCTCTAACATTATTTACATTTTACTGATTTTAGCAAATGTAAATCGTCTGTCGAGGTTTACCATTTTCATAATCACGAGAATGCAATGCGCACCCATATATCACGGAATCCCGTAATTATTTCAATATGACAGCGTGGTGTAATAGACAGTACTTCAGACGGTGAAACGAAAGGCTAGTGGTTCGAGCCCTAACAGATTCACCTTTTTTTTCTTCTTTTTTTTTTTTTGTGTGACTTATTCAAACCAGTAAACTATTCTTCTGTATTCATGACAATTGACATTGTGAAACACGAAAATAAGTTTTAAAACCCTAATAATTTATCTATGGCATGATAATTGATTTTTTTTTAAATTGTAATAAAGACACAAATAGATCCGGACATCTTTAAAGGTTATGAATATGGGCACTATAGCAATTGTAAGATAAACTATTCTTCTATATTCATGACAATTGACATTGTGAAACACGAAAATAAGTTTTAAAACCCTAATTTATCTATGGCATGATAATTGATTGTTGTTTTTTTAAATTGTAATAAAGACACACATAGATCCGGACATCTTTAAAGGTCATGAATATGGGCACTATAGCAATTGTAAGATAACCACCCCCCCCCCACACACACACGTTCAAGTTTCATACGTTTCATAAGTATTTACTTATAGAGTGCTTGCACATAAGGTCATTAGTTCAAATCATCTCCTCTATAGGCACGCTCCAGAAGATATGCAAATGGATGGAGTACAAAAGAATTATTTGACCACTACCTAAATAAAAGATGAGTTGTTTTATTTTGTGCCCACACCATAGCCTATCTATTAATAAATATAGTCATGGAAATTTTTCACGCGGTACCTATGCATTGAACTATATCATGGTCGTTTTTTGACTATATTGCCCTGCACTGCAGCGTTCACGCGATACCTATGCATTGAACTATATCATGCTGATCACTCACATCTGTAAGATTAGTATGTTTGAAAAGAGCGCTATTGTGTTCAATCTATGATTGTAGACATACACAGGTGATGGGTGCAACCTGCTTGTAGTGCAGGGCGATATAGTCAAAATTGATACAATTAGTTGTTTTATTTTATACCCACATCATAGCTTATGCACTAACTAATATTCATTGAAAATTTGGAGTGATTCTATCAAGTAGTTTTAAAGTTATAGCCAAAAGATTAAAATCAGATGTTAATTTTAGCGATTGCCTCAGACAATCCCCGAAATATGTCCTTGAAACGCTTTAGGCATCTTGAATGAAATCAAAGGTGTATTTTTAATGTGGATAAAAATGTTCAATATTTGGAATTAGAAGACAGCTGGGCCCTCAATTCACCCTTTTCCCTTCCCTACCCCCATCATTCAATGTTGCGACACTTTAGAGACACGCTGAACACATTTGCACGTTTCAACATTGCACGGGGGAGTGGGGGACTTATTTTCCCCTAAAGACGCTTTAACGTTTCAAGACATATTTCGGGGATTGTCTGAGGCAATCGCTAAAATTAACATCTGATTTTAAACTTGTGGCTGTAACTTTAAAACTACTTGATAGAATTACTCCAAATTTTCAATGAATATTAGTTAATGCATAAGCTATGATGTGGATATAAAATAAAACAACTAATTGTATCAATTTTGACTATATCGCCCTGCACTACAAGCAGGTTGCACCCATCACCTGTGCATGTCTACAATCATAGATTGAATACAATAGCGCTCTTTTCAAACATACTAATCTTACAGATGTGAGTGATCAGCATGATATAGTTCAATGCATAGGTATCACGTGAACGCTGCAGTGCAGGGCAATAAAGACAAAAAACGACCCTTTTCACCTTTTTCAGACCAACGCCCTCCACCAAAGCAAAACACAAAACAAAAGGCACCAATAAAAAAATCGCATTAGTACGCTCATGAAGTAGGCCTACTCATGCAGAGATATCTTTAAAATTGATCATTTTATTTGCTTGAAATGGTAAAGTGCGATTGTAAATCGTCCCATTGAATCACATAGCGATTTGACGGTTTACCATAGTCTAATACTGAATATTAATACAAGGAGTTTCTTTAATTTAGAAATGGTAAACCGTTGACAAAATTCATAATTTAGGCCGATTTGGTGTCAACTTTTATTTGTAAAGTGTTTTGTTTGAAAGCTTGTTAAAAACTACATCTAATTTTACTATTTACCCTTTTGTTAGCTCTAGCATTATTTACATTTTACTGATTTTAGCAAATGTAAATCGTCTGTCGAGGTTTACCATTTTCATAATCACGAGAATGCAATGCGCACCCATATATCACGGAATCCCGTAATTATTTCAATATGACAGCGTGGTGTAATAGACAGTACTTCAGACGGTGAAACGAAAGGCTAGTGGTTCGAGCCTCAACGGTTTCACCTTTTTTTTTTCTTTTTTTTGTGTGTGACTTATTCAAACCAGTAAACTATTCTTCTGTATTCATGACAATTGACATTGTGAAACACGAAAATAAGTTTTAAAACCCTAATAATTTATCTATGGCATGATAATTGATTTTTTTAAAAATTGTAATAAAGACACAAATAGATCCGGACATCTTTAAAGGTTATGAATATGGGCACTATAGCAATTGTAAGATAAACTATTCTTCTATATTCATGACAATTGACATTGTGAAACACGAAAATAAGTTTTAAAACCCTAATTTATCTATGGCATGATAATTGATTGTTGTTTTTTTAAATTGTAATAAAGACACACATAGATCCGGACATCTTTAAAGGTCATGAATATGGGCACTTTAGCAATTGTAAGATAACCACCCCCCCCCACACACACACGTTCAAGTTTCATACGTTTCATAAGTATTTACTTATAGAGTGCTTGCACATAAGGTCATTAGTTCAAATCATCTCCTCTATAGGCACGCTCCAGAAGATATGCAAATGGATGGAGTACAAAAGAATTATTTGACCACTACCTAAATAAAAGATGAGTTGTTTTATTTTGTGCCCACACCATAGCCTATCTATTAATAAATATAGTCATGGAAATTTTTCACGCGGTACCTATGCATTGAACTATATCATGGTCGTTTTGACTATATTGCCCTGCACTGCAGCGTTCACGCGATACCTATGCATTGAACTATATCATGCTGATCACTCACATCTGTAAGATTAGTATGTTTGAAAAGAGCGCTATTGTGTTCAATCTATGATTGTAGACATACACAGGTGATGGGTGCAACCTGCTTGTAGTGCAGGGCGATATAGTCAAAATTGATACAATTAGTTGTTTTATTTTATACCCACATCATAGCTTATGCACTAACTAATATTCATTGAAAATTTGGAGTGATTCTATCAAGTAGTTTTAAAGTTATAGCCAAAAGATTAAAATCAGATGTTAATTTTAGCGATTGCCTCAGACAATCCCCGAAATATGTCCTTGAACGCTTTAGGCATCTTGAATGAAATCAAAGGTGTATTTTTAATGTGGATAAAAATGTTCAATATTTGGAATTAGAAGAAAGCTGGGCCATCAATTAACACTTTTCCCTTCCCTACCCCCCATCATTCAATGTTGCGACACTTTAGAGACACGCTGAACACATTTGCACGTTTCAACATTGCACGGGGGAGTGGGGGACTTATTTTCCCCTAAAGACGCTTTAACGTTTCAAGACATATTTCGGGGATTGTAGGTACTTGAAGGTATTGACCACTTCTATTCTTGTTCCCTTATAAAACCATTTCTCAGTACGTTTAAGAACACCACCTCGTTTAAATACCATGATTTTAGTTTTATCTATATTTACTGAAAGGCCCCATTCATGACAATATTCTGCTAGAACATGTTGTTTTGTAGACCAAAGATAGTGCCACTTATAAGAGCTAAGTCATCAGCAAATAGTAGATGACTGATAAAACATTGATTTATCTGCACTTTTTCAGTGTCGTCAGAGTTCAGTCGTGTACTCAAATCGTTTATAAAAAGTTTGAATAAAAATGGTGACAGCAAAGAACCTTGCTGAACTCCAGCCTTACAAGAAAAAACATTTGTTATACTTGTAGATGTTCTGACACAAGCATTTAATTGTCCATGCCAGAGAGATGCAGGCAATATGACAAAATCTGGGAACATGAAGGTTGGCCAAATCGGTTCATACTTTGTAAGATTGATGTATTGGATGACATATTTTCACATGCCAGACTAGACCCACCTGACCCCCCTGGGTAGGGAGATATGGGTACCCCCTAATTTGGGGCTTTTGACACAGGAAAATTGCTGTGAAAACAGTTGAAAAATGGCAAAGTTTATGAAGTTATTTTTCTATCAGCAACTTCTCGATTGGATTTTATTTTGAAATATTTGTCAAGAGCATAGTTTATTTGTAATATAGAACTTGAAATTGCAATGATTGGGGTCTTGGGTTTTCAGGAGGGGTCATCAATGTTACCCCTCTTTAGCATTTTTAAAAATGTAAAAAAGGGCAATTTTAAAGCCCTTTTATAAAAATATACATCTTAAATATTGATTTTTTTAATGTCAACATTTTGAGGCTATATTGGTCTACTCCAAACAATAAATGGTAGATTTGGGCGGTGTAACAAATTTGCATAAAATTGGTGTTTCTAGACAGTATTTTCGCCTAATAAATTTCTTGAAAATGATATTGTGAGTATAAAAATTGGAGGAAACTGAATGTGACGATTCTATTTTTAGTCTTAAAATGCCTAAAATGTTTTCATATGGTGACATTGTTTTAGAATTTTCTATACAGAATCATGTCAAGTCTGCAGAAGTGTTTCTAAACACAAAATAATTCGTATTTAGCTATCCGAGTAAAACGCAAAACAGAAATACTGAATACAAGATTACCTTGTAAAAGTGTGATAAACCATGATGAACAAAATATCAATATAAATGTAAGTCCATTATGTAGGCCTATTGTGTCTGCATTTCTTAAATTATATCATATATATTGTTTTTATATATTAATAAAAATTATGCCTAGTAAAAGCCCTCAATGTTATGAGTAAGAAACAGTGCTGTGCGCAGCACATTGAAAATGGAGGGGGGAGGTTGTTCAGTACCCCCGAATGGAGTCTGATTAGGAGTGTAAGGTGCGGGCGAACCCCCGAATGACCAACAAAAGTGGGAGACCGTAGCCCCCTGCCCCCCCCTTGCGCACGCCACTGGTAATAAACTAGGATATTAGTTGGCTACTAGCTAATTACTAACATAAATCACAAGAGTTTTATAAAGGAGTAAGTTAATCAGTACAAATAAATTGGATCACAGTTTACATTCACTAATAAATTATTCTAGAAACACTATGCTGCAAGTGCCCAAGAATCTTAGCCATAAGATGTGGCTCCAGTAGGCCTAGCTAATAGTAGGTATGTCACAGTGGCTGCACAATAATTCTGCTACACTGTGCATGCAAGCATAACAGTGAATTGAACAGGGCGCGCTTCAAATTTGGCCAATTTTAGAAAACATCCATGTCGATAAATGAATTTCTTCATATGCTTCATTTATCCAAATTGTTTGAATTTTTAATATATGGTGTGTGAAGCCTTCCCGAGGCTACCATCTGGTCCCCCAAAATTAAAAATTGTTTTGTTTGAGAACTACTGCCTGTTTTTATGGATTTTTGAAGATCGCTCATAAATCAGTAAATATAGGCCTATTGAAGTAAAGGGACCTACCACCATTTAGCTGAAATACTTATCTTTCTTAGCATGTAAATTATTTCCGTCAACAACGAATGAAGCACTTCCCTAAAACTTGTTGAAGCAAAACATTAATCAATGATATTTTTAGGGAGTAATTTTCCAAACCACAATAGCTCTAAGCCATTATGTGTGTCCAAGGCCATACTACTTTTGTACACGCGGTACAGTAAAATAGCTGTTCCATTTACCGATTGTCCTCCCATGTTAACCGTGATAACAAAATGTTAATTTAAGGTCTCATTGCAACTGAATTTTTATTTTTACTTTTCGGACTTGGCTTTGAGTAATGGTAACACATACCATGTTTACAGTAAAAATGAAAATTATATTCCAGACACCGTCAAAATGTCAAACTTTTTGTATTGTTTTTAAATAATTAACCGCAGTTCATTTATTCAACCTCATAAAGGATCATTCTTAAAAAATTTATGATGAATGAACAGACGTTCATTAAATATTGAAAAAAACACCAAAATTACTCATGCCTAATTTGCATAATAATATCATAAATACATAATTAACTGTAATTACCTAATTTGCATAATTAATTACTTTTTGTGTATTTTTTGTTATCAATTGAAAGAACTTTGTATACATATGTGTGCAAAAAAAAAAAACCCGCACCTTTATATCATGTACGGTTTTCTATTGGCATCAATTTTGCATATTAATTAGCTGAACTTAGTCATTTTTGAGAGTTAATTTGTCTGCAGATTGGCCGAAATTGCTAAAATAGTATATTTGGTTAATTTATTATAATTATTCAATGATAGATTTTTAAATTTTATTTTCTATAACGAAGTCAGGAAAGATAGGCATTTAACATGTGATATTTAAATTAACGCTGCTTTTTCAAGCAAGCGTCCAAATAAACCTTCAAAATCTCGAATTGTGCCGATTTGGTCATTACAGCCATTTGTGGCAGGATTTCATTCCATCTACGAGCATCTTTAAATTGACACTACATCACAATGCATTGACCGATTTCAATTCTGTTTTTTTGATTTTTGATGCTTTAATAAAGCTCAATAATGTAATTATGTTCTTCAATTTCATGCTATACTGCATGCTTGAACTGCAACTGCCTTATAAATACTGAAGTATTCACTAAATCAAACCAGGATTTTTATTCAATTGTTGTTATTTTTAATTGATACCAATGTATGCGGACCCGGGAAGACACATGGTACATCTCTTGTTAGTAAGCCCGTTATTCTCTGCATTTCTGCCTATCATAATATTGTCTGTACTTTTCATAGTCGGGTTCATTACATAGGTAAGGCCAAGTAAAATAAAAAACATATTTCACGTCCGGATTTTTGAAAAAGTAACAGATTTCCATTTGAGATACCCAAATATTGCGAGTATCCTGCTTTATCCTGCTATATTATCTATAGGCTGATTGTAATATTTTAAAACAAAGCAAATAAGTGCACAGCCAATCTACTTTGTGACAATTTGTAGATGGCTTAGAGGAATGTAACTCCAAACAAGATCTTCAGATGTCAAGTCAACTCGAAAATAATGTTGACACTTGTTGCTGAAGCAAATGAACCTCAAAATCTATATAAGAATATTTATTCTTATGATACTATTCTTGCATACATAAGATTCTGGCATACATGCTCATTTGATTTTAGTATACGTGCAACATGGCATTATGCATGAAAGACACACGATATATTTCAGCTTTTTGATGGTTTAATCAAATGTTCTTTAATAGTCTTCAGTATTTGATTAAAATACGATAATTTTGTTTTACTCATTTTGGAGGGAATAAGATATAGAAATATCTCCATTTTAAAGGTTTAGTATTTTTCCATTTATTATCAGCTAGGTAACTTTAGTCAACTTTATAATGAAGAAATGCCTTAAAAGACACGTGCTTCTTTAACGGAGATTTTCAGTTTCGTGATCTTGCTAAAATACCATATAGAAACACTGAATTTTCTAATTAAACCAAGCAACACTGTCCAAAGATAATCTGATTTGTTTCCCACAGTCTAGGCCTACAGCGTAAGGTTGGTTCATTTGGAGGAAGATGAAAACAAAACAAAATTTGGATGCATATTCTATATGCTTGTGAATTAATTTAATGAACATTTTAAAGAAGTTCTGAGGGAGGACAAATGATAGGGGTTGCTTGAATTATTATTTGTTAACTATAATGTTCACTAGAATGAATGAGGTATAATGAGGTAATAATTTTTGTATTACAATTATATTGTATATTACAATCGTTCAAAGCAAAGCAAATAAGGGCATGGTATCGTTGTGACAATTTGAGAAGGCTCTGATCGTTATCAACATTTCCAAAAGCAGGGTGAAAAAAACATGGCTCTTATTGTAGTGATTCCTCAAAGCAATGTAAACATAAATGCACTTTCAGTTCCATACAATTTCTTATGTGTAAGCTTGAATATCATTTTGACACTTGCCTGTCCTCAGCTAGTACAATTAGGCGTCGAAAAGAACGGTAAGATGCAAAGTGTCATCATGATTATGCACTAATAAAAAACTGAATTGCTAGGTCTATAATAACTCATATTTATATGTTAATGCTAAATAATGTTGTATGATCATGATTTAAATCCTAAGGGAGTGCTGCTTACCAAATAATTGTTGATTTATTACTTTTGTTTGAATCTGTTCATAAACGGTTTGTTCAATCAACCTGTTCTTTAAAAACTTTAAAATTCCTGAGTGTTTGACCAAGTATTTTAGGTTTTTCTCATTTTAGGTCAAATAAAATCTAGAAACACTTAAATTTTAGTAACATTTTGCTTTTGTTATCTATGTTATTAAAGTTTAAAACCTTACTCAACTTAATAACCAGCTCTAAATAAAGTATGTAGTTGAAATAATCACGTATTTCATTAATATTACAATATTTTCAGCTTTGTAATATTGCTTAAATACCATATAGAAACACTGTATTTTCTGACAAATGCAACACCGCCCCAAGATATTCTAATTTGTTTCCCACAGCCATATGTTGGGTCACTCTAAAGACACAAAAAAAAATTCAAAATTTTGATGTATATTTTTTATATTTGCATTTGAATTCATCGACTAAAATTTCAATTTTTTAAGACATTTTGAGGGGGGGTATGTTTAGACACCCCAGAGCCAAATGATAGGGGTTGGTTGAATGTCAATTGTTCCCTGTAATGCCCGGGGTAGGTGTTTCCTACACATACTTAATTTACCTAAATAACTTCAACCACTTGTGAAAAAATGAGAATACAAAATTGTCCTAAATTCAGGAAAAATTCATCCATTTTTAAGGGGGTAGATTGTACCAAAACAAATAAGGGCTATAAACCCTTAACAAGGGGGGTCAGAATCCTGAAAAAGTTTCAGTGAGAATGTTTCATCAAACACCCCTTCTACACCAAATATGGGCAATTTCGGTCAACCTTGATGTTCCTGCCACTGCCTGCTTTTCTCCGGCACGATCAATTAATTGCATATACATTGAACTCAAAACATTAAGAACATTACCAGTAATACCATATCGTTTCAGCTTAAATAATAGAGCATCATGATTTATTAAATCAAAAGCTTTACGAAAATCTACAAAGCCTATATAGACCCTTCCACGCTTCCATGAAAGATATTTATTGATAACTGTATCCAATATAAAAACATTATCTGTGGTTCTGAAACCTTTACGGAAGCCGGCCTGTTCTTGATGGAAAACATTTTCAGCCTCAGCCCAAAAGTTTAACCTTTCGAGCAAAACTAAAGAAAAAACTTTACTCATTATAGGAAGTAAAGAAATACCACGGTAATTTGCTGGATCAGTTTTATTCACCTTTTTAAAAATAGGAATAATAAGACTGGATGCCCATTGGAGTGGAAATGATCCAGTGGTCAAGATCAGGTTGCAAAACTTCACCAAAATATCACTCAACTCATTAATTGGACTGTTTTTGAAAAATTCGGGTGGAAAACCATCAATACCGGGAGCCTTGGCATTTTTAAGAGCATCAATACTCGATTTAATTTCCTCGGGTGTTATCTCGGCATCAAAAATGCAGTCCAATCTGGATGGTGATTTAGTTCACCCTCAACTTGGTTTTGCAACGTGGGCTCCCCACCTGGTATATCAACTCGAAATAGATTTTCAAAGTATTGAAACCAATTGTCTGATGAAATCTCACTGGAAATTGATGTTTGACTTCCCTTCAATCTTGACCAGAAACCTTTACTGTCGCGATTTTTCAAACAGTCCAAAATTTCTTTTTGTTGCTGGTTTTTGAATTTTGTTTTCTTTTCCTCAATGGAGTTTTTATATTCATGCTTCGTATTTTTGTAATCAGTTAAAGCTTCTTCAGAGCGACTTAATCTCAATAATCCGCACCCCCCCATGGAAGACATTTAAAAAAAATACAATTCCAGCTGGAATTGAGATGTGTATAGAATTCCAGCAGTGATTTTTACCAAAGATTCCGGCTGGAGGGTATGGAAGACATTGAGATTAGGTGAAACTCCGGCTGCTAAAATAAACGAAAAAACAAGAGTGGGGATTGTGAAAGACCATGATGTGCCTATGGAAGACATTCACATTTCTTAATATTCCGGCTGGAAAATGGTCAAAAATGCTCCAATTCGGGCAGAATCTTCACTTATGATCACCATCTCGATTAACCTATGAAAGACATTTACTTGAATTCTGGCTGGAAACAAAAAATGTTCTAATTCCAGCTGGAACCCTATGGAAGGCATTTACATTTACGTGAATTCCGGCTAGCCATATTAGACATATTACCACAATTCCGGCAGTGTCTTCCATGGGGTTTTCCTGACATGTGAATTCCGGCTGTCAATTTAGCCCCAAATTCCGGAAGTGACTTCCATAGGGGGGTGCGGAATACATCTGGAATAGCCCAATGGCGTTAAGTGGCCCAAAAAACACTAGTTGATGCGCGACTAGTGATTTTCAAAACAAAGCATATACAGGATTTACCCTTTGAGCAAAAACATCCCTATGCAAGAACTTGGCGCATTTTAACAACAAATAAGCAGGACTTTTTTTTAATCTAAAAGGCAGCACCAATACAGGCTTTTTAAAAAGAATACACACTTTGTATGATTTCTTTATCATTTTTCAATATAATGTTTGAGTGATGGTCATGGTGAAAATCAGTTGAGGAAGCACGCTTTGCGAATTATCGTGATCAATAAATAAACCATGTAAAGCTATGTAAACGCATCAACTATAGCGGATCGCAATTCTATCGATTCATTATCTGAAAAAAGATTTTTCCCTGGTCAAGCATGTGTACATCATGAAACTTAGCTTAACACATAGCCATTTTGTTACTTTTGAAATGTATGAATAACATTGTAGAAGGTATATTTTCACTTATTTTTAACACAAAGAGAAAGGTGTGAAAACATTCTTTGGGACATTGATTGATTGGTTGGTTGATGTTTTTAACTCGTACCCGTTTACTTCCATTTCTTTCTTCCATTCTAAACTACAATGCAGCACATTATGTGTATTGCCCCATTGGAACGGTCCAAAAATGGGTCTCTTTGAACAATCCCAATTATTTCAGTGACGCGTGAACAGATTTTGCTGATTTGCGCACCATCTTAAAGACGAAACGCCATGGTTCTTGAATCTACAAAAAGTTTTGATTTTACTACAGAAATTTTAAGTTACGTCCCCTAATCCACAAGGCCTATTTTTATTGAGACACCCTGTATAGTGAATCCAGCACCTTATCTATAAGTTTATGGTATAAATGCGCGCGAAGCGCGGGAAAAATTGTGCCATATGGAAGTTAAACTGATAAAATATGGTGCAAAAGTGGAATAAATTCGTGCGAAGCTTGAACAAAGCGGCACTTTGGGGGCTAAAATGACCAAATATGAGGTTAATTTTGTCAGAAAACCAAACACAGGCGTCAACATTGCGGGGGGGATGATTGTATGGACAAACCCCCTGGCAAAATATTGGGGGGGGGAGGGGAGATTTACCCCCATCCCACGGGATCTACGCCTATGCGCCCCACTAAAGCATACCAAAAAGGTTTTAGGGGGTTTGGCCTACCACTTGAAAACTCATCATTTTTGACCTATTTGTATACTGCCCACGACCGTTTTCCTTTTCCAACGTGGGCTCCCCACCTGGTATATCAACTCGAAATAGATTTTCAAAGTATTGAAACCAATTGTCTGATGAAATCTCACTGGAAATTGATGTTTGACTTCCCTTCAATCTTGACCAGAAACCTTTACTGTCGCGATTTTTCAAAATCTCAAAATCAATATTTCCGAGTTCCGACTGATTTTGCTTGATCGCATCACATATGGTGCCAGTCCTGATGCTATTGTTCTTAGTATTTGGTCATGGCGAGTAGCTGCAACAATTCAGGACGTGGAGCAGAGTACAGTTACGGTAGTTGCAGAGTTGGCACAGTGCAAGATTGGATTTCCCCCACAGTTTCAGATTAGCAGGTGAAGGAAGTTGGTCATGGATGGCATTGATATGGAAAGACAGGAGCTCTGGTGTCCAGACATATAGGAGCTTCTTCCATGAGGTGTCAGTCTGCATGGCAGAGTCCCATCTCAACCACTGTCCTGGTTTAGCACATCCGTAGAGATAAACCAGCATATCTTCTTCATTCACTTCTTTCACCAGATTAGTGAGGCATTTTCTGTGCTCTTTCTGGCTCATGTCCTTAATAAGCTTTTGGATTTTCTAGAAACCCAGTCCTGCCCGGTCCGTTTGACCTCGGCTCATCTCATTTAAGATGAGGTGGCGCTCTCTCTGTTCGAGCTCTTTAACTCCATTCCACCTTTTCTTGGTTTTCTTATTTTCCAAACAATCTCTATAATAGTAGTTGGGTCTATCCATCTCTGGAGTATTTGTTCAGATGGTATTTGATGACCTGCATGCATTTGACAGCGGTGGTGAGTTTTTTCAACTGTAGGCCATGTATTCCTTTACTTCTGTACAATGCACTATTGGCGGTGCACCTGCTAATGCCGGCCCATCTCTTCAAGTATTTCTTATAGGTTACCTCCAGGTTCTCGATGTAGGTTTTTGGGAGATTGTATATAGTGAACTCCCATGTCATTTTGGGGATAATCATATGATTGTATATCCACATTTTCATAATTCCATTCAGTTGAGTTTTATCAGTAGTTTACAGCAAAGCTGACAGTTTCTGATTAATCATTTGTCTGATGCCATCATCTTTTAGATCTTAATATTTGACCTTTCCTAGGAATCGCATGGGCTGGTTGTGAATATAGGTGATCATCTGTCCGTCTATTTGTAGCTGAGGATTGTGGCCATTCATTCTGTTTTTCGTTTGGAATTACTTTCTTCATCGCATGAGATTTGCATTTGGTTGGTTTGGCCTTCATAGTTCTTGTCCAGTTGAGGAAGTTGTTGACAATGTTAATAAGTTGCTGGCAACTTTCAGGGCTTCTTGCTACAAGGGTCAGATCATTTGCATATGCCTTGGCTGACGATGTAAGGTCTGAGCTACTCATGCGGTATCCAAGGTGGCTCGATTGTCAAGAAGATCCAGACACAGATTGAAGACTGCTAGGAATAAGATGCAAGATAATGGGCATCATTGGAAGACACCAGTACAACATTTAATCCAGTATGTGGTCAAATCTTCAGTTTTTACTCTGATGAAAAGCCCATCGTAATAATTGAAAACGACTTTTCTAATGTGTTCTGCTACATGGTCCCATTCGAAGGCAAACTGTATAAGATTGTGTGGTACAGTGCCATATGCATTTTGTGGGGTTTATCCTGGTTCCTTGCCTCTTGTGGTGGGCAGCTCGACTTGCGTCTGCCATCGGTGCGAGGGCATGGTTGCGATGAGCTTGTTCCACATCTTGATTTTGCTTGATGGAGCTTAACGTTCTTGAAGCCTGTTTTTCCACATTGAACAGGTAGCACTAATGTCTTGCATTGTTACAGAACTACTCCTCCGTCTATTCTGTTCCGGAGGTTGTTGCCGTTGAGTCCGTCCGTTTGGTCCAATCTTCCGCCTAGCTCTCGCATGGACCCAGTAAAGGGACATGCAGCATTTGCCCCCACACATTTTACGCTGTATTGCAAATTTACCATGGTTGCAACGGTTACCTGCAGTAACACATACACTGCGAAAAAGGTTGTGCGAAATTTTGCCAAAGGTTGTGGAAACATGCATTCCCTAAATTCCAAACTGCCCAACCTTCGTTTCATTCAACTCACCAATCATTTTACAATGTTGGGCTTTGGTCGATGTTATAAATTGTACTTAGATTGTACGCCATGGTGCAATGGGAGTGCACAAGTTAGCCATATGGCCCATCAATAAATACCTCTATAGGTATGACTCTCTACAAACGAGAAAGGACGGAATACTCTCGTGGTTCGTTTATCCAATTCTAAATAAACCATGGAGAGCGGAAATGTGAATTTAATCCATTTCAATAAAATTCAGGCTGCTTATGGGTATCTGCTGCTGTTAATGCTACTACTGCTACTTACTATTTTGTTCAAGCAATTTCCGCAGTAGAGAGGTTGCAATCTATTCAAAATCCCGTCCCAGGAGAGTGATTTTGAATAGATTGCACGGGCGTTCGATACGTACGTTTGGAAATCGCAATCTCTCTATTATTACAACTACTACGAACTTTATCAGTGCACTTCTGTGCAAGAGCGACACGCAATGATTTTAAAATTTAGTAGTTGATCTTAAAATAAGGAGGGCGCAGTTTTATACTGGTACGATTAGCCAGCCAGTTTACGGATGCATTTAAAGAAATCTTAACGTACATCAGTGGTATACCTTATTTACTGCATTTGCGCCCTCATAATATTACTCCAGATTTCATAGTGAATGTACTCAGATTTTTGTTGGCAGCAATAGTTTCTTTCACATGCGAGGCAGATTATGATACATTGTAGCAAGAATGCATCAAAACACAATAGCGCCATCTTAGTCCGACTACCATAAAATTCAAGGAATCTTTATCCTATACCTTAAACCCCTTAAACCTAAACCCACAGAAACTGTGATTTCCCGTGTGATTTATGATTGCTTATACTCATTATTCGCTTCTTGGTTGGCAGTGTTAAATGAAACGTTGACTTGATCTCTGGGTTGAATATAAAAATAAAATAAAAATAAATGTAGAATTTATATAGCGCTTTATGCCGTAAACAGCCTCAAAGCGCTTTACATTTATTCCGCCGTCATTAGAATATGTCGGAACCACGTTTGCAGCCTACAAGTGGCGCAGGGTCCATCAGTACAACGACTGTGACTACCCCTAACAGCTTCCCATTGCACCTGGGTGGGGTGAGGCAAGCGAGACAAAGCGCCTTACCCAAGGACGCAACACGGTGGTGGGACGGGGAATCGAACCCACACACGTCGAGCAAGCTCTCAGATTATGAGTCCAAGGCCGTAACCACTGAGCCGCCGTGCCCTCTATAAGGAACTTAGAAACTTGCTCAGTTAGAGTAGATACTAACCGCTGCCAGTTGTACTCTTTATTATGTTGCGGTCAAGTTGAAAAGTATTTCTGTTAATTCCAGGTAAACTTCACTATCAATTTGGTTGGAATTGATTACCCATCTTCTTTTTCGCGTCCATATTTTACACGAATTTGAAATATTATCTTGCTTGAAAGAGCTTTTTATATTGAAATTCAACGAACAAGTACTTTACTTTCATAACTCTCGTGTATGAGAAAATTATGTAAACTAACAGTAGTATACTTCAAAATATCCTCACCATTAATGAAAATATATTTTAGGGGATGCTAATGAGGATTCTAGTAGACGATAGTGAACGTCATTAAATATCTTGATATGAATCGGTTTCCTCTAGGATCCACCAACATTTTATGTATGGGAAAGTGAGGAGTTGAATTTCTTTATTATTTCCATATGATTGTAACTATACGTAATGAATTGAGAAAGTGTAGAAACAGATAAACCTAGAACTATGAGGGGTGTACTATCCCCTAAGGTTTTCACCTGTCATAAATAAAATTCGAGTCTTTACGCCCAAACGACTTAAGCTAATCCATCATTTGCGCTTCTTTTAGTGATAACATATTTACACCAGTACCTTATCCGGGGGTGGGACCGACCATCAAAAATGACCATAGAGGTGGAGGGGGTGAGTATAGTACATGGTGTTACGTAACCCAGTGCAAAATTTGCTACATTAGTGGAACCAATGCTTTTTAGCTTCTAAATACCCCTACGAACAAAACCTGAGTTGGTTCCATTTTTTTCGAATGTGTCTTCGGCGGCCATTTTGAAATTCCAAATGGCCACTATATTTAGCCTTTTTTTAAGCCATATTTGTCCCGAAAGTGCATAAAGTCATATTTTTCTTACTGATTATTTATACTTTTGATTGTAAAATCCACTAAGAACATAATTAGGATCATTTTCTAGAATCCAAGATGGCTGCCAAATCCAAAATGGCCGCCAATTTGTCTAAAATGGTCTGCCAGCTATAAGGACATTGATTTCTTTCCTTTTGCTGATTTATTCACTACTTATGTTTCTGCGGAATCCACTGAGAAATAAAACTTAATTTGGTCCATTTTCTCCAATCCAAGATGGCCTCTAAATCCAAAATGGCCGCCTTTTATTAAAATATGGCATACCGCTTTAGGCAATTACTATCATTGAGAGTAAAATACATGTATCTCATTTCTGTCAGATATGGATAAGAAAATGATTCTAAACATCTCAAATAGTGCAACAACATTGTTTAAGGAGAATATACAGGGTGTCCCCCAAAAAAGAGGCCCCTCATTGCTCCCTCTTTTTCTCCTATTTCTGAAAGGTTGATTAAATATATTTTGGTATGTTAAGAAACCTTTAATCGTTAGCTTTAATAAACCAAAACAATTATTTCAATCAGCTCACAACTTTGGAATATATGCCCTTTTGAATAAAAGTACCCGTTTTTCACTCTGTCCACGGATAGCAAACAGAGTGGTTGGGATGGCTCATGCTATGGAGTGGCCTGTACGATCACCAGACCTCACACCATTTGATTTTTTTCCTTTGTGGCAAAATTTGCAAGTATCTGGCGCACAAGGATGGTACGTAACGCAATTGATGCAATGAGGACCAGGGCTGAAACCTGTATTCGCCAAGGAAGCAACCAGGTAGAGGGCAGAGCAGCACAGTAAACTCACTTCAGAAGAACTAAAGACAAACCAAACAGCCTTTTAGGGCTACCTTTTATCCTAAAAAGAGAAATGACTTATGTTGTAAATATAAAAAAGAAAAAAAAAAAAAAAAAGAAAGAAAGTAAGAAATATAATAAGTATAAAGCAAAAGAAGTCCCATTCGGCATCCATTTTACCCACAGATTAATGACACTATTAACAAAATCCATTGCCCATTAACCCACCGGTAAAGCTCATTCCATAAATAAAGTTATTTTATAAAGTTATCATTGAGGAATGTTTTATATTCATGCATGGTATGTGTACTCCTTTTCAATCTTTGAAGTAGCGAAACCTTCTCCGTGGACAGAGTGAAAAACGGGTACATTTCTTTAAAAGAGCATATCTTCAAAAGTTGTGAGCCGATTGATACAATTGTTTTGGTTTATTAAAGCTAACGACTCAAGGTTTTTTACATACCAAAATATATTTGATCAACCTTTCAGAAATAGGAGAAAAAGAGGGCGTAATGAGGGGCCTCTTTTTTTTGACACCCTGTAGGTGTATTTCACCTTTCAAAATGGCCACCAAAGTATCTTGAAATTGGCTAAGATTTTCAGCTAATTTGTCACCATTTATGCAATGAAATGCCGAAAATCGCGTTTAAAAAGTTGAAATTTCAATATTGTAATTCAACTTTAGACGTTAATGATAGTGCTGACCTTGAGGCATTTTAATGCCTAGTTATCATCATCTATGTTATCAGTATTTTCAAGTTCCTCAGCATAGCTGTATTGGTACACTCTTCATCTGCTCCATAAGCACATGCTACTGTACAAGTCAGATTGTGTCGTCTGCAGGAACATCTTCTGGAGCATTTGCTTATTCCACATCCGCACTTAACAAGCTCGACAACAGACTCGGGAGCTATTGCAATGTCTGACAGGATAGGTACTGGAATGTTATCTGCATCACTCGACCATCCTAGCTTGAACGGGTCTGGAATATTTGGATTTACCACAAGGTCTTGACTCCAAATATATGCTTGCATATGTGATGCGATCAAGCAAAATCAGTCGGAACTCGGAAATATTGATTTCGAGATATAGCCAAATAAAGGAAATATTTCCTTTTGTTTCTTATTGTTTTGGAAACTCTTTAATTGCTCATATCTTTAGAACTGGTTGTTCAATTTCAATGGGGTTTTCTGCAAAATCCAGCTTTGTAAATTTTTTTACTATCCTGTAAGAAACTGAAAATTTATTATTGCCGAGTTCCGACTGATTTTGCTTGATCGCATCACATATGCGCCCGCAGAATGTGTTGATGCCGCCACGCACCAGAAGTTGGAAGGATTTTATCAATCCCCCCTGGATGGCTCTTGAATTGTTTCCATCTCAGTTTTTCAACTGTATTGGCATGTAGGTCATTTTTTGTGCCCATGAGCCTGCACAAAAACCTCTCACAGCCTGAAACAACACTTTGAGATGGCATTTCTGCATCACCAAGTTGACTCAGTGCTGTGAGTTCTTCAGGTGTTGCTTCAGTGAAGGCATTGAAAGCAGTCGTCTTGCCTATACCTCTGATATGTCCACATGTATCGCATCCTGCTTTTGATGTCCCAAGGCGGATATGTATTGGTTTCAGCAAGATTTTCCTTCCGTTGTCACCTGTTACCATAAGCATGATTGTCTGAAGACCAAGAACCGTTAGTCTTCGAAGAGCAAGGACCATAACACCTGTATCTTGGGTCATGATATGGACATTCTGTCCAGCTTCAGAGATCTCTGCTGCATATAGCATGATTAGAGTGTCTGCTTCCTCTTGTGTACTAAAACCTGTCGATGGCTGAACATGATTCATGTTGCTTCTCACATGCAGACGTGTTACAGTGACTACTGGAATCTTCAGCTTTAAAACTGTGTTTGCCAGGTAGTTACGAGGGTGTCCTTAGTTTCATTGTTAGCCAAAAAATAGCTTTGAGTCATGGATGGGGGTTGTGTCAGCAACAATGTAGGCTCTCACTGATGATTGGACTCCTAACTTGCGACGTCTGATTATATCTTTGATTGAGTTTTCTCTTCCATAATTATCAAAGATGACACGGCAACCTTCATAGTCACTATAACACATCTGCATGTGAAAAGCAACATGAATGATGCCAGCCATCGACAGGTGTTAGTACACAAGAGAAAGGAGACACACTAATCATGCTACATGCAGCAGAGATCTCTGAAGCTGGAAAGAATGTCCACATCATGACCCAAGATACATACATACATACATACAACGGCTTTTTATAGCGCAATTTCAAAGAAATGATCATTGCACTTTACAAAAAAAACTCACGCTACTACTAAAGACTACAAGAAAACAAAAAACATGCAAAAGAAACAACATCAGCAATGCTTAAAAAGATGGGATTTCAGGCTACATTTGAAAGTAGTAACTGTGGGAGATGACCTAATGGATGAAGGAAGATTGTTCCAGATTCTGTTCCAGATTCCAGATACAGATGTTATGGTCCTTGCTCTTCGAAGACTCACGGATCATGGTCTTCAGACAACCATGCTTATGGGGAAAACAGAAGGAAAAGCTTGCTGAAACCAATACATATCCGTCTTAGGACATCAAAGTGTTGTTTCAGGCTGTGAGAGGTTTTTGTGCAGGCTCATGGGGACAAAACATGACCTTCAGGCTATTAGCCTGTTAAACACAGATGAAAAACTGAGATGGAAACAATTCAAGAGCCAACCAGGGGGGGGGGGGTTGATAAAATCCCTCCAACTTCTGGTGTGTGGCATCAACCCATTCTGCGAGCGCATATGCAAGCATAATGTTTGTAGTCAAGACCTTGTGGTGAATCCAAATATTCCAGACCCGTTCGAGCCAGGATGGTCGAGTGATGGAGATAACATTCCAGTACCTATCCTGTCAGACATTACAATAGGTCTCGAGTCTGTTGTCGAGCTTGTTAGGTGCGGATGTGGAATAAGCAAATGCTCCAGAAGATGTTCCTGCAGACGACACAATCTGACTTGTACAGTAGCATGTGCTTGCATGTGGACCAGATGAAGAGTGTACCAATACAGCTGTGCTGAGGAACTTGAAAATACTGATACTAGTAACCTGGATGATGACAACTTCAAGGTCAGCTCTATCATAAATGTCTGAAGTTGAATTACAATATTAAAATTTCAACTTTTAAAAACATGATTTTCTGCATTTCATTGCATAAATGCTGACATATTAATCTTAGCCAATTTCAAGACATTTTGGCGGCCATTTTGAAAGGTGAAATGCACCTATATTCTCCTTAAACAATGTTGTTGCACTAGGTACTTTAAGATGTTTACAATCATTTTCTTATCCATATCTAACAGAAATGAGATACGTGTATTTTACTCTCAATGATAGTAATTGCCTAAAGCGGTATACTATATTTTAATAAACGGCGGCCATTTTGGATTTAGAGGCCATCTTGGATTGGAGACAATGGACCAAATTAAGTTTTTAGTTCTCAGTGGATTCTCAGAAACATTAGTAGTGGAAAAGGAAAGAAATCAATGTCCTTATAGCTGACAGAACATTTCAGACAAATTGGCGGCCATTTTGGATTTGGCAGCCATCTTGGATTCTAGAAAATGATCCTAATTATGTTCTTAGTGGATTTTGACAATCAAAAGTATAAATAATCATTAAAAAATATGACTTTGTGCACTTTCGGGACAAATATGGCTTAAAAAAGGCTAAATATAGTGGCCATTTTGAATTTCAAAATGGCCGCCGAAGACACATTCGAAAAAAAGGGAACCAACTCAGGTCTTGTTACCTAGGGTATAAGGGTGCAAGAAAACCTTGGTTCCACTAATGTAGCAAATTTTGCACTGACTTATGATAATTCTACGTAACGTCATATAACGACATTACGTGGGGAATGTTTGCACTTATTTTGGTATCACTAGATAGAGGAGACCTAATAGCTATACATTAATGCCACATAGCGGTAAGTGACGACAACCATCAAGATGCTAAACTTGCTTAACGCTATCTACGCAGGTGTCGACTCCAGACGACAAGTTTCAATTTTTTTAAATATCCAAAAATTTCAGAATTGTAAATTTTCATGACTATAATTATTTAGAATTAGCATGATAAACGCAATAAAATGAGTACAAAGCCCAGTATTAGTTAATTGGTCCTTAGAAGAATACGAACAATGGACTGAACTAGTGTCACTTTATTTCAGTCCATTCACCTTTTCGGTAAATCCCATAAGCCTTTGCGAGTAAACCTGAGATATTCTCATTTGACGTCACGATGACATGCAATGCGCAGTAACAATGTTCTCCAAACGATGTGCGCATCGGCGCAGATCGGCGTGACGTCAAATGACGACATGTCAGGTGTACTCGCAAAGGCTTATGGGATTTACCGAAAAGGCGAACTGTTTTCACTAATAACCAATATTTCATTATTCTAAAACTGCAAGTAATAAAGACATAAAATGTAAACATTTACAAATATTTAAAAGAATTTTAATTCACATAAGTAGATTAACATTAGTGTGGGCAATATTCCCGAACACATAGGAAATAGCACGTTGGGATATGTTGTCAATCGTAATACGCTCGCGCACAAAAGTAATTGGATATGCGCATCTAAAATGTCTGTTCTACTTTTGAAACGTAATGCAACATGCGGAAGTTTATAAAGAATAAATCAAACAGAAGCAATAATCAGCAAAAGTAAATAATAGACTTATCCAAATTCAGCGAGAATGCGGAAAAGAGATACCTGCAATAAAACAATAATGCTAGAAATGAACGAATGCGTACAGTTATGTAAGGTTAGGGCATCTATGACCTTTACGTTATGTTCTTTGTTACACTTCACATTTTTGAATTTCATATTAACCGCACACTTCTATGAAGTTTTCTTTAAACCGCCTATAAAATGTTACATTAAACACTGCGATGGAACCAGAGTGACCAGACATAACACAATGCTACCCGTAAGGTGATGCTGGTCATTGACGGTTAGCATGTTTAGCACTAGAACGGTTCTGTTAAAATATACGAATACATTATTAGAGCGTCTATATTTATAGCAGGAATTTATAACGAAAAACACTCTTAAAAAAAGAAGTGTCAAATGTTTTCAACTTAAACATTAGTACAAATAAATCCTAACACATATTATCCTTTCGCTGGGAGAAGTGCTTTGATCTACTCGCTTACTTAACAATGTTAAACCCAGACAAAGTTCAGCTTAAAAGTTTAAAGAAAATCAACATGTGTTGAACTGATTATTTGATATTGTTATTTCGGTTTTCTTGTTTATCAACAGAAAATGATGGTTATTTTCGACATTTGCAGAATTTATTATTACATAGTTTTGCGAAATGAGTTTCAAAAGCACAAACTTCAACGTCTAGAGGATTAATAAATAAATAAATAAATAAATTTGGATTTATAAAGCGCCTTTCTCCAGATCTTAGAGGACTCAAAGCGCTGTAATTTCGCTGCAATGGTGAATCATCACAATCAGATCGCATCAACTAGGTTGCTGCCGAACGGCGCACACATATCCGCATTTAGATTGTAACATCCACCAATTATCTGTGCAGCTCCCCAAATTCCATTGGGTGAAGGAAGTTTTTGATAACCAAACAACTAATCACCAAACAACTAATCACCGGAGGAAACCGGATATCCCAGAAAAAACCTGCGAGAGCGAGCATGGAATCGGGATAAACCAAGTGCACATGAGTCCTTGGGCCGCGCCGCGGCTTGAACCCGGGACCTCAGTGGTGCAAAGCGAGGGCTGCGCTAACTCCCCGGGGCTAACTCGCCCTCCCTACAAGGATTATGGAGGATTATTTTTTCAATACCACTCTGTCATTAAAACTTCTAGAAGTCGAAGTGAACGCGAACATTTATGGTATGCAAATAACTTTGCCCGAAAATACGTCAATTAAAGAACAGTAGTTTCTATATTTCCGTGATATTTTACATTTTTAGGCCTTTTCTGCCAATTTTTGTCAATAATGTTTTTCATTAAAAGTCGCCTCCCCTGCCCTCCTAAAAGAAAAATACCGACAACGCCACTAGGACGAAATTGGAGTGCCTAGGAGGAAATAATGTTTGAGAAAGCAAGGATTAGATAGACGGGAGAGGAAGGGGGAGAATATTTTGTTATTTATTTATTTATTTATTTATTTATATTTATTATGCTTCATCGCTTGTTCATATACAATTACAAAGACAAATATATTATATATAAATATTGCACATACTAATCAAGACAAAGTTATTAGAATAAAATGCCAGTGAAAAGAATGGGACAAACTAGTGGAGTATGTTAGTTACTTTTATCGTAGTATGTAGTTACTGTAGTTATAGTCTCCTATATCCTTATATCTTCCAGATATACAGAACATTAAAGACTTGCTAAGCATTGTCAGACAGACAACGACTTACAGAGTTATCTATGCTTAGCAGTTTAATCTGAACTCAAGATTCAAGAACTCAAGAGTCAAGATTCAAGAGTCAAGACCTCATCATGGCAGAAATAAAGTGTCCGATCTCCACGTGCCAATACGCAACCCCCGCAGAAACCACACCAGAAGTCGCAGTCGTACTGCTTCAGCTTCATGCAAAGGAGCATGAGGTTCAACCCTCTGGCGCTAAAACAGAGAAAGTGAGACGCCCGACTGTATCGACAGGTGGCACATCGGAGGAATGGGGTTACTTCTCGTCTAGATGAACAGAGTACAAGACAGCCACTAAAATCAGTGGTCAGGACATAGTCATCCAGCTCTTGGAATGCTGCGAAGAGACACTGCGCAGAGACCTCACAAGAAACAATGGTGGCACCCTCACAGGAAAGACAGAGGATGACGTTCTCAAGGCCATAAAGCAGCTGGCAGTTCGTGAGGAGAATGTGATGGTGTCTCGGGTGAACTTACTGAACATGCACCAGGACAGAGATGAACCTGTCCGCAATTTTGCTGCTCGCTTCCGTGGCCAAGCCAGCGTGTGCAAATTCATGACCAAGTGCCCAAACTGTAACCACGATGTCAGCTATGGCGACCATGTGTTGAGGGATGCTGTAACGCGTGGCATCAGTGATCAAGAGATCAAACTTGAACTGCTTGGTGAACAGGATCAGGACAAGTCACTGGAAGACACAATACGCTACATCGAAGCGAAAGAAAGCGGCAAACGGTCGGCTAATCGCCTCCAAGATCCACCCACTGTCACCTCAGCCTCTGCCACAAGCAGCTACCGTGCACAACAAAAAATTCATGTAATGTGCAACTACTGTGGTCGCAAAGAGGCCCATGGAACTCGCCGTGGAGAACGCGAGAAGATTTGCCCAGCATTCAACCATGTGTGCAACAAATGCACCGTCAAGGGACACTTTGAAACTGTCTGCCGTGGTGGTGGCCGCAAAGGCCGATCTACAGACTTGGGCCGACATGGCCAAAACAAGGGATCTGACTCTACCAACTCACAAAATGCTGTATTTAATACACTATGTAGCATATCTAGTGACTCTAGTATATCTAATGACTGTAGTATTGACTCTAAGTCTGATAGTAATACTCCTAGTGAAGCACTATATGGTATTGATGCAGCTGGCAAGCGCGTAATCACCCTTGACCACCATGTATACAACGCGCTGTGCGATACTTGGGAACACAGGGCCTCTGATCCTCAACCTTCCCTTGATGTCTCCATTAGCGCGCTCCTTCAGACTACAGCGCCCTTGGCCTTGCCGCAACCAAATCTCCCAAGACCATCCGACACCGTGCCATTGCAGACACCGGTTGTCAGTCATGCCTTGCTGGCGTCAAACTCCTTCACCACTTAGGGTTACAGGTGCACCACCTCATACCTGTCACGATGAAGATGACGGCTGCCAATGAAAACCGCATACGGATCCTCGGGGCCCTAATCCTGCGCATATCAGGCCACGCTACTAATGATACCACCCTGCAGACACGTCAGATAGTATACTTTACTGATAGCAGCGATAAGCTTTACTTAAGTAGACAGGCTTGTGTCTCCCTTGGCATGATTACTGATAAGTTCCCTACCATAGGCGAAGTACATAACACATGTTTAACTAATGATGATGTGACCACAGAGGAGACTGCCCCTATCACCAACCCATGGTCACCCCTCACTGCCCCCTGCAGCTGTCCGCGGCGCCAGCCACCTCCACCCCCACCTACATCACTCCCATACCCAGCAACCGCTGAAAACCGTGAGAAGCTTGAAAAGTTCCTTCTTGACCATTATGCCCCATCCACGTTCAACACATGTGAACATCAACCCCTACCCATGATGAGTGGCCCCCCACTCACCTTTGTTTCCAATGGACATTTTATTGTGAAATGCCATTGTACAAGGAATACATTAAAAAAAATTCCACATAGCCCCCGAACGAAAAGTATTTAATTATCTTTGTAATCACTCAAAAATCATTTGGTGTGAATTTTACATCCGAACTAGAGGCTATTAAATTTTTACGAGCCTTTTTATTTTACATGTAAAGCCTATGGGGGTGACGATTAGAAATGGACGGCAATATTGAAAACCCTCATTTTGGGCCATTTTAGACACTAAAATGCCCATAAAAAAAGAATAGCCTCTAGTTCGGATGTAAAATTCACACACAATGCTACCTGAGTGAGTACAAACATAATTAAATACATTTCATTCGGGGGCTATATCAAAACAAAAAATGTCCTATACCCTAATGGTTATGGAACAAAGGTGCACTGCGCCTACTGGTCGATCCCTCAGCCCAGCCTGTGGCTTACCATACCCCAATCCCTGTCCCGCTGCATTGGATGGAAGACGTTAAGGCTGGTTTGAATCAAGATGTCCGACTTGGTGTTATTGAGCCTGTACCAATTGGAGAATCTGTCACATGGTGCCACAGGATGGTGATATGTCCAAAAAAGAAGCGGCAAACCCCGCCGCACAGTTGATTTTCAAGCCCTGAACAGACATGCCAGCCGTGAAACCCACCACACACAGTCCCCCTTTATCCAAGCTAGATCTGTTCCCCATCACACAAAGAAAACAGTGTTCGATGCGTGGAATGGCTATCACAGTGTACCCCTCCACAAGGATGACAAACACCTAACCACTTTCATCACCCCATGGGGGCGCTACAGATACTGTGTTGCACCACAGGGATATGTTGCCTCTGGCGACGGATACACTCGCCGTTATGACGAAATTGTGAGTGATGTCCACAACAACACCAAGTGTGTGGACGACACCGTGTTATGGTCATCCACCATTGAAGAATTCTTCTTCCAGGCGGTGCACTGGCTTGACTTATGTGGTCGCAATGGCATAACCTTAAATCCGGACAAGTTCACCTTTGCAGGAGACACCGTAGAATTTGCAGGATTTGAAATATCCCCCACCTCAGTCAGGTCTTGCCCCCGCCTCTTTGAGGCTATCGAGAAATTCCCAACACCATGCAATATCACAGACATACGCTCATGGTTCAACCTTGTAAACCAGGTAGCCTATGCCTTCGCCTCAGCGGAAAAAATGCTACCATTCCGGTCCCTGCTCAAACCAAGCATGTCATTCAAGTGGACAGAGGACCTTAATGCCCTTTTTGAGGAATCCAAGCAAGTGATAATCAATGAAATAGCTAAGGGTGTTGAAATATTTGATAAATCTCGCCCCACATGCCTTGCTACAGATTGGAGCATGTCTGGAATTGGTTTCTGGCTACTACAAAAACATTGTGACTGCGCCACCACCATCCCTTTCTGCTGCAAGACCGGTTGGAAAATTACTCTTGTTGGTAGTAGATTTACAACACCTGCAGAGTCCCGCTACCAACCTGTGGAAGGAGAGGCCTTAGCTGTTGTTGATGCATTGGACAAGGCACGCCACTTGGTCCTTGGCTGTGAAGACCTCATTATTGCAGTCGACCATAAACCTCTCCTTAAAATTCTAGGAAACAGGTGCCTGGAGGACATCCCCAACCCCCGACTCCGCAACTTGAAGGAAAAGTCCCTCCGCTACCAATTTCGGATAGTCCACATCCCAGGAGTCCGTCACCGAGCTGCAGATGGTGTTTCTCGCCACCCAGTTGGAAATCCAATAGGCATCCCATTGCCAGATGATGTGGCTACCCTCACTCATGAGGTTTCATGCCCCCTTGGTCACCTACTGGATATCATTCGGACCAACGTTCCCCCAAACAACTCATGCCCCTTCAATCATGACGAATCCGATGCAGCAGAGGCCATGACAGCTGCCTTGGCTACACTGCACTCCATCACCTGGGATGCTGTCCGCCTGGCAACGGCCAGTGACGAAACCATGTCTAAACTGTTGTCCCTCATAGAAGATGGCTTGCCAGATACACGCCTTGAGATGCCACCTGATCTACAGAAGTATTTCAGCCTGAGAGATAGCCTTTATACACTAGATGGAGTAGTCTTATACAATGACCGCATTGTCATCCCTCCATCTCTTCGCTGAAGCCTCTGTTTTCTGGCCGGGGATAACATCTGCCATTGGCGAGATGCGTGCTCGATGTTCCCATTGCAATCGCATGGCTCCGTCACAACACAACCCACCTCCTACCCCACCAGCTATGCCAGTGTACCCGTTCCAGTCCATATGTGCAGATTTCTTCCACTATGCTGGTCATAACTACCTGGTCATTGTTGACCGTTACAGTAACTGGCCAATCGTTGAAAGAGCAATGGACGGCGCCAAGGGCCTCATAGCCAGCCTTAGACGAACCTTTGTCACATTTGGTATTAGTGATGAATTGACCTCAGATGGGGTCCTGAATTCTCAGCTTCAGCAACCCAAACTTTCCTTAAGAATTGGGGTGTACGACACCGCATATCATCAGTAGCTTACCCACACGGTAATTGCAGAGCAGAGGTTGGAGTCAAAACAGTGAAGCGCTTGATAACAGCCAATACTAATGCCAACGGTGACTTGAACACAGATGCATTCCAACGGGCCATGCTTCAATACCGCAACACGCCTCATAAGGAAACCAAACTGTCACCTGCCCAGTGCCTCTTCGGCCGTCCCATACGAGATTTTATCCCTATCCATCCTGGTCGGTATGTACCCCACCCTACATGGAAGGAAACACTACTTGCCAGAGAGGAAGCTTTGCGTAACAGGCACATGAAAACAGCAGAGCGACTCTCTGAACACACAAAACACCTTCCCCCCCTTGTCATTGGCGACCATGTTAGAATCCAAAATCAAGCAGGGCCCCACTCTACCAAGTGGGATAAGACAGGCATCGTAGTAGAGGTTAGACAATTTGACCAATATGTGGTTAGAGTAGATGGCTCCGGTCGAGTCACGCTTCGTAACCGGAAATTCCTGAGAAAGTATGTGCCAGCTACACCCTGCAACCATCCTAACCATGTGATAATGGACAATGCATATAAACCCCCACCACTGTCTCCGCCCTGCACCAATATGCACCCTAACGGTAACCCACCAAGAAACCACCGTGTCCCAGCAGCCCCGGCACCTGACATAGGCGCCAATCAGCTGACACCACCGACTATCACCCCAGTGTCACCTTCACCAGAAAGGCCCATACCTGTTCCAGTGGCCACATTGCAGCCACTGAATACACCTGATCTGACTATAGCCACAGAGCGTGCACCTCGCGCCCTAACGCGCTTGCTCTCTCACAATGCCCCCGGTCAGAAAGAAAATGGGTTCATCCCTCAAGCAGATAATCCGTCTTCCCCCCGCCGCTCTGCCCGGCTGCGGTCTACCCCACATAACTAACTTGTTTTCAGTCCTTACGGACTTGGGAGGGCGTAGTGGAGTATGTTAGTTACTTTTATCGTAGTATGTAGTTACTGTAGTTATAGTCTCCTATATCCTTATATCTTCCAGATATACAGAACATTAAAGACTTGCTAAGCATTGTCAGACAGACAAAGACTTACAGAGTTATCTACAAACAGGTGCAAAATCACCTCTAGGACCACCCCACCTTTCGATTTTTGAAAACAATTTATGGGAAAAAAAAACCCAAAGAAAAAAACAAAACTAAAAAGAACCCCCCAAAAAAAAACATCACACCCCATCCCAAATCAAATAAGCCTGCAATTCAAATATGGGAAGAGATTGGAGGAAATGGGAGGAAAGGAGAGAGAGAGAGATGGAGGAAAAGAAATAATTGGTGTTTCGTTACGCTTTGTGTTGTAAAATGGAAATATGAAATTGACAAAGCAAACGTTAACCTTTATTCAAACGAAGCGCCTTTTGTCTTGAAGTGTAAACAATAAAACCCACTTGACCAAACAAAAGTCGCTTACACGTGCCCTGCTTTTGATCGTGTGATACATATGTCCCGAATTTAAGCTATTGGTGAAGTAACCAATCAAACGTTTGCGTCGAAGCAAAACTGAGCAAGAAATACGTGCAGTTACCGTTAAAATAAAATTTCAAACTTCATTTTGCATACTCTCTATTATTTCGGACGTGCATAACTTGGTTGCACTTAATGGAAAATCTTAAAGAATATTTTACATCACTGTTAAAGACTTGTAATACCACCCTGTCACATGTCACCATGCTGCTTCTTTAAGACAAACTTATCTTTATTATAATTATGGTAAGCATGAAATGTTTGAATTAAATCAGTATTTGGGGAATTCTCTTTATCCAAATGTGCAATAATCGTAGTTGCGCAGATTGATGTTCCAACTAGTACCGCCTTAAAATCTGCACAAGCATACACTAGTTAGTATGCATCCAACACGAAACAGCATCGTTCCTTGGGCTCTCCCCTTCATCCATTCTACAATGTACGTCATTTTCCTTGAGGCGAGTGCTGGCAATACCTTTATGCCATCTAAACTCTTATCTACCCCATTCAGTTGTGAAGTGCAAACCACACACAGTGTCAATGAAGCTAAGTATTTTGATTGTAACTGAAAGGCAATAGCCAGAGATTGACTGACAAATACACAGCCAGTAAGTTTACATTGGGATAGTGGGTAACTTTGCAAAGTTAGAAACTCTCAAGTATATCGTCGCTGTAGTTGCAGTGCAAACGCGGAATCTTGCCAAACGTCTTATGCATGGTGTTGAATTTCATCGCATAGGTTTTGAATTGTGAAACAAAGAATGTTATGATACGATGTAGATAATTGCGAAAGTGACACACATTGCTTAAAATATTATCACGGGTGACTATAATGTTCACACGAATGCTTTGTTCCTCTGTAACTTTATATCACCTCAGATAATCAGAGCTGTTGACTCTTTCTATTCATCAGGATTGGGCTATTCTAAGGACATGAAGAAAATACAGCGGTAACGGAATTCATCAAATGTCCATAATCATCTTGATCATAAAACTGGAAACCAGTTTTGCTTAAGGGGCAATTCAGAGATGTTGTATATTTTTTTTCCCATTTCATTTGTTCCATATTTATACCATGGTAATTCATCTTCACGATAGATTCCCAAGCATTATCATTGAACAACTTAAATAATTCGAATGACCAATGTAAGATATTTGAAAGTCATACTGAATATTGAACTACTAATGTGTAATTATGACTATAGTCTGGATTTTGTTGGATTTTGCAATGACAGATTCGAATCGAGCGCGCTAACCTAATCCCGTATGGCGTATACACACACGTAAGGGCGATTTATTCGTCCACTGGTGATGCAACCGCATAAACGCACTGATTCGAATCTGCCACTGCAAAATCAAACATGGCGTAACTCCCAACTTGAGACGAAACACACTACAGCTACAGACTTACATAATTAATATTGCGCATACCTTTTTGTTTATTGTTGCAAATGAATTCCTGACTTAAGGTTACACGAAGAAACGTATAAAAAACGTATAAAAGACGTATAAAGTTGTTCTCTAAAACCGCGTTTTCTCAGTAATCAAATATCGCAGTGAGTCAAATGTTGGTGCATGGATGTATCTTAACATTATTTTTGTGTGTTTATACAAATTTTTAGAATCCGTTTGAAAATCCTTCGTTTAAATCATTTTTACGCACCATGTTCACAAGATCAAAAACACGTTCTATGCAGTTTTTTTCAAATATTCGCTCCGTATAAAACCACGCCGAGTGACTGTTTTCTCCTTTTTTGTATTGTACTACAAATCGACCAAAGAAATAATGTTGCCATGGGGAAGAACCAAATACAGTACCGATTAAATTTTATTAGCCCGTTTTTGGGAACAATTTTTGAGAATCTTGTACCACAAAACACTGTTATGTTACATTATCGATATCTGGATTGTGGAACGTTAATTTTGATTTCTAACTGCCTACATTATTTCTCAAAAGTAAGTCGATTCCTTTACCATTTGAATTTCATTCCAAATTTAAGCTACTTTTGCAAAAATCGAGGTTTTTCGCCATCGATACCTTCGACATTTACAGCGGTGATGAGATTGTTTACCATAAGAGCCTGGTATGCACTATTCCATAATAGTCAGTTTGAGATCAATCGATTTCACAGGCCACTCAGTAGCTCAATCGGTTAGCGCGCGGCCGGACTCACGTTCGACTATATAATACTATAGTTTTGAGCTGGAAAACTTTGGTACGTGTTCGAGTCCCTATGTGGTCCATTCCATCTATTTTATTTTATTTTTCTCTCACTTTTTTCTTTTTTCTTGTTCGTTTCTTTCTTTCTGACTGCAGCGATTGATTGTTTTTGACCGTTTTTTTTTTCATTATATAATTCAGGAATTTTTAGGCTATACTAATCTAATTGGCGCGGCCTATGAATATATTTTTACAAATTATATTAACAAAATATTGGTTGTTGGTTTTGTTACTGTTGTTGTAGTTATTGTTGTAGGCCTATATATTGCATAATCAGGGTATAAATAGGCATACAAGGCCTATTATAGCCTATAGAAGCATTGATTTATTTCACGACAGATGTCATCCAGGATAATTTCAAAAATTGAAAATTTAGAAATTCCAAAGTAAAATTGCCGAAAACGGCTGCCCACAATCCCCCCACCCCCATCAGCCCATATGGTCCTATCATGGTCGCCCCATCCCCCCGCCCTTCCCTATCCCTGCAACATATAGGATGACTCACGAGCCGCGGTTTGTCCGTGGCCCAAGTTCAGATTGATACACTATTGTACGCGTGAGTTCATTCTTTTCTGCATGGCTGTTTCCATTATTAACTTACGCCCCTCTGGAATCAAGCCTTGAAAATCAGTTGTATTTAACCTTAAGTGCTAACTAAACCGTCTTTATTGGATCTATATTGAGAATTAGTGCTTAATGTTTCGTATTGTATTTACATTAGTATTTTTAGATGAAGCAATTCAAGTTTTTATATCTTCAAACGAACATACGAATACACTTCATAATGTTTCATAATGTTTCACAATATTTATTTATTACTTATTTTTGCAGCAAAGTAGTGCAACTGATGGGGCTATTTACTGCTATATAAATTAAAGTAAAGACAAACGTCATGAAAACGCATGACTCTAAATCACTCAATCATGTTGAAGGAGTATGTCCTCTCTCAGCACTTTGATGTGCAAACCTATCTCTCTGTGTTAATATCTCTGTTATCAAACCTACTTTTCACGAGTGCAACGACAAGTATACCAAACAAAAGCACCGGATTTATATAGGACGTTTTAATATCATGTTTTCGCAGAATTATTTCTTTTGCAAACTATAAGCAGTCAATATCCTCTTCAATACGAACAAACACCACTCTCTTCTTTTTACATGTCTGTAATAAAATAGGCTTACGCAGTTTGGTTTTAGTGATTAAATAAACTAGATAACACTTTCGGGATTCAGATTTGCAGCTTAAGTTCCACCGACAAGTGATTTGAACCATTTCGCCATTACTTCGATAGGGTATATAGGTAAAATGCAAAGAAAGTGCAAGCTATCATTACACTTTTAGGACGTTCTGAACCTTATCCGCAAACATTACTCTCGACTTTCCAAACTATTATTATATTTCCGATTTATTTATGAAGAAAGCGGTTATGCAGAAAAATTACTTTTTTAAGGAAGATATCCTTTGTTGATATATGTTTGTAAATCTTACCAATGATGAAATTGTACATTCATCACCAAGTGCCAAAATAGACCATCTATTCAAAAATAATTCGACCGTACAGAGCCATGAATTATAATTATTATATATTACAGCTTATTCACAGATCTAAGATCCTACTCTTCTCTTGCAAAGCAAAAAATGTGTGAGTTCTGTTTTTTTGCAAGAAAGGTTTCCTAATTTAAAACAGTTCCTTAATCGAAAGCGCATATCGAAAGCGCATTCACACGCTGACCTTAGAATGAATTGGTACAAAATTGTCAAATGGTCAAATTTGAGCGAGTAGTCACTCACTCACTCACTCACTCACTCACTCACTCACTCACTCACTCACTCACTCACTCACTCACTCACTCACTCACACCCCCACTCACACCCCCACTCACTCACTCACTCACTAAACTCTAACCCTAAAGCCTTAACCCTAACCCACGATATTACACGTTACGCATTGTGTAAGTAAATGTATAGGATGATGCTTTGTGGATTACCAACCGGTATACTACACAATCCTACAAAATGATGATCCCAATCAAGACATAAAACGAGACGAAGATATCAAGAAATGACCTCTATCAATCGATCAATAAGCAAAGAGATGAAAAATAAGACGTGATCAAAGGCAATACTATTAAGCGTTAAATGGTCGCCAATAAACTGTCAGAGTAACGTTAAGTAGGCAGGTAAAGATACATATAGAAAGCAACAGGTTAGGAAATTGCCCCATGTGACATGGCTACTGTCATCTGTGATATACGTCATCTTTTGTACGCACCTGCGTAATGGCATGACGTATGAACTAGTCAACGTATCGTGTTTAATCTCACCGTATTGTTATTTCGATATAGCGATATTAAAATGACGTATTAAAATACTTAATACTGAGTTATCTGTTATGACGTATTTTATTAACCGTCGAAAATAGGGATGGGTGTTGATGGTTTATTTGGAAGGAGAGGTGTGACATGCCAGCTTTCCTGCTTCCATAATTTAATAATGAGGAATTCAAATATCGAGGAGTGTTAAGCGACGTATCGCAGCAAAGCAATTATTTAAGAAAATGTATTCCGTATAATTATATTTCATTTTAGTGATGATTTCGTGGTATTTGTAACTGCAATGTGATTACAAAGCATACGATAAAATGTTTCTGTTCTTCCTCTCTAACCGTCGTTGAGTTTGCTGCCCTTGACATCATGTTATTTCCTTATAATTGCATCGTGCCCGGATCGTTTAAAAAACAATGTGACAAGCTATAAGTTATACTTGTACTTACCTCTTGTTCTTCGTCACATTAATAATAATTAATATATCCAGCACATAAATAAACAGGCGTTGTGGATCAATCTTCAGATGATTGATGGCTATGTTAAATAACTTACTTTCATAGCAACTTGTTACTAAATAATATTGAGCTCAATTTTAATTTATAAGTAGGAAAATACAGAAGTACCTGTCATTTCTGTCCCTAAAACGTTCACCTTCAAAGATGTTTGTGTTAAATATTCAGACAGGTAATTTTTATGTGCTATACATTGTTTGCCACTGTAATATCGAGTTGAAGTATTGCAAGGTTGTATGTCTCCTGTGTGTATCTAGCTCCAAGCACCTTTCATATTTTTGAGGCATTTGATGAAGGTGTCAGTCATCGTGTAAGTAACCCCTTGGATTCATTGGATTAGCTGTGCTTGGATTCAATCAGCTGATCCGATTAATTGATAATCCAATATCTATTTGTATCCACAGGCTACCCATACAAATCTTATTATGACAAGTATAAAGTAAATGCCAACCCCAAATTATCCTTAACAATAATAAAGTAAATCGGACTTGGGGTACAATTTGAGTGTTTACGAGCGAATGAATTAGCTTCAATTCTAGATGACCCCTGTCTTATACCCATCTACTTTGGGTTTCATATTGCTTACACAACGTATTTTGACATCACGAGATAAATTTGATAAAATATAAGATTGATCACAACAACTGTATTGTGAATCAAGATGATATAAGTTTGTATCAGTTTTACATCATTGCAGTTCAAATAAATACCAGAACGCATAAAATCTTATTCTATTTGTGATTGGAAATTGTAATAACTCAACAATATAAAACAATGACAAGGATATTTTCAAAAAGTAACCCAAATTGGGTTAGGGGCTAGGATATCTTTTTTATGTATATTTGTGATTGGAAATTGTAATAACTCAACAATATAAAACAATGACAAGGATATTTTCAAAAGGTAACCAAAATTGGGTTGGGCGCTAGGATATCTTTTACATGTCAAGTTTAAATTACACTTTGGGTTGGTTTAACTGATCCTTCTTTTATGTACATTTTTAAATTCAGTTACTTCTTCCAGAAAGTTGCACCGAACTATAACTTGTCCCCATTGTGTTTTTATATACTCTTGGATTAAAAGGGCATTTCGTGATCCACACCCTCATCCCCCCACTTTTCACAAAAAAAGTTGAGATTTTTATACCACTAGAAACCTCTGGCTACATAATGTTTATGTGCCAAAATTTCTTGCAGATTAATTCGTTTAGCAAAAAATATCGTCAAATTTGAATTTCGTTCTGGTATACAACAGTGGCCTATAATACACATAATCATGCATAACTCGCAAACGCAAAATCGGAATCAACTGACATTTGTGGAATAAGCTTTTTTCGTGGAATTCTACCGATAAATGATCACGAAATCCTCGTTTAAGTGAGTGATACCAATCGTTTGTATTTATTGAAACGATTGCTTCTTCCAACAATATTGGTTCTACTTGACACATTCTTGAAAAAATGACAAGCATTCATAATTTATGACATTTCACCACGTTAAATGTGATAGGTGATGTAGGTATGTGCGTATAAAAGAGAACGGACTAGAATTATGTCCAATGGTCAAAGTGAGAACTTTTCAGGAATGCACGCCTTGATGAGGATAAAATAATTATGCAGTTTATGAATAGTAAATTTCTTCTTGTTCGTCTTGTTAAGCTTGGTCGCTATACATGAGTAAACAAGCCCCCCTATTACTAAAAATGGCCAAGGGCGAAAAAAAAAAAAAAAAAATAAAGTTCATTTCATAAACAAATCCAAGTTATTATTGGGTAAAATGATGCTAAACATGCCTACAATGACGTTACGTGATACATCGTACATGTAGCATTTTCTCAAATTGACTGGCAATTTCTCTCAATCCTTCTCGTTTGCTTCCTGTTGAAGCTTGACGTTGGTGGCGCTGTTTTGAGTGTTCGGCAGGAAGTGATTTCATGCATCTCGGTTTAGTGTGTTGGCCCAACTTTAATATTCAACGTACAAGAAAGTGTGTTTAGTCAACCGAGTATTATTCGTAACATTTTTAAGTCGAGATTTTTTAAATAACAAATATTCTGAGTTGAATACGTAGCATTAAGTTTCCAGTTTTTGCCTCCAGATTTATTCCATAAATCATCAGTAACATGTTGACAAGGTTCATTGACCAATAGTATTCATTTCAACCCCACGCAAGTTTCTTTTTGCTTGAAAAATTGCTTTTCATCAGTGCGCTTATGTAAAAGGCATGAAATCTCATCATTAATCATGTTTATACCCGGCAGTCATATCATTTCATGTTCTCATAACCTTGGTCGATGTAAGAGATATGGAAAGATCACACAGATAACCATTTTGGATGTTTAAGGCTTAAGGTATAATGATTCACTAAGCTGCTGCCATTTAAGATAAACGGTTTCCGTTTAGTTAATTCCATTTAATTCTATTTATTTTTTTTAATTCAATAACAAATAATTGTGTATCAGCTTTTGATAACACTGAATTCACGGTTTGTTTGTAATTAATGACAATTATGTTGTTTTTAAACGGCTGCAACTGATGTTTACAAAAAGAAGACGAAATCAGTAAAAAAAGTGAAGACACTTGCACTTCTAGGAAGTACAAAATCGCGATTTTATTAAAAACTGTCTCCATGCGTTATGTTTAATTTACGATAATGCACCAGCCAATTTGAACTGAAAATAAGAATATATCTTTCAAACATACTCGTGTGTTTGAGCAGAGATGTCAAACTCTTGAAACAGATTCATCGGGATCTTTCATAGTTCATTCAAATGTAAACGTCTCTTTTTCAGGTTTAATAAACTGATACTCACTCAGAAGTATTTTGTTGTTTATATCATGTTTACTAGAGTTAACGAGATTACTGACAGGAATTGAAATATTTCTGAGTGAGTATCAATTTATTGGATCTGAAAAAAGAACCTTTACATTTGAAAGAGATGTCAAACGTATAACAATATTCAGATTTGTACCAAATTGCATTCATTTTTCGCTTTAATATAACCTCATCATGATCAAGCTTCATTTTACCTACAAAAAGAAACATTCTTAAAAGTCAACTACAACGGTCAACACTGTGATCGCTTGATTGATGTAGAAAGCTGGTGAATATGACAATGGACTTGCATTCAATCTCATGCCTTAGGCACCAGACTCAAAAATGTAATATCAATGGTTGGTGCAAATGTTTGTATAAAAGAGATACTGTTACAATTAGTAAAGTAATTCACTCTTAGGATACAAAATAGATACTAAAGCCATGATTCCTCAATCTGGGGAATCAAAACGAACAGTCTTGTTTGGAAGAAAAAAGTGGAACATTGCCCATGCATTTCTGTAACATTTAACATAGAGATATATTATAAATTTTGTCAGGTAATGAATAACACAATCCTGGTCCATAACCTTAACTCATCCGTAAACAAGTTCATCAGGATTGTCAAAATTTCATCTTTGACCAACTCCTAAAACCACCTAAAAGAGCGCCACCAACGTCACCAAGGCGCAATATGATTCTAATTATATTTAAAAATTGCATTTAATCAATTTTAAACATGCACGTATACTTGGCAGTTTTCAGCTACCATATTATTGGCATTCTATTTTTCATCATGCACGGCCCTGCAAGGTGCTAACACTTCAAAGTGTTCATAGTTCTGGTCGCTAGGGTTCAAATCCCCGCACAGGCATGGAATCCTACGTAATATGTATCATGTTCGCTTCCATCTAGCGATCAATAATCTGAATAACCATTGTGTAATTCAATTCAATGCACAAGCTCATACACATGTGGTTCTTTGATGTCAATCGCATACAATATAACCCGTGATCAATAATGAACGTTGGTCAAAAGACGAGCTTATTATGTACATGCAGATTCATCATTTATGCATATTGCCTTGAAAATCATAAAAAGCAACTGCTTGATCAACCCAAATGATTTTTATTAGCGTTATTTCTAAACCAAATTTCAAAACCACAAAGTGTTTTACCTGACTTTTGACCCAGAAATGTATGAATTTGATGAGAAATTGTGATGAAAAATAATATTTTACAAGTCAGATTCAGAAAGAGAAAATCTCATTACACACGTTAATTACATCACAATCCAAACATAGATGGTTAAGTTCATGGAGAATGTTACAAATTGTTGTATCTTTTGCCATATTGTTTTTCTATAGGGAATAATGTTTTATCGTTAAAATCGGACATGAAAACCTATCAAAAACACAACAAAAACGTGCATCGCTATTTGTATGCATGAAACAAATTATAAGAATTGTACAGAAGTGACCTAACACTTATGAAGGTCGTATCTTGAGAAAGCGCATGGTCTGATGCTAGAATCTTGGCAAGGACACTCTGGTGAAATAAAGAAAGATATATGTGATTGATTTTGTGTGACTTTTGAGCGTTAAATGTTTCAAAATTTAAAAATGACCAAAATGCGAGTAACTATGATGCCATCAACATGACAATAATATTCATGATAAATAATTATTGCTCCCTAAAAAAGAAATGGTTAACAAATGGTTTGAATACATCGCACGACCTTATAGTAACTGTATCTAGAAATTTGTGCAAGTTACTTTTCGACAGAAACGAGCTTTTTCTACGGTTACTGCACAGCTCATTAGCGTGATATGGGATATTCTTTATCTCGAGTTTACTGCCCTCTGTTGACGACAGGGCTTCGAACTCTTATCAAGGCAATCTACGAAGTGCAGGGCCGTGCATGAAAGACAAAAACAACTGACCTCGTACCCTCATCAATTCATGATACAGGGTGTCCCACAAAAATTTACCGGGCAAATAAATTTGGACGTAAGTCGAGAAATAGACATCCGAATCCAAAAATCTGAACATCAGCGTACAGCCCATCTTATTCTGCATCTTATATGCTAATTTTACTGGAAACGGTTGACTGATCGCGAAGAAATGAGCGATTACATAACGCATGTGCCAATTCACTTCATTCCAAGTTTGAAAGAAAGATCAACACAATGCGCAGTAGTGGTTAAACTGTCAATAGGCTTTATATTTTGTTCTATGAAATCCTTTTCGTTCTTTTTAAACAACATGTTTCTTGAAAAACATTTAATTAGGGTTTGTTCAAATTTGAAAACCTGCACGATATTGAAAATTAAAGCTTGCATGTAAGATGATGCTCGGTATTTGTAGTTATCTTTTTTCGTTAATGTTTAGAAATGTTGCATAAAGAATTACTACATAAAGAATTCCAGCTGGCTTAAAAGTTTCTCACACACATTAATGTTTTCAGAATATTTCCTAGAAATTGTAATGCAAACTTTAAATATTTTAAAACTTCAACACTATGCATGGTATCAAAATCACACGTAAATTGTGCATTCTTGGCACAAATGTTCTTTGTAAAGTTCAAATATAACATACATGTATTTGCACAACCTAAAGAATGAAATTTGGAGAGCTTCCAATTGCAGAAATCAAAGTTTTCTCGGACAAACTGTTATTCATCTTCAGTGAAAGCATGAATAACAGTTTGTCCGAGAAAACTTTGATTTCTGCAATTGGAAAGCTTTCTCGGACAAACTGTTATTCATCTTCAGTGAAAGCATGAATGACATAACGAATATGAAAAAAGCTCCTGTTGATCAAACTTGGAATGAACTGCATTGATGCACGCATTATGCAATCGTTCATGTCTTCAGAACCAGTAAACCGAATCATATCAAATTTTCGTATATGATGCACAACAAAATAGGCTATGCGCTACATTTTTTTTTTATTATTATGTCTATTTCTCGACTTACGTTCAATTGTATTCACTCGGTAATTTTTTTGGGACACCCTGTATACAGCAAGAACAAGATGCCCTATAGACTCTCGACATATCCCGTGGTGTAGCTACTAGGTATTGTGACATCCAGGGCTAAGGATACATTATTGTGCCCCTCTCCCATGTTTGAAACCTTTAGTACGCGGAGTGCGCTAAAGTTTGCAAAAAACAGGGCCTACCACTAATTAATTTGTGTTATAATGAAGTTGAATATCGGTCTTAAATTGATCTTTCAAATGACTATTTGTGCTGGAATGCGCTCAAAGCGCGCAAAAAATTTGACTTTCATCGCTTGAATGGGGCGCAGAATCGATGTGAATTGGTCAATTAGGCGCCCCCTAAGGTGGCGCCTAGGGCAAGTTCCCCACCCCTTGCCTCCCGTCACTACGCCACTAGACATATCGACACAACTAACGCTTTCCATTTACTAAGCTGGAATTTGAGCCCAGGACCTCTGCGGTCTCTAGAATGTGTTTCTTTTATTTGCTGTAATATCGTTAAGGAAACAAACAATTGATACAAAAAGTGTAGAGATTTGTATACGAATACGCTTCTTATGTGTTGTGGACAGCAAGGTCGATCTATTTAATCACATAGTATTAGTAGAGAAGCACGTACATGTTCTTAGTTATTTACATTTGTGACCCCTCAGCACAACTGAGCCCGGATGTCGCCAGTGCCACTATTAAGATATGCTCCATTGAACTTAACAATAAACAATAGGAAACAAAGGATTTATTGACTGTTTTATTGATTTTTCACTACTTAAATGTCAAGTACTATAGACATGATATACATCATTTTAAAGCTAATTTCAAGCAGAATATTTTGGTTGAATATCTCAAAAATGATGGTTGGCGACTTCAGGGCTCAGTTGTGCTGAGGAGTCACAATTACTCAACCTAGCGGACATTTGCACACAATATGACCTTCTTTCCACTTTCCGCCACCGGATGTTTTGAACGTGCTTTTGCTTAATAAGCTCATTTCATTTTGTCATTGTTTTTTAAATTAAATATTCTGTTGATTGCCAGATAGATTTACATTGTGATTATTGCTATGAGGTTTTATTACACATAGGTAGCATGTACCTGAGGATGAAAAAGGAATTAAATATGTATCAATAATCATCTTGATGAAGATAGAAAACAACAAAAGTAAGAAGAAAAAAAAAATATCAGGAATGAAGAACAAAAACCATAATTTCAACTGACACTGAATAAGACAAAGAAGAAGAAAAGTAAGAAGAAAACAAAATCAAAATAACAGGAATGAAAAACAAGAACAAGAATTTCAACTGACACTGAGTATTCCTTCCTTAAAATGATTGATAATAATGTGCAATCGTTACCGTGGGTATCAAAATATATAGACACATGTATCTATTTATACTTTTGAAATAAACAATAATGTTTAAAGAATTAATGACCCAATCCATTATGATTCACAAGCAGTTATTTAATGTTAAGATGTCAAAATTAGAACACAATCAAAATTGGACAAGATTAGAACTGTCAAGCTTTTGTCAGGAGTATATAGCTCTGACTTCTTCAGGACAATCTTCAGGGCTATCAAAATTCAGCGCGAAAGCGGAAAAGAGATAACTGCGATAAAATTAACAATTATGATGGAAATGAACAAATGCGTACAGTTATGTAAGTTTAGGGCATCTATGACCTTTACGTTATGTTCTTTGAGGGAGAAGTTGTTGCACTTCACATTTTAGAATTTCATATCAACCGCACACTTCTGTGAAGTTTTCTTTAAACCGCCTCAAAAATATTATAGTAAACACTGTGTGATGAAACTACAATGACCGAACACAAGGGGATGCTACCCTGAGCATGCTTAGGGTGACACTGGTTTGGCCTGTTAAGATATTAAAGGCCCAAATTCAAAAACCACATTTCCCTGGGTAAGATCAGACAGCAAGCTAGACTATGGCCAGACGGTAACATGAGTAGGTTTATTTCAACTTGAAGACATGGATAATGGCTATGGGCTAGTTTTCTCTTCTGCCATTCAATATGCCATGCATTAGTAGGACTGCAACTGGTATTTACTGGTCAGTTTATATTCTCTTTTCCACATGAAGAACAGATATTTCAGATGTACATTACGCACGGATTCTGATTGACAGTCGGAAGAGCTACTTCTTATGTGTGCACAAAGAAGGAAAAGACCACGATAAAATACTTATTTTACACAGTTCCGACTAACCCAGATTTTGCATTGCATTTGCACTTTTTGCTAAAATAACATTTTAAATCAGCCAGTTTGGGCCAAAATTGATTGATTTTGGACGATTAAATTTCTTATACAACGTCTCTAAACACGAACAAAAATACTGATGACAAAAAAATCTAACCATTGAAACATTCATAAAACCAACTGCACATGTAGTTACCGAGTCCAACACTTTACTATCAATTTTGATCCTGTCCCTGTGGGGAATGGCTCTTATTTTCCCGCTTAATGGGTCCAAACAAAGCTTGAAAAGAATTACAAAAAGAAATCAACTTGTATTGAACTGGTCCCTGGATATTGTTATTTGATAATGGTTATTTCCAAAGTTTGCTGAATTTAATATCATTTCGGACGTGCAGAACGTTTAAAAACACCTCGATATCTCACTTCTGTTTTGGACAAGGACCTGACACAAAGCAAGTAAGTCGCACACATGTAAGATATCGATAGTAGGGTATCTGAATTTGAAAAATGCATGTTAGTATCCACAAATTAAAATGTTTTGACAATCTGTATTTCTATTGCGCAGAATAAGAAGGGATAAATAAGCTCTATAGATTGTTTCCAAACCACCAAGAACATTTGGAATAATCACTGATTATATATGCTACTTTTAGTATATACATTTGGTAATACTTGATCGGACCTGGCTACAAAGACCTTGTCGTACGATAAAACTGTTTGAATTCGAATGCAGTGTGGTGAAAGCAATAATTCCCAATCGGGAATTGAGGCAAGGCCAGGATATTCTACACCACAGTCAGGGACTCACCATGCTGATATTAGGATAAGCCCATCTTTATTAATACCCGATGGAAAATTCTGAGAATTTTATTTTAGTAGTGCAATAATCGTATTTGAGTGCGGTTCCAACCATTATCACCTTAAAATCTGCAAAAGTACATGCTAGTTAGCATGCATCCAACACGAAACAGCGTCGTTCCTTGGGCTCTCCCCCTTCATCCATTCTACAATGTACGTCATTTTCCTTGAGGCGAGTGTTGGCAATACCTTTATGCCATCTAAACTCTTATCTACCCATTCAGTTGTGAAGTGCAAACCACACACAGTGTCAATGAAGCTAAGTATTTTGATTGCAACTGAAAGGCAATAGCCAGACATTGACTGACAAATACACAGCCAGTAAGTTTATAATGGGATAGTGGGCAACTTTGTAAAGTTAGAAACTCTCGAGTAGATCGTCGCTGTGGTTGCTGTGCAAACGCGTAATCTTGCCAAACGTCTTATGCATAATCATTGGATAATGGTGTTGAATTTGATCGCTTAGGTTTTGGATTGTGGAGCAAAGAATGTTATGATACGATGTAGATAATTGCGAAAGTGACACACATTGCTTATACACACGCGCGACCGCATAAATGGGGTGATTCGAATCTGCTACTGCAAAATCGAACATGGCGTTTTTCTCAACATCAGACGAAACACACTACATCTACAGATTTACATACTTAATATTGTGCATACCTTTTTGTTTATTATTGCAAATGAAATGAATTCCTGACTTAAGTGCTAACTAAACCGTCTTTATTGGATCTGTATTGAGAATTAGAGCTTACTGTTTCGTATTGTATTTACATTAGTATTCTTCGACGAAGCAATGCAAGTATTTATATCTTCAAACGAACATACGAATCATATATTTAGCATATTTAGTTTATAAGCTTCATAATGTTTCACAATTACTTATTTTTGCATCAAAGTAGTGCAACTGAAGGGGCTATTCCCTGCTATATAAATTAAAGCAAAGACAAAGCGACATGAAAACACATGACTCTAAATCACTCAATCATGTTGAAGGAGTATGTCCTCTCTCAGCACTTACATGTGCAAACCTATCTCTCTATATTAATATCTCTGTATATCAAACCTAGTTTTCACGAGTGCAACGACAACTATACCAGACAAAAGCACCGGATTTATACAAGACGTTTTAATATCATGTTTTCGCAGAATTATTTCTTTTGCAAACTATAACCAGTCAATATCCTCTTCAATACGAACAAACACCACTCTCTTCTTTTTACATGTCTGTAACAAAATAGGCTTACGCAGTTTGGTTTTAGTGACTAAATAAACTAGATAACACTTTCGGGATTCAGATTTGCAGCTTAAGTTCCAACGATAAGTGATTTGAACCATTTCGCCATTACTTCGGTAGGGTATACGAGGTATATTGGTAAAATGCAAAGAAAGTGCAAGCTATCATTACACTTTTAGGACGTTCTGAACCTTTTCTGCAAACATTACTCTCGACTTTCCAAACTATTATTATATTTTCGATTTTATTTATGAAGGAGAAATCGGTTATGCAGAAAAATTCAAGTGTGGCTTTAAGGAAGATATCCTCTGTTGACATATGTTTGTAATCTTACCAATGATGAAATTGTACATTCATCACCAAGTGCCAAAATATACCATCTATTCAAAAATAAATCGACCGTACAGAGCCATGAATTATAATTATTATATATTACAGCTTATTCACAGATCTAAGATCCTACTCCTCTCTGGCAAAGCAAGAAATGTACGAGTTCTTTTTTTTGAAAGAAAGATTTCATATTTCAAAACACCAAGGTATTGTGTTAACCACAATATCTAAAGCGCATTCATACAATGCCCTTTGAATGTACTGGGTACACAATTGTCAATTGGTCAAATTTAAGAGAGTGGTCGCTTCATGAATTGTGTGCAAAGTTAACCCTTCCCTAAACTCTAACCCTAAAGCCTTAACCATAACCCACTGGATTACACATTTCGGAACTCGGCCGTTTTGTGAGATGAGACAATTTAGGCTCTTGTATTAATGTATAGGATGATGCCATCTGGATTACCAACCGCCACCGGTATACTACACAATCCTACAAAATGTTGAACCGATCCCAATCAAACATTTTCACACAGACACATAACGAGAAGAAGATATCAAGAAATGACACCGGGAAATGACCTCTATCAATCGACCAATAAGCAAAGAGATGAAAAATAAGACGTGATCAAAGGCAATACTATTAAGCGTTAAATGGCCGCCAATAAACTGTCAGAGTAACGTTAAGTAGGCAGGTAAAGCCCTGGTGGTACATGGTCGTACCATTATTAGTCACGTTTATGACATATAGAAAGCAACAGGGTAGGAAATTGCCCCATGTGACATGGCTACTGTCATCTGTGATATACGTCATCTTTTGTGCGCACCTGCGTAATGATATGACGTATGAACTAGTCTACTTATCGCGTTTAATCTCACCGTTGTGTTATTTCGATATAGCGATATTAAAATGACGTATTAAAATACTTAATACTGAGTTATCTGTTATGACGTATTTTATTAACCGTCGAAAATAGGGAGGAGTGTTGATGGTTTATTTGGAAGAAAAGGTGTGACATTCCATCATTTAATAATAATAATGATGACTTCAAATATCGAGGAGTGTTAAGTGATGCAGCAAAGCAATTATTTAAGAAAATGTACTCCGTATAATTATGTTTTATTTTAGTGATGATTTCGTGACTGCAATGTGATCACAAAGCATACGATAATGTGTCTGTTCTTCCTCTCTAACCGTCGTGAGTTTGCTAACCTAGTCATCAGGTTATTTCCCCTCATAATTGCATCGTGCCCAGATCGTTTAAAAAACAATGTGACAAGTTATAATTTCTTGAAAAAATGACAAGCATGCATTCATAATTTATGACATTTCATCACCTTAAATGTGATAGGTGATATAGGTATGTGCGTATAAAAGAGAACGGACTAGAATTATGTCCAATGGTCAAAGTGAGAACTTTTCAGGAATGCACGCCTTGATGAGGATAAAATAATTATGCAGTTTATGAATAGTAAATTTCTTCTTGTTCGTCTTGTTAAGCTTGGTCGCTATACATGAGTAAACAAGCCCCCTATTACTAAAAATGGCCAAGAGCAAAAATAAAAAACAAAAAATAAAGTTCATTTCATAAACAAATCCAAGTTATTATTGGGTAAAATGATGCTAAACATGCCTACAATGACGTTACGTGATACATCGTACATGTAGCATTTTCTCAAATTGACTGACAATTTCTCTCAATCCTTCTCGTTTGCTTCCTGTTGAAGCTTGACGTTGGTGGCGCTGTTTTGAGTGTTCGGCAGGAAGTGATTTCATGCATCTCGGTTTAGTGTGTTGGCCCAACTTTAATATTCAACGTACAAGAAAGTGTGTTTAGTCAACCGAGTATTATTCGTAACATTTTTAAGTTCCTGTAGTTACCTCTTGTTCTTTGGTCACATTAATAATAATTAGTATGTGATGTGATCAAGCTAAATAAGTCTGATGTCGATTAAAATCAAAATTCTGTTTTCAACTGCATCGCATGAGCCAATTTCAGAGCTTCATTTTGCTGAAAACCACATCATAATTAGAATTATGGTTCTACAGATATAGCCATTTTAGTGGGTTTTTTTAGTGTTGCTCGGAACAATAAAATACAAAGGAAGTTGAATACTATTATAGGCTATATCACAAAATCACAAAATCAATATTCCCGTTATTCAATTCATTTTGCTTGATCGCATGACATATATCCGGCACATGAATACACAGGTGTTGTGGATCAATGTTCAGATGATTGGCGACTATGTTAAATAACTTTTAAGTTACAAGTAGGAAAATACAAAAGTTCTTGCCACTTCTGTCCCGAAAACGTTCACCTTCAAAGATGTTTGTGTTAAATATTCAGACTGGTAAATTTTATGTGCTATACATTGTATGCCACTGTAATATTGAGTTGAAGGTTGTATGTGTCCTGTGTGTATCTAGCTCCAAGCACCTTTCATATTTTGAGGCATTTGATGAAGGTGTCAGTCATCGTGTAAGTAATCCCTTGGATTCATTGGATTAGCTGTGCTTGGATTCAATCAGCTGATCCGATTAATCGATAATCGAATATCTATTTGCATCCACAGGCTACCCATACAAATCTTATTACGACAAGTTTAAAGTAAATGCCAACCCCAAATTATCCTTAACAATAATAAGGTAAATCAGACTTAGGTACAATTTGAGTGTTTACGAGCGAATGAATTAGCTTCAATTCTAGATGACCCCTGTCTTATACCCATCTACTTTGGGTTTCATATTGCTTACACAACGTATTTTGACATCACGAGATAAATTCTATTTGTGATTGGAAATTGTAATAACTCAACAATATAAAACAATGACAAGGATATTTTCAAAAAGTAACCCAAATTGGGTTAGGGGCTAGGATATCTTTTTTATGTATATTTGTGATTGGAAATTGTAATAACTCAACAATATAAAACAATGACAAGGATATTTTCAAAAGGTAACCAAAATTGGGTTGGGCGCTAGGATATCTTTTACATGTCAAGTTTAAATTACACTTTGGGTTGGTTTAACTGATCCTTCTTTTATGTACATTTTTAAATTCAGTTACTTCTTCCAGAAAGTTGCACCGAACTATAACTTGTCCCCATTGTGTTTTTTATATACTCTTGGATTAAAAGGGCATTTCGTGATCCACACCCTCATCCCCCCACTTTTCACAAAAAAAGTTGAGATTTTTATACCACTAGAAACCTCTGGCTACATAATGTTTATGTGCCAAAATTTCTTACAGATTAATTCGTTTAGCAAAAATATCGTCAAATTTGAATTTCGTTCTGGTATACAACAGTGGCCTATAATACACATAATCATGCATAACTCGCAAACGCAAAATCGGAATCAACAGACATTTGTGGAATAAGCTTTTTTCGTGGAATTCTACCGATAAATGATCACGAAATCCTCGTTTAAGTGAGTGATACCAATCGTTTGTATTTATTGAAACGATTGCTTCTTCCAACAATATTGGTTCTACTTGACACATTCTTGAAAAAATGACAAGCATGCATTCATAATTTATGACATTTCACCACCTTAAATGTGATAGGTGATATAGGTATGTGCGTATAAAAGAGAACGGACTAGAATTATGTCCAATGGTCAAAGTGAGAACTTTTCAGGAATGCACGCCTTGATGAGGATAAAATAATTATGCAGTTTATGAATAGTAAATTTCTTCTTGTTCGTCTTGTTAAGCTTGGTCGCTATACATGAGTAAACAAGCCCCCCTATTACTAAAAATGGCCAAGGGCGAAAATAAAAAACAAAAAATAAAGTTCATTTCATAAACAAATCCAAGTTATTATTGGGTAAAATGATGCTAAACATGCCTACAATGACGTTACGTGATACATCGTACATGTAGCATTTTCTCAAATTGACTGACAATTTCTCTCAATCCTTCTCGTTTGCTTCCTGTTGAAGCTTGACGTTGGTGGCGCTGTTTTGAGTGTTCGGCAGGAAGTGATTTCATGCATCTCGGTTTAGTGTGTTGGCCCAACTTTAATATTCAACGTACAAGAAAGTGTGTTTAGTCAACCGAGTATTATTCGTAACATTTTTAAGTCGAGATTTTTTAAATAACAAATATTCTGAGTTGAATACGTAGCATTAAGTTTCCAGTTTTTGCCTCCAGATTTATTCCATAAATCATCAGTAACATGTTGACAAGGTTCATTGACCAATAGTATTCATTTCAACCCCACGCAAGTTTCTTTTTGCTTAAAAAATTGCTTTTCATCAGTGCGCTTATGTAAAAGGCATGAAATCTCATCATTAATCATGTTTATACCCGGCAGTCATATCATTTCATGTTCTCATAACCTTGGTCGATGTAAGAGATATGGAAAGATCACGCAGATAACCATTTTGGATGTTTAAGGCTTAAGGTATAATGATTCACTAAGCTGCTGCCATTTAAGATAAACGGTTTCCGTCGGAAATTGATTTTCAAAATTCTTTACCAGATAGGAAATAAATCGAATTTTTAAAAAAAATCAGTGTCTTGCCCGAAGTAAATTAGTTAATTCCATTTAATTCTATTTATTTATTTTAACTTAATAACAAATAATTGTGTATCAGCTTTTGATAACACTGAATTCACGGTTTGTGTGTAATTAATGACAATTATGTTGTTTTAAACGGCTGCAACTGATGTTTACAAAAAGAAGACGAAATCAGTAAAAAAAGTGAAGACACTTGCACTTCTAGGAAGTACAAAATCGCGATTTTATTAAAAACTGTCTCCATGCGTTATGTTTAATTTACGATAATGCACCAGCCAATTTGAACTGAAAATAAGAATATATCTTTCAAACATACTCGTGTGTTTGAGCAGAGATGTCAAACTCTTGAAACAGATTCATCGGGATCTTTCATAGTTCATTCAAATGTAAAAGTCTCTTTTTCAGGTTTAATAAACTGATACTCACTCAGAAGTATTTTGTTGTTTATATCATGTTTACTAGAGTTAACGAGATTACTGACAGGAATTGAAATATTTCTGAGTGAGTATCAATTTATTGGATCTGAAAAAGAACCTTTTACATTTGAAAGAGATGTCAAACGTATAACAATATTCAGATTTGTACCAAATTGCATTCATTTTTCGCTTTAATATAACCTCATCATGATCAAGCTTCATTTTACCTACAAAAAGAAACATTCTTAAAAGTCAACTACAACGGTCAACACTGTGATCGCTTGATTGATGTAGAAAGCTGGTGAATACGACAATGGACTTGCATTCAATCTCATGCCTTAGGCACCAGACTCAAAAATGTAATATCAATGGTTGGTGCAAATGTTTGTATAAAAGAGATACTGTTACAATTAGTAAAGTAATTCACTCTTAGGATACAAAATAGATACTAAAGCCATGATTCCTGAATCTGGGGAATCAAAACGAACAGTCTTGTTTGGAAGAAAAAAGTGGAACATTGCCCATGCATTTCTGTAACATTTAACATAGAGATATATTATAAATTTTGTCAGGTAATGAATAACACAATCCTGGTCCATAACCTTAACTTATCCGTAAACAAGTTCATCAGGATTGTCAAAATGTCATCTTTGACCAACTCCTAAAACCACCTAAAAGAGCGCCACCAACGTCACCAAGGCGCAATATGCATCTAATTATATTTAAAAATTGCATTTAATCAATTTTAAACATGTACGTATACTTGGCAGTTTTCAGCTACCATATTATTGGCATTCTATTTTTCATCATGAAAGACAAAAACAACTGACCTCGTACCCTCATCAATTCATGATACAGGGTGTCCCACAAAAATTTACCGGGCAAATAAATTTGGACGTAAGTCGAGAAATAGACATCCGAATCCAAAAATCTAAACATCAGCGTGCAGCCCATCTTATTCTGCATCTTATATGCTAATTTTACTGGAAACGGTTGACTGATCGCGAAGAAATGAGCGATTACATAACGCATGTGCCAATTCACTTCATTCCAAATTTGAAAGAAAGATCAACACAATGCGCAGTAGTGGTTAAACTGTCAATAGGCTTTATATTTTGTTCTATGAAATCCTTTTCGTTCTTTTTAAACAACATGTTTCTTGAAAAACATTTAATTAGGGTTTGTTCAAATGTGAAAACCTGCACGATATTGAAAATTAAAGCTTGCATGTAAGATGATGCTCGGTATTTGTAGTTATCTTTTTTCGTTAATGTTTAGAAATGTTGCATAAAGAATTACTACATAAAGAATTCCAGCTGGCTTAAAAGTTTCTCACACACATTAATGTTTTCAGAATATTTCCTAGAAATTTTAAATATTTTAAAACTTCAACACTAATGTTGCATGGTATCAAAATCACACGTAAATTGTGCATTCTTGGCACAAATGTTCTTTGTAAAGTTCAAATATAACATACATGTATTTGCACAACCTAAAGAATGAAATTTGGAGAGCTTCCAATTGCAGAAATCAAAGTTTTCTCGGACAAACTGTTATTCATCTTCAGTGAAAGCATGAATGACATAACGAATATGAAAAAGCTCCTGTTGATCAAACTTGGAATGAACTGCATTGATGCACGCATTATGCAATCGTTCATGTCTTCAGAACCAGTCACCGAATCAAATCAAATTTTCGTATATGATGCACAACAAAATAGGCTATGCGCTACATTTTTTTTTTATTATTATGTCTATTTCTCGACTTACGTTCAATTGTATTCACTCGGTAATTTTTTCTGGGACACCCTGTATACAGCAAGAACAAGATGCCCTATAGACTCTCGACATATCCCGTGGTGTAGCTACTAGGTATTGTGACATCCAGGGCTAAGGATACATTATTGTGCCCCTCTCCCATGTTTGAAACCTTTTAGTACGCGGAGTGCGCTAAAGTTTGCACAAAACAGGGCCTACCACTAATTAATTTGTGTTATAATGAAGTTGAATATCGGTCTTATATTGATCTTTCAAATGACTATTTATGACGCATAATTTTTACTTTCATATCTTGGAGGGTGCGCAGAATCGATGTGAATTGGTCAATTCGGCGTCCCCTTAGGTTGCGCCTAGGGCACGTTCCCCACCCCCTTGCCTCCCGTCGCTACGCCACTAGACATATCGACACATCGCAACTAACGCTTTCCATTTACTAAGCTAAGCGGTCTCTAGAAGGCGGTTCTTTTATTTGCTGTAATAGCGTTAAGGAAACAAACAATTGATACAAAAAAGTGTCGAGATTTGTATACGAATACGCTTCTTATGCGTTTTGGATAGCAAGGTCGATCTATTTAATCACATAGCATTAGTAGAGAAGCACGTACACATATTCTTAGTTATTTACATTTACTCAACATAGCGGACATTTGCACACAATATGACCTTCTTTCCACTTTCCGCCACCGGATGTTTTGAACGTGCTTTTACTTAATAAGCTCATTACATTTGTCATTGTTTTTTAAATGAAATATTCTGTTGATTGCCAGATAGATTTACATTGTGATTATTGCTATGAGGTTTGATTACACATAGGTAGCATGTACCTGAGGATGAAAAAGGAATTGTATTTTAAATATGTATCAATAATCATCTTGATGAAGATAGAAAACAACAAAAGTAAGAAGAAAAAAATTAAAATATGAGGAATGAAGAACAAAAACCATAATTTCAACTGACACTGAATAAGACAAAGAAGAAGAAAAGTAAGAAGAAAACAAAATCAAAATAACAGGAATGAAAAACAAACACAAGACTTTCAACTGACACTGAGTATTCCTTCCTTAAAATGATTGATAATAATGTGCAATCGTTATCGTGAGTATCAAAATATATAGACACATTATAGATCTATTTATCTACTTTTAAAATTTTACAAAACTAAACAACAATATTTAAAGATTTAATGTCCCAATCCGTTATGATTCACAAGCAGTTATTTAATGTTAAGATGTCAACATTAGAACACAATCAAAATTGGACAAGATTAGAACTGTCAAGCTTTCGTCAGGAGTATACAGCTCTGACTTCTTCAGGACAATCTTCAGGGCTATCAAAATTCAGCGAGAAAGCGGAAAAGAGATAACTGCGATAAAACTAACAATAATGATAGAAAGGAACGATTGCGTGCAGTTATGCAGTTATATAAGTTTAGGGCATTTTTGATCTTTATGTTATGTTCATTGAGAGAGAAGTTGTTGCACTTTACATTTTACAATTTCATATTAACCGCACACTTCTGTGAAGTTGTCTTTAAACCGCCTCAAAAATGTTATAGTAAACACTGCGTGATGAATGACCGAACACAAGGGGATGCTACCCTTAGCATGCTTAGGGTGACACTGGTTTGGCATGTTAATATATTAAAGGCCCAAATTCGAAAACACATTTCCCTGGGAAAGATCAGACAGCAGGCCAGACGGTAACATGAGTAGGTTTATTTCAACTTGAAGGCATGGATAGTGGATATAGGCTAACTTTCCCAGGCTATCCAATGTGCCACAAATTAGCAGGACTGCAAACTGGTATTTACTGGTCAGTTTGTATTCTCTTTTCCACATTACATTTCTTATATAGCGTCTCTATACACGAACAAAAATACTCGAAAAATAATTGAAACATTTATAAAACCAAGTCCAACACTTTACTATCAATTTGATCCTGTCCCTAGGGGAAATGGCTCTTATCTTCCCGCTTAATGGGTCCAAACAAAGCTTGAAAAGAATTACAAAAAGATATTGTTATTTGAATTTAATATCATTTCGGACGTGCAGAACGTTTAAAAACACCTCGATACCATCACTTCTGGACAAGGATCTGACAAAAAGCAAATAAGTCGCACACGTGTAATATCTCGATAGTAGGGTATCTGAATTTGTAAAATGCATGTTAGTATCCATTCATAACCTCATTAATAAACGCGATGCGTGCGATCCAATCATATTTTATTATTTGTGAAAACGCGAACGCAAATCGAGGTCATTAATATCTCACAATTGACCGCAAAATGCGTAATTGTTCCAATGTCGCACACAATTGACTTCTGCGTGCGCCGTATTATGCGTCCAACGAACTGCGCGCGCGCTGGCTGCCGTATTTGGATTGCTACCATATTTGCACATATTCTGATACGCACTTTTTGTTATTGGTCGTTTTGTTTTAGCCTGATCGATTTTGGGGAAGGGAAGATGTAAAAATTGTTTATTTTTACAAACTTTTGAGGAAAATTTTGTGTTATTTTGTAAAGTTAAAAGATCAAAGTGACGGTTATGAATGAGGTTAATAACTTTGCATCGGTTATATGTCGGGCATCGTGAAAAATCTAAACATTTTGCTTTGGACCTCGGAATATCCCTCGGGGCTGCGCCCCTCGGGATATTCCTCGGTTCCAAAGGAAAAATGTTTAGATTTTTCACAATGCCCTCCAAATAACCGATGCGCAGTTATTAACCTCTAATCATTAAATGTTTTGACAATCTGCATTTCTATTGCGCAGAATACGAAGGGATAAATAAGCTCTATAACTTTTTTCCAAACCACCAAGAATATTTGAAATAATCACTGATTATATATGCTAGTTTTTACAGTATATTTACAGAATATACATTTGGTACATACTTGTAATAGCTGATCGGAACTGGCTATGAAGACCTTGTCGTACGCTGTACCTGCATTCGAATGGAGTGAGGTGTGAAAGTCGTTATTCTCAATCGGGAATTGAGGCTAGGATATTTTACACCACAGTCAGGGACTCTGATACCACACTGTCATATTTAACCATGCTTTATATATTTAAGACAAGCCCATCTTTATTAATACCCGGTGGAAAATTCTGAGAAAAGCATTTTAGTAGAGCAATATTCGTATTTGATTGCAATACCAACCATTATCACCTTAAAATCTGCAAAAGTACATGCTAGTTAGCATGCATCCAACACGAAACAGCATCGTTCCTTGGGCTCTCCCCTTCATCCATTCTACAATGTACGTCATTTTCCTTGAGGCGAGTGTTGGCAATACCTTTATGCCATCTAAACTCTTATCTACCCCATTCAGTTGTGAAGTGCAAACCACACACAGTGTCAATGAAGCTAAGTATTTTGATTGCAACTGAAAGGCAATAGCCAGACATTGACTGACAAATACACAGCCAGTAAGTTTACAATGGGATAGAGGGTAACTTTGCAAAGTTAGAAACTCTCGAGTAGTTCGTCACTGTGGTTGGTATGCAAACGTGTAATCTTGACACATGGCTTATGCATTTGAAATGATGTTGAGTTTATTCATCGCAGCTACGGGTTGAACTGTGGTGCAAAGAATGTTATGATACGATAAAGACTCTAAACTGCATGAGGTGACACACATCGCTTACAATCTGTTTCTTGGGGGTGGATAATAGCTATATCATGTGAGTTTGCAAATATGATAAAAAAAGAAAATTTCCCAAATGTTGCTTTTATTCAAACCTGTCATGTTCACCATCACTTACTATTAAAGATAGGAGTGTCCGATGAAGACATTTAAAGAGCAGCATGGCGATGTACGAGCGTATGATAGAGTGGTGTCTTACAAACTACAGGGTCTTCAAAGCTAGTTCCAATTAGGTAATTTTCTGTGTGTACAACAATTTTCCCAATCTGTTGTTTTATTTTCTAAGTGCTAAAAAAATAAATAAAAATCAGTTTTGAGATTTATGATCAAAACAATTTACTTCATGAATACGGAAAGACTCTTGCACCTATGCAAGGTTAGATACCACTAATTAGAGATGTGCAGTGCTGGAAAAAAGAGAACTACTTTCTTGCAATTGAAAAGGTGCTTAAAATCATTGAAAATACCAAGCTGTATATTATCAAAGACAGAGATAAAAAGATTTTATCGCGTCTTACGTCATCTGTAAATCTAACTCGAACACAGTTTGTTTACAAGTGTCGTGATGATGACTAGCTGAACGCGGCGTTATAACCGGGCGCCTTATTGTTAATTTTGCACCTTCAAACATGCAAACCATCTCAAAAGTTAGGTCTTTGTAGTAGGAAACTTTCTTTTGCGAAGGCACCATGTCAACATGCCAGAAAAAATGATTTTTGCCTTGTTTTGTACGTAATTTTCGCCATTTGCTGCTATTCCTTTTCTCCGATCGGCACCTGATACGCGCTACTAACCTGTGTAAACCAACCAAGGATCATAATTGAGAGTGACATCAGACGCGATAAAATCTTTTTATCTCTGTCTTTGATAATAGTCAAATTCATCCGCTGCGCATCGCTTATCTCACCCAGCCGATGTGATCCTCTCTGGTCTCCAACAAGAGGGCGCACTGTAAAATTGTGGTCTTTGCACTTCAATGGTTTAAAACAAAAAAAGTCTTAGGGCATCATATGTTGAGATTTTTGTCATTTAGGTATTCAAACTTCTACTCTTAATTGATAATAATGTCTTTTCACTGTAAGAGTTCCATGTTCCATTGTGGTTGAAATTACCAATTGTTTTCCGTTGAAAACAGTATCATAAATAATCAGTGGTATAATTACGTAACTACAAATTTATTACAAAAAGGCACGTTATTCATTTCTTATGCGTTATATTACAGCATCCTTACCAACAATGACCAGCATCAACTTGTGCCCGGTCATACCGGAGTTTAATATTTAACTTTTAGAGGCGGTTTTAAACACAACTTCATAAAAGTGTGCGGTTAATATGAAATTCTAAAATATGAAGTGCAGCTACTTCTCTCTCTCGAACAAGATGACTTAAAGATGATGGATCCCCTAACCTTACATAACTGCACGCTTTTGCGCATTTCTATAAATTCATGGTTAGTTTTATCTCAGGGAATCTCTTTTCCGCTTTCTCACTGGATAACTCGATATTTACTTTGCTTGATTATTGTTTCTGTTTGATTTATTCCTTATGAAATTCTAGATGTTATACTTTACGTTACAAAAGTAGAGCAGACATTTCAGATGCACGTGTTCAATTACATAGGCAAGTGTTTCCGATAGAAGCTATATTGTTTGGACATTACGTATTACCATTGGTCAAATTTAACATCTCTAAGTGCTATTTCCTATGTCATGGTCATGTGTGTACTAAAGAATAACGCGCGGGAAAAATTGCAGGGAAAATATTTAAGGTTAGGGTTTAGGGTTAGTGTTAGGGTTATGGTTATGGTTAGGGTTAGGGTTAGGATTAAAATATTATGGATGGGTTTATAGGATTATGGTTAGGGTGCGGCATTCATAATAAATCAACCATGTTGCTCTTTAAATCAAGTGTGCAAATATTTTGGTTTAAAAACATTTGTTTATTTCATTAAATACATCTGATTTAGCAACAAATTTTGAAATAATAAAAATAAATTATCATTGTATGTGAGTTATGTCAAATATTTTACATTGTGGCCAGTGCGGGAAACAGTTTATCATGATATTAAATCAATATATGGTCAGCCGAAAATTTTTTCAAAATAAGTTATATCAAACCCCTTTTCAGGTTTACTTCGCTTTAATTGCTAGGAGGCTGTAACATGATTCCAATTTTTACCGATTTCAGATACTCACGGCTTTGACTTGAAGCTGTTATGGTTACACAGAGTGGTAAAAATGCTCCTGGTGTTATTTCTTAAAATAGAGATCATAAAGGTCCTCGCCTAAAAATATCGTCAAGAATCAAATGTAATTCATACACATATTGATATATTTCGGTTTTCTTTATGAATGATCTGATTTTGATCCAACCTTTTTCAATTTTGATTGTATTCTAATTTTGATGACGACCTCGTAACATAAATAGATACCATGACTACGACTATATGTGACCCATAAGAAACTGGGACATTCAATGATTAACATCAATGCATAATTGTATGCAAACTATAAACATATGATGTCTAAATATTAAATATAGTAATGACTGCACACTATTACCAATCATGGCTCAGTTGCAGTTGAAATTCTAGCTCTTATTCTTCATCCTTAATTCTTCTTCGTCATCTTATTCAAAATTTATTACATGTTTGAAATAAAAAATTTCACTCTCAGGTAGAGCTTACTTTATACTAAGTCACATGGCTATAATAAGAAGCTAATAATAGTTATGTAAATCCCTGCCAATCAAGTGAATATGTCATATGAAATCTAATAATACATGTAATTCAATAATTAACAAACGAAAATTCAAAACATCCGGTAGGAAAGAGGAAAGTAGGTATACTCCTTTTGTGTGTGATGTTGAATAAATGTTACAAAGAAACATAATACCCATGTCTACCAATGTTTAATACCATGAGATGTTAGGATAACCCCTCTAGATTGTCAGGGGGTAGAAGACTCATTATAGGATACATTTTTCGCTAAAGATCACGAAAGGTCACACAGGGTAAAAAACGGAAAATGCTTCGATCTTGGAAAGATATATCAAATTACATGGATAAAAATTGCTTGGGTAGCTGTAAAGAATTAGAAAAAGATTAGTGTTGCCTATCTACTGTGTTCGCTTACTAAGACAGAGGGCAAACAAGGTCAAAGGCCATTGGGTGTGGCCATATTCCACTGTTGATTTTTGACTTCCATTACACATAACAAATAAAAAGTTTATAAGGTAAGTTCTATACAGTTTCTTGATTCTTATATCACAATGAGCAATTTGCCACGGTTTTTGCCCAAATTTAAGTTTTGTAGGATCAACTCAAAAAAGATAAGTGGTACAAAGCACAAACTCTACATTTTTTTAAACCCTTGTAACCAGACATTAATTGTTTATATTGTGTGTATAATTTTCTAGGAACTTTCCAATTTATCACATTATTACGCCATAGCGACATCATGGTTACATACCACTAATAGGCCTGAGCGATACATGGAAATACGACGAGTAACTATTTGTTTGCATGGCATCTGAAAAGACTACATTAAAATCGCTGAAATTGATTAAGTTATATAGCCAAAAAAGTACTTTATAGGGTTTGATGCTTCAAAACGGTAGATTTCCTCTCATTATATGACATTTTTGTTGTAATAGTACCAAAATTTATACACACGGCTTCGGTTTTTAGTAAATATTCGCCCTACCATATTGTAACTTTCAGCTTCAAGGGCGCACTGCCATTTTAAGGTGTTTACGGTTGAGTGCGTTAAAACAAGAAAAGTCTCAGGTCAACCTATGTTGAGTTTTTGATCATTTGGTATCTAAATCATATAGTTTCACCTGATATTAGTGGCATTTAACTGTGAGAGTTCTGAATATGAGAAAATTCCACCCGAAATTAGCCATTTTCCCATTGAAACCCGTGTAATACATAATTAGTGGTATTTAACCTCATGTGATGAATGTTTACATTTATATTGACATCACAGAATAGAGAAATCCTACAGCTATTGGTGTCAAATATAGCAGTACAGCACATTTAATATAAAAAATCCGGAGGTTTTATGAAGCTGTACTATACAATAAATTTAACTATTTTGTACAGCTAAGCATACGATTCGTCTCTTTGCTAAATTCATTAATCGCAATTTGGTACGACTCGTCCAAATCCAAGTTTAGATATCTACGTCGGAAAATAATATCTTTACATTAATTTTGGGTGGAAATGAAAGATCACCTAAATATAATCAGAAGCATGCATTAACTAAATTTGCTCGAAATTCTTGATTCGTCACTCTACCGAAATCATAGCGAATGTTACGAAAATGAATTACTTCACTAAATGCAACTTTATATCTCTTTTATACAAATGTTCGTTTGTAACCAACCATTGATATAACAGCTTTGAGGCTGGGGCCTAAGGCATGAGATTGAACGCAAGTCCACTGTCGTATTCACCAGCTTTATACATCAATCAAGCGATCACAGTGTTGCGGGTTTTTGTCAGGTAAAAAAAAATGAAGTATGTTATATTGAAGCGTAAAATCGATGCCATCAACGGAACGTTTTTGTACAAATTTCAATCTTCTTACACGTTAGCCATCTTTGTTTAAACGAATATTCAAGTATCAAAATGATCATTTTTAGTATTAAAAACTCAAAGTTTCAAATTGAAATAAATCATCTCATTCATTATCGTGAATTCACCTATTTTGAGATTTAATTTGTTTTAACTGTAGGATATACGATATATTTCGAAAATCGTTCTTTTTTACAAAACTCCGCTTAACATTCTTAATTCAGTACAAATTTGGACAAAACCTTGCAAAGTGAATATTTGTCTATATCTGAAATTGTACACGCCATTTCTCCGTTTTTGTTTAATTGTTTGACCCACATGGGCATATGGGTACAGCTGCATGGCTAATGGAAAAGGAACGGGAGGCATCGAGAACCCTAACGGAACATTAGGGTCAGGCCCGGGCCAAATAAAGAAGTTTTTCACAAAAATAGTACAACCTAGTCGCAACCTAGTAAAAACCAATATTTATGTAAGCTCAATTTTTATATGGTTTTATAATGTATGATATACGTGTATTTTATTGCTTTTATATGTTTGTCTCAGGGCCCTACTGAAAATCAACATTGTAATAATTGTTGAGTAGGTTACCCTGTTTAAATATGGTTAATAAATAAATAAATAAATAAATAAAAATATCCTTAACATATTTTAATCGTTTTATATTTTGTCTTATAATCCATCGATGACAATCAAAGATAGTAGCCGAATCAAAGGATGAAAATTTTTTTTGCTAGCTCCATGTAAAACTTTCATTGCATCATTTTTAAATACCTGTCGCTCATTATTACGCAAACCGTGAAAAACATAATGACAGCTTTCAATATAAGTCGTGATTTTGACTTCCTAGAAGTGCCTCGCTTTTTAGTCGGAAGGTCATCATCATGATTTCTTGTAATCATCAGTTGCATGCACTATGGACCACAATGGCCTCATCCCAGTGGCGTAGTTCAATAACCTTAATTAAACAATCATAGTGAATAATTTGACCTCAAATTGCAGAGTATGAGTTTTTATAACCAAATATTTAAAGGTCATTCAGATTTCACACCACCAAATAGTATATATGGTTGTGCGCCCTTGAATTTCACTTCTCAGAAAAACCCATTGATTCTGAATTTAAGCATTAAAATGAGCAGAAATTTGCATAATTTTAGCCAAATTTAGATTAGTAATATTAATTCCTGCAAGTGTACCACAGATGGGAGAGATCGAATAACTTTTAATGATTTTAAGCAGCCTTTTCTTTACAGAAACACCGGCATGGTTTTGCCTGAAAAATAGGAAATTCCCAGACATCGTAGACTTTGAGGGCCAGTCGTAAAAAATAATGACGGTCAACCTATATTTTTCCCAGCCAGAGGAATCAGGAAAGGTCTGATTTAAACCATCATAGCTGTCGCTTAAAACTGAGTCGCTCCTGTGAAGAAAAAATGACGTTTTCTTAAGGCAAATTTAGCACATATCTCTATGGGACTCTGATTTGGTGGTGTGAGATCTGAAATGAATGTACAAATGTATTGGGGGTTAATGAATTGTGCCCTGATAGATGAGCATGTTGTGGATCCTAGTGATGAGTTTGTAGCTGTTATACAGGTTGTAACAAAACAATTATACAATTTAGAAAATATTATTATTCAAATATGTCACTTACTGATTGTACTGCATTTTACTTGGTCGTCAAAATACTCAAGCTACTACATAAGATTTGTTTCAATAAAGGCCCGGTCACACAGTGACGAATAGGGGTGAACGGCAAGCGACGTTAAGCTGCGAATTGCAATTTTGAATTTACCGCCACTCATCGTGGGTTGCTGTTAGTTGTCGCTGACGAATCCGTCAGCGACCGCAGACGGCCGCAATTATTCGTCGGGAAATTTTCAACATGTTGAAAATTTTGTGACGACAAAAAAGTAGTTGTGATTCCGTTCAAATTTCGTTGGAGACCGCAACCCTCATTTCTTTGACGTTTCCATACCGTGGGAAGCCGTCTCTAGTCGTTTTGAGGTTTTCACAATTTCGTTGGTAGTCAAACAAACACCCGTTTATTTATGTGCCGGATATATCAATTATTATCATTGTGACCAGAGAACAACAGGTAACCAATAGAATAGCTTATTATACAATTATCAGGGGAACTAATCTGTTATCCAGGGCAGCAAACTTAACAATGGTACATTGTTAGTGAAAAAGAAAAGGACATAAAAATGAGAGGAAAAACAAAAACATTATCGTATCATGCTTTGTGATCACATTGCAATTCACAAACGGCACTAAATCACCATTTAAACAAAATATTATATGAGATACACTTTTTAATTGCTTCGCTGCGATACGTCGCTTAGCACTCCTCGAAATTTGGAGTTATCATCATTATATTATGGAAGCAATCAAGCTTGAATGTCACACCTTTTCTTCCAAATAAACCATCAACACCCGTCTCTTTCTTCGACGGTTAATATAATGTGTCATAACAGATAACTAAAAGTATTTTAATATGTCATTTTAATCTTGCTATATCGAAATAACAAAACGGTGCGATTTAACGCGATACGTTGACTAGTCCATACGTCATGTCATTACGCAGGTGCGTACAAAAGATGACGTATATCACAGATGACAGGAGCCATGTCACATGGGGCAATTTCCTACCCTGTTGCTTTCTATATGTCATAAACGTGACTAATAATGGTACGACCATGTACCACCAGGGCTTTACCTGCCTACTTACCGTTACTCTGACAGTTTATTGGCGGCCATTTAACGCTTAATAGTTTTGCCTTTGATCACGTCCTATTTTTCATCTCTTTGCTTATTGGTCGATTGATTGAGATCATTTCTTTACATCTTCGCCTCGTTTTGTGTCTGTGTGAGAATAATGGTATTGGCACAATACAATACATAATTCTATTGGTTCATCATTTGTAGGATTGTGTAGTAAATACCTGTTGGTAATCAGAATAATATTTCCACTACGAGCTCAAATTGTCCCAACTCACATAAAGTGTGAGTTTCGAAATGTGTAACCTATAATCCAATAGGTTATGGTTATGTTTAAAGGTTTATGTTTGGATTAGATTTTTTACAATTCGACAAGCAATCACCCACTACAGTTAACTACCACAGTGCAAAATTTGACATATACTGGTTAAGTATGTGTTTTGCAGACAATATACTACAGCCAATACATTGTATAATAAATGAATGTACTTTATTAGGGATGTTCATAAAATTTTAAAGTTTAATATTTTTAGCTGAAAGAGAATCAAATTACCTAAACAATAAGGGGTCAATGATGTTTCTAGTGCAGATACTTTTGAAGTTACAGACAAAAATAGTGTCACCAAATTGCCCAAAATTTTGTGTGTGAAATTGTTAAAGTAGGCACATGTACAATGTACACTACTGTATGTGACCCCAGATGACCTCCTATTCTTTACTGTAAGAAAGCTGTTTTGGATGGTCTTGATTTAGACACAAATTGCTTTTGCGCGTTAACGAGTGTCGAGGGTGGATCATAGATTGCACTATGTGATAGTTTATGAATCCAGTATTATGCCAGTACCAACGTAAGTCAAAGTCATTTAGGCTTTGGTTGTCAAAATTAATTCTTAGTGATTTTTTCCATTGAGCCCCACAGTAAATCCATTTTTGACCGTACATGCACATTCCAATACCCTATGGACGAATAGCGCCACCTATAGTGTGTGATGTGAGCCTGCCTAACTTTATATTTGGGGTTAGGAACTTTGCCCTGATAATGATGTCGTGGTGTTTGTTTGACAATTATGTTTATGCAACTTGTTTGTTTAAGCAATACCATGTACATTGTACAATACCACGATACTTTAAACATTAATTCTCAATCCAGATCCAATAAAGATGATTTATTTACGAAAAATTAGAAATTTCCTGCTGTATTTTATGCCCACAAACTGTAATACAGCATATAATTATTGGAAACTATTATCAAAAACTATTTCTTTTTATGTGCTTTACCACCAAAATTATAACTATTACCATTACCTTAGCTTGTTAATATTAGAAAAAATATGTGCCGCTTTCGCAATCATCTACATCGTACTCGTACTACATGTATAACATTCTTTAAACCGTAATTCATCTGTTAGATGAATTAACTCAACATCATTTCAAATTCACAAGGCGTATGACAAGATACGCGTAATTTGCACACCAACCACAGCGACGATATACTCGAGAGTTTCTAACTTTGCAAAGTTACCCTCTATCCCATTGTAAACTTACTGGCTGTGTATTTGTCAGTCAATGTCTGGCTATTGCCTTTCAGTTGCAATCAAAATACTTAGCTTCATTGACACTGTGTGTGGTTTGCTCTTCACAACTGAATGGGTGGATAAGAGTTTAGATGGCATAAAGGTATTGCCAACACTCGCCTCAAGGAAAATGACGTACATCGTAGAATGGATGAAGGGGGAGAGCCCAAGGAACGACGCTGTTTCGTGTTGGATGCATGCTAACTAGCATGTACTTTTGCAAATATTAAGGGGGCGATGGTTGGAAAATGAATCTCTGCAAATAAGATTATTATTTCCATAATGATTTTTATTTGAACTTATTTCCTTTTTTTTCAGAACTCATCATTTTTATTGATAAACAGCCTTGTCTTAAGCTATTTAAAGAGCAGCATGTTGATATGGCATGGAGGTAGTAAGAGTCTTTGACTGTGATGTAAAATATACTGGCCTCCGGTTGGGAATTACCGTTAGTTATCACGGTCGTTTGGTGACATATAAAACTGCAGTCAATTTCAAGTAAAGGTGAACAATGATGGCGATATTTATCTTAAATTTGGTTTGCATCTTTACAAGGGGTAGACACTTGTATATTGGGTAATAGAACATCAGAAAAAGACTAGCAAATTACAATGAATTTGTCAAAAAATCATTTTATTATGAAATATAAGGAATAACGCATATTATTTGGCTAATTTAAAATATATGTAAATAGCGCCCTCAATTTACACACAAATGTGCAGTTATTGAATAAAATACCACACACAAAAAACAAACAGAAAAAGATGAATAATTTGATATAGAAACGAAAATCTATGTTAAAAATAGCTCAAACATAGAACTGTTAATCATCGGCGATTACCATGCCATCAATGCCATGGGCCTTCAAGATTGCAGCGGTTGGTCGAGTATGCATTGTGAAATCCTTCTGTTTAACAACTTTATCATGAAATATAAGGAATAACCCATATTATTTGGATAATTTGAATTTAAAATATATATAAATAGCGCCCTCAATTTACACAAAAAGTCAAAGCAGAAAAAGATGAATAATTTGAAACGAAAATCTATGTTAAAATAGCTAAAATCATCCGGTAACAATCAGACACAAATATTTCATCCAGTTGAGTGCAGTAACTTCGACCTCATCTAGACTCTCTCGGTTATTGGGTTCCATACGCAAGAAGTAGAAGAAGACTCTTCAGACATAACAAGGATTTATTCCACACATGTTTTTTTTTTATATTTAAATCCGGGCTCATTTTATTAAGTGCGGAGATGAAAGCACTTTTTACTTGCTAACGCAGACGCTGTAGTAATAATGATGTGTTTGTCCCTTACATTTTAACAGATCCGTTCTTGTGGTCAACTAGCAATGACCAGCGTCACCTGATGGTATCATTAACTTCTGCCCTGTCATTCTGGTGCAGTGTTTAATATAACATTTTTAGAGGCGGTTTAGAGACAACTTCATAGAAGTGTGCGGTTAATATGAAATTCTAAAATGTGAAGTGCAACAACTTCTCTCTCAAAGAACATGACGTAAAGGTCATAGATGCCTTAACCGTATATAACTGCATAACTGCACGCATTCGTTCATTTGTATCGTTTTATTGTTAGTTTTATCTCTTTTCCGCTTTCTCGTTGACTTCGGATAACTCTATTATTTACTTTTGTAGATTAGTGTTTCTCTTTGGATTAATTCCTTTGTAAAATTCCAAATGTTACTTTACGTGTAAAATAGAGCAGACATTTCAGATGCGCATATACAATTACTTTAGAATACGAACAGATTTGTATTTAAGCTACATTTTTGGGCACTACGTATTACCTTTTAGTCAAATTTAACATATCCCAAAGTTCTATTCCTATGTGGGTAAAAAGAATAAGCGTCAGAAATATTTACACAGGCTCTTATTACTTAACAATAATAATAATAAAACAGCATTTAAATACCGCATTGTGAATCACATATTCCTCAATGCGCTTTACCTATTACGTATATTACTTAGTCAAATTTAACATATCCCAAAGTGCTATTCTTATTACCAAGGGATAAACGTCAGAAATATTTACACAGCCTGATATAAAAAATATGAATTCCTATTCTTTGAAATATTTGCCCATTTTTATTGGCATAACACCTCAATAAACTCATGCAGTCTTCAGTTTATACTTATTAATATGAACAACATTTTGTTGCATCATGTGAATCAATAAATGTGTACAGGGTGTCCCTGAAAGAACTGTATCGAAAACTTAATTGTTGGGTATTAACGCGACAACTAATCATAACTAAATAATTGGTATGGTTGAGGAATAAATCAGCTATTACATACTGTTTGAATTTTGACAATTGACCACCCCGTTCTTGTAATATAAGCATTAAAAAAAACTCCCTCATTTTCAAACCTTTCCACAGATTAAAATATCAATTGATGATCTGTATTAGAGTACAGTGCTAATTAATGCGCATCATCAGCGCATGAGACATCTATTGTTATTGATAGATATTTAACTCCGTGGAACGGATTGAAAACGAGGTAATTTAGTAAAATTCTTCTATTTAAAAAAAAATGAGCGCTTGATTGTCAAAATTCCAAAAAGTAGATATTCCTGTTATTTATTTATGTTCGATTTATGCCTTAAAATACCCAAAAAATCAGTTCTAGACGATCCAATCCTTTAAAGGACACCCTGTATAAGGAACAAAAACGACGTATATTATTTATATGTAATCATCATCTTAAATTTATCAGGCATGTTAAAATTTGTAGGTGTTTTTATGTGTTTTTCGTGAAACAATGTCACGGGCTTAAGCTAATTATCATTTTCGCAAATCCCGTGTAATTAGGATAAGGAATATTGTTTAGGGTTATAATTAGGTTTAGGGTTTACACTTGAGGGTTAGGATAAGGGTAGATATAGTGTTAGGGTTTGGTTAGGATTGATAGATTAGGTAGATTATAATGCTTTGGGTAATAAAGCAACCTTATTGTGCCTTTAATCACGTATGCATATATCTTGATATAATATTTGGTTTTAATTGCAATAAATTGTTTCTGACTAAGTAACTAGCAAAATGTAGATTACCATTGTAAAATATGTAAGTAATGTAAACAAGAAAAGTAACCCACCCCCCCTTAAATAATGACTATTATTCAAAAACGGACGATTGTATTACAAATCTGTACTAGTGGCAAATGGTGGTCATAGACCACAAACCTAGCTGGGCGTGTTGGTGTTGTGGAGGTATCTGACCCCTACAAAATGTTCCAAAAATGTTCTCCTGGTCATGAGGTCTGTTGTCACTGTGTTTGAGTCCCGTACTCCTTACAGATGTCCAGAAAATGCAATTTAACGATTTGATCCCAGATGACCTTTGACCTGACCCCTGCAAAATGTTCCAAATATGTTCCCCTGTCATCAACTTTATTGTCACAGAGTTTGAGCCCTGTACCCCTGCAAAATGTTCCTCTGGTCATGAGATTTATTGTCACTGAGTTTGAGCCTCATACCCCTTACAGATATTCAGAAAATGAAATTATAAGATTTGACCCCAGATAACCTTTGACCTGACCCTGCAAAGTGTTCCAAAAATGTTGCCCTGGTTATCAAGTTTGTTGTCACCAAGTTTGAGCCCCGTACCCCTTACAGGTGTCTGGAAAATGCACTTCTAAAATTTGACCTCTGTATGACCTTTGACCTGACCCCTGCAAAATGTTCCCCTGGTCATGAGATCTGTTTTCACCGAGTTTGAGCGCCATACATGGGTAGATGTGTCTAGATAATGCAATTGTAAGATTTCACCCCCTTAATGACCTTTGACCCCAATTCCGTATACAAGTTATAGGCGTGTGGTATAGCCGATGCATATATGCAAATGACATTATTGTACTATATAATATGTGACAGAAGAAGCATTTTGAAGATATTTGGTTAAATACCAGAAATGCCCCTTTAATGACCTTTGACCCCAATTCTGTTTAGACACTATGGGCATTGGATATAGCCGATACATATATGTAAGTTACGTAATTTTAGGGTGGAGCATGTAGGAGGAGAAGCATTTTAAAGTTTGTTGCCAGAAGAAGAAAGAAAGAAAGAAGAATCGAAAACCCCTCAGCTAGGTAAAAATGTGTTGGAAGCAGAATTTATTTCTGCACAGTTTGAAACCTCATTTGTTGCAATTGATTAAATATTGACGTCACAGCGTACATTTATATCAATGTAACCCCAGATTTGAAAGTTGCAGTAAATTGTATTGATTTTGTATTCAGTATAATGGCAAGAAATCTGCGTAATGATATCTGAATGTTTTTGTAATGTTGTAAGTGCAACAAATCGGGACTACATTAAATTGACCGGTGTTTTATTGTTTTCTGGGCTATCGTATCAAACGAGGTATCAAAATGCGCAGAAATACATTCTGCTTCTAACGCATTTTACAGATTCGCCCGTTTTTGAATAATGGCCATTATTTAAGGGGTTTAGTTCCTTTTTTGAGGTGTTTAGAATATTTCACATTGTGGTCAATGCGTATAACAGTTTGTCATGATAATCGATATTAAATCAACATGGTCAGCCACAAATATTTTCAAGATGCGTTATGTCAAACCCTGTTTTACTTCGCTTTAATTGCTAGGAGGCTGTAACATGATTCCAATTTTTACCGATTTCAGATACTCACGGCTTTGACTTGAAGCTGTTACGGGTACACAGAGTGGTAAAAATGCTGCTGGTGTTATTTCTTAAAATAGAGATCATAGAGGTCCTCGCCTAAAAATATCGTCAAGAATAAAATGCAATTCATACACATATTGATATATTTCGGGTTTCTTTATGAATGATCTGATTTTGATCCAACCTTTTTCAATTTTGATTGTATTCTAATTTTGATGACGACCTAGTAACATAAATAGATACCATGACTACGACTACATGTGACCCATAAGAAACTGGGACATTCAATGATTGACATCAATGCATAATTGTATTCAAACTATAAACATATGATGTCTAAATATTAAATATAGTAATGACTGCACATTATTACCATCATGGCTCAGTTGCAATTGTAGCTCTTGTTCTTCATCCTTAATTCTTCTTCGTCATCTTCTTCAAAATATTTGAAATAAAAATTTTCACTCTCAGGTAGATGCTACTTTGTACTAAGTCACATGGCTATAATAAGCTAATAATACAGGGTGAGTAAAAAAACTGCAATAGAGCAAAGAATCGTTATTTATGTAAGAACCAAATCGAACTTTCCCAATATTGAAAGATTATATAAATGCTACACTCAATAGCCACCTTCTGTGAAAATATGAAGTGAATCGCAACTACCGTTGAATTTTGATGAGTCCTTTTGCTGCGATACCCAATTTCGTTTTTGTCCACGAGGTACCATGTATTTTGAATGAGAGCAAACAGTGCGCGATAAAGGCACCATATCTGAAACTGACTTTAACTTAAATAAGGTTGATTTTTGCGTTATTTTAATTTCTTTTTTTCTGTTCAAACAAACTTTCAAACATTACTTTAAGTCCTTCATACCTCACTCCAGCTCCAGTTTTTTTAATCCCAATATGTCCAACTTACTGGATATTTTGTAATTCACTCCATTTCAATTTGCGCGCATTTCATTTTGACATTTGAAAAACCCGCCTACAAATTTGTATGTTTTTGATAGAGAATAAACATCTTTAATGTAAAGGAAAAATTAAAATAACAACAAATAATGTTTCTTCTCCTTAAACAGGACCAAGGGCAATAACACTTTGGGTGCTCCATTTTATGTTAATGCCAATGAGGTTAAGAAAATGGCAGTTGTTCCAAATCTACCTTACACAGAGTGGGCTGACATTCAAATTTTAGATGTCTCGTGGACAAACATTAAATTTGGGTAGCGCTATAAAATGTGTCATAAAAACAAAACGGTTAATGTTAATTCCTCAATTTTTTCACACAAGGTCACTGATGGATATACCATATATAAAATGTTTTCAAACCTAAAAAGTTCAACTCGGTTCTTAAGTAAAAATGGATTCTTTTCTCTATTGCACTTTTTTTGACTCACCCTGTAGTAATGTAAATCCCTGCCAATCAAGTGAATATGTCATATGAAATCTAATAAGATGTTATGTAAATCAATAATTAACAAACGCAAATTCAAAACATCCGGTAAGAAAGAGGAAAGAAGGTACTACTCCTTTTGTGTGTGATGTTGAATAAATGTTACTAAGAAACATAATACCCATGTCTACCAATGTTTAATACCATGAGATGTTAGGATAACCCCTCTAGATTGTCAGGGGGTAGTTAAGACTCATTGTAGGATACATTTTTCGCTAAAGATCACGAAAGGTCAACCAGGGTAAAAAACGGAAAATGCTTCGATCTTGGAAAGATATATCAAATTACTCATCTTATGAGATGGATAAAAATTGCTTGGGTAGCTGTAAAGAATTAGAAAAAGATTAGTGTTGCCTATCTACTGTGTTCGCTTACTAAGACAGGGGGGAAAACAAGGTCAAAGGCCATTGGGTGTGGCCATATTCCACTGTTGATCCTTGACTTCCATTACACATAACAAATAAACAGTTTAGAAGGTAAATTCTATACAGTTTCTTGATTCTTATATCAAGATAAGCAATTTGCCACCATTTTTGCCCAAATCGGAGTAATTTTAAGTTTTGTAGGATAACTCAAAAAAGATAAGTGGTACAAAGCACAAACTCTACATTTTTTAAAATCCTTGTCACCAGACGAGTATTTTGTGTATTTTTGTTTATATTGTGTGTATAATTTTCTAGGACTTTCCAGTTTATCACATTATTACGCCATAGCGACATCATGTGACGAATGTTTACATTTATTTTGACATCACAGAATAGAGAAATCCTACAGCTATTGGTGTCAAATGTAGGAGAATAGGACATTTAATATAGAAAATCCGGGGGTTCCATGCAGCTGTATTATACAATAAATCTACCTATTCTGTACAGCTAAGTAAACGATTCGCCTCTTTGCTAAATTCATATAAATCGCAATTTGGTGCGATTTGTCCAAATCCAATATCTACGTCGGGGGATAATATATTTACATTATATTTTGGCGGAAAAGATCACCTAAAATATAGTCAGAAGCATGCATTAACTAAATTTGCTCAAAATTCTCGATTCGTCACTCTACCCAGTTCATAGCGAATGTTACGAAAATGAATTACTTTACTAAATACTTTATATCTATTTTATACAAACGTTCGTTTGTAACCAACCATTGGTATTACATCTTTAAGGCTGGTGCCTGAAGCATGAGATTGAACGCAAGTCCACTGTCGTATTCACCAGCTTTCTACATCAATCAGGCGATCAAAGTGTTGCTTATGTTGTAGGTAAAATAATGAAGTATGTTAATATAATTGAAGCATAAGTTTGGTGCAAACAACGGAAAGTTTTTGTATAAATTCCAATCTTCCTACACGTTAGACATCTTTGTTTAAACGAGTATTTAGGTTTCAAAAAAATTACCATTTTTACTTTTAAAAACTCGAAGTTTCAAATTGAAATAAACCGTCTCATTCATTATCGTGAATTCACCTATTTTGAGATTTCATTTTGTTTTAACTGTAGACGTTTTTCAAAAACACAGTGCAAACCAGTCGCAATATCCGCGACTTTCTCAAAATATTTTAATCGTTTTATATTTTGTCTTCCAATCAAAGATCGAAGCCGAATCAACGGTTGCAAATTTTCTGCTAGCTCCATGTAAAACCTTCTAAAATTTCACTGCATCATTTTTAAATACCTGTCGCTTGTTATTTCGCAAACCGTGAAAAACATAATGACAGTTTCAATATAAGTCGTGATTTTGGCTTCCTAGAAGTGCTTCGCTTTTTAGCCGTCACGAATTTGAAGGTCATCATGGGTGATTTCTTGTTCATCAGTTGCAACAGTTTGTAGCTGTTATACAGGTTATAACAAAAACAATTATACAATTTAAAAAAATAGTATTATTCAAATATGTCACTTATTGACTGTACTGCATATTACTTGGTCGTCAAGATAATTTCTTAAGGCGATATAATACCCTGATTTTCATCAGTACCCATCTTCTTTTTTTTGTTGCAAATTTATGAAGTATATAAATATGTTCATCATCTCATGTCCTGAACTTATAAAATATCTCTACATACAAAGTGGTTTTAAACCATTTTAGAAAATCATTTTAGCCCTATATATTTTTTTGTTTACTGTATCCTGGTAACTGAGATGTGTGTTTCATAACAAACCATAATTTATTCTATTGAACATGTCCAAGTAGAGTACACGAATAGAATACATTAAATCCTTTGTTATACTATCTACATGTATAGAAATGTACTCACTGATTATAACACTGAATAAATTAAATAGGCCTAATCTCTTCCACATAGACAATTTAATACTACACCATGTATGTATCTTCTATTATATGCTGTTAGGAAAAGAGATTAAAAAAGGCTATAAGGTCATCAAAGGTCAGGTTATAGGTCAATTGGTTCAGGTCAAATTCAGGCATCAATTTTGAATACATGTGATAGTCTGTGATATCATACATGTCATAATGAGGCATCAATTTTGATATTTTGTCTGTTACTGGATATATAATGGAAATGTGTGAGGTGGATATACTAAAATACATTGGGATGTAAATGGTGAGTACAATTTAGATTGCCTAGTTCAGATGGATTGGGCAAATAAATATAAAATAGTTTACGGAAAACTACCTAATATGGTGGTATAGGTGACAAAAAATACAATCTTTTTCAACATTGCTGTAGTGTGGTTGTGGTAACCTGTTACCTATGGCTTAATTAAGTTTCAGGGACATAGTGTCGCAAGTTCAAAATACAAAATATAGCTCAACATTGAAAATAGAAGCATTTTAACCGGTTCGTTTTTTGATAGTTGTGGAGCACCAAGTTCATGAAGTCATAAAAGAAATCAGGGACCACTTATTCTCATTTTGCATATCAACATTATTTCCCTAATGTGTTAGCAACACATATCCAAAATTAAAAAGAAATCTGATGATAGTAAGATTTCCAAAATAAAGAGAATGTAAGACATCAGTGATGTACCACTTTTTGGCTTATACCATTAGAAGCATGTACGCGTCATTGATACTGATGCCACCAATTGAACGAGAAGATTTGCCCCTTCATTTTGCATACCACTTTGTCCAATTTCTTTTTCTCATTTCTTCACAAAATGAAAAAAAAAAAAAAAAAAATGCAATGGGTGTAGTACCCCCTTAAGCTACTGCATAAGATTTGTTTCAATAAAGTCGGTGGTTTACAAGCGGAGATATGGTCAAGTGTGTAAAGTCGTCCTAAAACAGCTTTGGCCACTTTCGTATCTTTGTGTAGCAAAATTGACTGAATTGAGTTGAATCATGAACCATCTTGTTGGTGCTTTTAAGATGAGTAATAGTAATTTTAAACAACAAGGTATTATGATTTTGAAATAAATATCATATTTTATTATCATGAAATTCGATTTTACCCAATGCATGCTTGATATGCGCAAGAATGTTAAAAATTGCCCAACTCGTTTTCTGGACAATTTAATTAATTGTGCATAGAATTTGAGGCCAAAATTTTAATTGAGACCAAAATAGTTAAGAAACCAAGTCAAGGTTTTTGTTATCCAAGATGTTATTGATTGAGTTATTACACCTTAAAATTCAAAATTTGATCTAAGGGATCTTTCCATATCTCGGGCCATACGTTATACTGCCGGGTATAAACATGATTAATGATGAGTAGAACCCCGGAATAGAACAGATAGGTCAACGCTACATATGACATAAATTGCGACCATGCAACACAAGTCCGAATAAGAAGGAATACACCCAAACACACACCCCAAACAAACTTTAAACATTATAGACCTCGGTCCAGGATCAGCCGCAGTTTCACATATCATTTCAAGATAAAAGACGTGAATTCGTTGGCATAATTTATAAAATATGAAACAATTAACAATACAATTAAACAAAATAGTCGTGCATGGAGGAGGTAGCTAATAGATCAACGGGGTCAGAAGTATCCATCCCTTCAACGGTAGAAAGTTACCAAACACGTTACACAAACTCCAATTTACTTTTAGGTAACAAATCTCAGCAAATAAACCAAAAAGAACACAATGCATAAATCTGTTGTCTTTCGAAATTTATTCGTTTCACTTTTATTTGGTCACTTTTACTAACATATTTTTCTGTTAAAATACTATTGTCACGGAAGTCGGTAGCCATACCTGAAGAACGTATTCTTGTTTCTATTAGAAACCACTTTCCTGGGTATAGTTACAAGAAATTATAATGTTTCTTACCCCAAGGTACGATTGTGCTGAAAACATTTGTAATTGAAGCATGGGTCAGTCACGGTTGTGGCAATGGTATATCAAGCAAGAAATAAAGGGGATACGGAATATAAAAAACAAAGTATGATCAGAGAATATATACGACGACTAAATACTCCAAGTGGAACCACAATATAAAGACCCCGCAGGGCAAGAAAGCAAGAATAACCTTAAGGGTGACGGGCTGTATCTACTTGATGACGGGCTGTCGATAACACAAATAGGGATTATGTTATCAACAGCTCATCACCCATACTTATACTTTGAGACGGCCCGTCACCCATTTCATACTTTCCACTTTTTTAATTTTTCATTCATTATTCAAGCCCTGTCCTCTATCGGGTGCTAATTGATAGTTTAAACTTGCTATTGTTTTTGGAGGAATATTGTTTTTTTGTAAGCCTGCAGCGCAACCTCGAACAAATATTGTTTTTGAGCAATATTGTAACGCCCCGTTGCCACCCCAGCCAGCCCCATACCTCATTTCGATTTTTAACATACCATATACCATTTTTAACATAACATAACATATCCTGCTTTTTATATTCTAGAGTGTCGCTAATTACCTCAAATATTTATTCACTACACTGAAAATATGTTTCCTGTTATACGGCGATGATACACAAATTATACCAACATAATTATATCATCTTGAATCAAAATATAGTTGATTTGATCACTCTTACAAAATTGATAAAATTGTCCCATGATGTCAAAATACGTTGTGTATGGAAAAGGAAAACCGAGATAGATGAGGTCGTCTAGGATTGAAGCTAATTCATTCGCTCGTAATCAACCTAATTGTTCATTAGTCCGATGTGACTTATTATTGTTAGGGATAATTTGGGTTTGGCATTTTTTAAACTTGTCGTAATAAGATTTGTATGGGTAGCTTGTGGGGGCAGATATATATTGGATTATCAATTAATCGGATCAGCTGATTGAATCCAAGCACAGCTAATCCAATGAATCCAAGGGATTACTTACACGATGACTGACACCTTCATCAAATGCCTCAAAAATATGAAAGGTGCTCGGAGCTAGATATATTTGAAGGTGAACGTTATCAAGGACAGAAATGGAAGGTACTTCTGGATGGCCCGACTAATAAATTAAAATTGAACTCAACATTATTTAGTAATTCATTATTTTCTATTTAGCTATGAAAATCAGTTATTTAAATCGCCGTCAACCTTCTGAAAACTCGTCCACAACACCCGTTTATTTATGTGCCGGATATATCAATTATTATCATTGTGACCAGAGAACAACAGGTAACCAATAGAATAGCTTATTATACAATTATCAGGGGAACTAATCTGTTATCCAGGGCAGCAAACTTAACAATGGTATATTGTAAGTGAAAAAGAAAAGGACATAAAAATGAGAGGAAAAACAAAAACATTATCGTATCATGCTTTGTGATCACATTGCAATTCACAAACGGCACTAAATCACCATTTAAACAAAATATTATATGAGATACACTTTTTAATTGCTTCGCTGCGATACGTCGCTTAGCACTCCTCGAAATTTGGAGTTATCATCATTATATTATGGAAGCAATCAAACTTGAATGTCACACCTTTTCTTCCAAATAAACCATCAATACCCGTCTCTTTCTTCGACGGTTAATATAATGTGTCATAACAGATAACTAAAAGTATTTTAATATGTCATTTTAATCTTGCTATATCGAAATAACAAAACGGTGCGATTTAACGCGATACGTTGACTAGTCCATACGTCATGTCATTACGCAGGTGCGTACAAAAGATGACGTATATCACAGATGACAGGATCCATGTCACATGGGCAATTTACTACCATGTTGCTTTCTATATGTCATAAACGTGACTAATAATGGTACGACCATGTACCACCAGGGCTTTACCTGCCTACTTAACGTTACTCTGACAGTTTATTGGCGGCCATTTAACGCTTAATAGTTTTGCCTTTGGTCACGTCCTATTTTTCATCTCTTTGCTTATTGGTCGATTGATTGAGATCATTTCTTTACATCTTCGCCTCGTTTTGTGTCTGTGTGAGAATAATGGTATTGGCACAATACAATACATAATTCTATTGGTTCATCATTTGTAGGATTGTGTAGTAAATACCTGTTGGTAATCAGAATAATATTTCCCTATACATTTCCACTACGAGCTCAAATTGTCCCAACTCACATAAAGTGTGAGTTTCGAAATGTGTAACCTATAATCCAATAGGTTATGGTTATGTTTAAAGGTTTATGTTTGGATTAGATTTTTTACAATTCGACAAGCAATCACCCACTACAGTTAACTACCACAGTGCAAAATTTGACATATACTGGTTAAGTATGAGTTTTGCAGACAATATACTACAGCCAATACATTGTATAATAAATGAATGTACTTTATTAGGGATGTTCATAAAATTTTAAAGTTTAATATTTTTAGCTGAAAGAGAATCAAATTACCTAAACAATAAGGGGTAATTGATGTTTCTAGTGCATATACTTTTGAAGTTACAGACAAAAATAGTGTCACCAAATTGACCAAAATTTTGTGTGTGAAATTGTTAAAGTAGGCACATGTACAATGTACACTACTGTATGTGACCCCAGATGACCTTCTATTCTTTACTGTAAGAAAGCTGTTTTGGATGGTCTTGATTTAGACACAAATTGCTTTTGCGCTTTAACGAGTGTCGAGGGTGGATCATAGATTGCACTATGTGATAGTTTATGAATCCAGTATTATGCCAGTACCAGTAACGTGGTTGTCAAAATTAATTCTTAGTGATTTTTTCCATTGAGCCCCACAGTAAATCCATTTTTGACCGTACATGCACATTCCAATACCCTATGGACGAATAGCGCCACCTATAGTGTGTGATGTGAGCCTGCCTAACTTTATATTTGGGGTTAGGAACTTTGCCCTGATAATGATGTCTTGGTGTTTGTTTGACAATTATGTTTATGCAACTTGTTTGTTTAAGCAATACCATATACATTGTACAATACCACGATACTTTAAACATTAATTCTCAATCCAGATCCAATAAAGATGATTTATTTACGAAAAATTAGAAATTTCCTGCTGTATTTTATGCCCACAAACTGTAATACAGCATATAATTATTGAAAACTATTATCAAAAACTATTTCTTTTTATGTGCTTTACCACCAAAATTATAACTATTACCATTACCTTAGCTTGTTAATATTAGAAAAAATATGTGCCGCTTTCGCAATCATCTACATCGTACTCGTACTACAAATGTAACATTCTTTAAACCGTAATTCATCTGTTAGATGAATTAACTCAACATCATTTCAAATTCACAAGGCGTATGACAAGATACGCACACCAATCACAGCGACGATATACTCGAGAGTTTCTAACTTTGCAAAGTTACCCTCTATCCCATTGTAAACTTACTGGCTGTGTATTTGTCAGTCAATGTCTGGCTATTGCCTTTCAGTTGCAATCAAAATACTTAGCTTCATTGACACTGTGTGTGGTTTGCTCTTCACAACTGAATGGGTGGATAAGAGTTTAGATGGCATAAAGGTATTGCCAACACTCGCCTCAAGGAAAATGACGTACATCGTAGAATGGATGAAGGGGAGAGCCCAAGGAACGACGCTGTTTCGTGTTGGGTGCATGCTAAATAGCATGTTCTTTTGCAAATATTAAGGTAGCACTGGTTTGAAAATTCACCTGCGATTATTGCGAATATTATAACTAAAAGAGCATTATTCCCATAATAATGATTTTTGTTAGAACTTATTCCCTTTTTTTTTCAGAACTCATCATTTTTTTATTGATAAACTGCCTTGTCTTAAGCTATTGAAAGAGCAGCATGTTGACATGGCATAGAGGTAGTAAGAGTCTTTGACTGTGATGTAAAGTATACTGGCCGCCGGTTGGGAGATACTGTTAGTTATCACGGTCGTTTGGTGACATATAAAACGGCAGTCAATTTCAAGTAAAGGTGAACAATGATGGCGATATTTATCTTAAATCTTGTTGGCATCTATACGAGGGGTAGACACTTGTATATTGGGTAATAGAACATCAGAAAAAGACTAACAAATTACATTGAATTTGTCAAAAAATGAAATATAAGGAATAACGCATATTATTTGGCTAATTTAAAATCTATGTAAATAGCGCCCTCAATTTACACACAAATGTGCAGTTATTGAATAAAATACCACACACAAAAAACAAACAGAAAAAGATGAATAATTTGATATAGAAACGAAAATCTATGTGAAAAATGGCTAAAACATAGAACTGTTAATCATCGGCGATTACCATGCCATCAATGCCATGGGCCTTCCAGATTGCAGCGGTTGGTCGAGTATGCATTGTGAAATCCTTCTGTTTAACAACTTTATCATGAAATATAAGGAATAACCCATATTATTTGGATAATTTGAATTTAAAATATATATAAATAGCGCCCTCAATTTACACACAAAAGTCAATAATACCACAAAAAAGCAGAAAAAGATGAATAATTTGAAACGAAAATCTATGTTAAAAATAGCTAAAATCATCTGGTAACAATCAGACACAAATATTTCATCAGGTTGAGTGCAGTAACTTCGACCTCATCTAGACTCTCTCGGTTATTGGGTTCCATACGCAATAAGCAGAAGAAGACTCTTCAGACAAAACAAGGATTGGTCCACTCATGTTGAGTTTATTTATTTATTTATTTCCGGGCTTATTATATTAAGTGCGGAGATGAAAGCACTTTTTTACTTGCTAACGCAGAGGCAGTAATAATAATGTGTTTGTCCCTTACATTTTAACAGATCCGTTCTTGTGGTCAACTAGCAACGACCAGCATCACCTGATGATATCATTAACTTCTGCCCTGTCATTCTGGTGCAGTGTTTAATATAACATTTTTAGAGGCGGTTTAGAGACAACTTTATAGAAGTGTGCGGTTAATATGAAATTCTAAAATGTGAAGTGCAACAACTTCTCCCTCAAAGAACATAACGTAAAGGTCATAGATGCCTTAACCGTATATAACTGCATAACTGCACGCATTCGTTCATTTGTATCGTTTTATTGTTAGTTTTATCTCTTTTCCGCTTTTCTCTATTATTTACTTTTGTAGATTAGTGTTTCTCTTTGGATTAATTCCTTTGTAAAATTCCAAATGTTACTTTACGTGTAAAATAGAGCAGACATTTCAGATGCGCATATACAGTTACTTTTGAATACGAACAGATTTTTATTTAAGCTACATTTTTGGGCACTACGTATTACCTTTTAGTCAAATTTAACTTATCCCAAAGTTCTATTCCTATGTGGGTAAAAAGAATAAGCGTCAGAAATATTTACACAGGCTGATATTACTTAACAATAATAATAATAAAACAGCATTTAAATACCGCATTGTGAATCACATATTCCTCAATGCGCTTTACCTATTACGTATATTACTTAGTCAAATTTAACATATCCCAAAGTGCTATTCTTATTACCAAGGGATAAACGTCAGAAATATTTACACAGCCTGATATAAAAATATGAATTCCAATTCTTTGAAATATTTGCCCATTTTTATTGGCATAACACCTCAATAAACTCATGCAGTCTTCAGTTTATACTTATTAATATGAACAACATTTTGTTGCATCATGTGAATCAATAAATGTGTACAGGGTGTCCCTGAAAGAACTGTATCGAAAACTTAATTGTTTGGGTATTAACGCCACAACTAATCATAACTAAATAATCTGTGTGGTTGAGGAATAAATCAGCTATTACATACTGTTTGAATTTTGACAATTGACCACCCCGTTCTTGTAATATAAGCATTTTAAAAAAAAACTCCCTCATTTTCAAACCTTTCCACAGATTCAAATATCAATTGATGATCTGTATTAGAGTACAGTGCTAATTAATGCGCATTATCAGCGCATGAGGCATCTATTGTTATTGATAGATATTTAACTCCGTGGAAAGGATTGAAAACGAGGTAATTTAGTAAAATTGTTCTATTTTAAAAAACTGAGCGCTTAATTGTCAAAATTCCAAAAAGTATGTGATAGCTGATATATTCCTGTTATTTATTTATGTTCGATTCATGCCTTAAAATACCCAAAAAATCAGTTCTAGACGATCCAATCCTTTTAAAGGACACCCTGTATAAGGAACAAAAACGACGTATATTAATTATATGTAATCATCATCTTAAATTTATCAGGCATGTTAAAACACGTAGGTGTTTTTATGTGTTTTTCGTGAAACAATGTCACGGGCTTAAGCTATAATTGAAGACCGAATTAAAAAGACTAGTTTGCGTATGACAGCCTGTCAACCAGGCCAAAAATGCCGTACTGCGCAGGTCAGCAACCAATCACGCCGTGCCTTTACCCTGTCGTCAGACGCAAACTAGTCTTTTTAATTCGGTCTTCAATTATAGTTATCATTGTCGCAATTCCCGTGTGATTAGGATAAGGAATATTGTTTAGGGTTATAATTAGGGTTAGGGTTTACATTTTAGGGTTAGGATAAGGGTAGATATAGTGTTAGGGTTTGGTTAGGATTGATAGATTAGGTATATGATAATGCTTTGGGTAATAAAGCAACCTTGTTTTGCCTTAAATCACTAATGTATTATATCTTGGAATAATAATAGGTTTTTATTGCAATAAAATGTTTCTGACTAAGTAACTAGTAAAAAGGAGATTGCCATTGTAAAATATGTAAGTAATGTAAACATCTCAAAAAAGTAACATAACCCTCTTAAATAATTACTATTATTAATAATCAGGCAATTGTATTACAAATCTGTAAAATGCGTTGGAAGCAGAATTTATTTCTGCACATTTTGACACTTCATTTGTTGCAATTGACTAAATATTGACGTCACAGCATACATTTAAATCAATGTAACCCAATATTTGTAAGTTGCAGTAAATTGTATTGATTTTGTATTCAGTGTAATGGAAGGACATCTGTGTAATGATATCTAAGTGTGTTTGTATTGTATGCAAGTGCAACTTTCAAATCTGGACCTCGCTACATTAATTGACTGGTGTTCTATTGTTTTCTGGGCTATCGTATCAAATGAGGTGTCAAATTTTAAGGGGGGTTAGTTACGTTTTTTGAGGTGTTTATAATATTTCGCATTGTGGTCAATGCGTGAAATAGTTTGTCATGATTATCGATATTAAATCAACATGGTCAGCCACAAATATTTTCAAGATGCGTTAATTCTAACACTTTTTCAGGTTTTACTTCGCTTTAATTGCTAGGAGGCTGTAACATTTTTACCGATTTCAGATACTCACGGCTTTGACTTGAAGCTGTTATGGGTACACAGAGTGGTAAAAATGCTGCTGGTGTTATTTCTTAAAATAGAGATCATAAAGGTCCTCGCCTAATAATATCTTCAAGAATAAAATGCAATTCATACACGTATTTACATATTTCGGTTTTCTTTATGAATGATTTGGTTTGGATCAAACCTTTTTCACTTTGATGACGATATTAACATTAATAAATATCACGAGTACCATGGGGTATTCAATCGTTAACATTAATACTTAGTTGTATGCAAACTAAATGGATAAATAAATACGTGTGTGTAAATATGTGATGTGATCAAGCAAAATCATTTTTTTAGATATAGCCAAACAAAGCAAGTATTTCCTTAAATTTACTATTGTTTTGGAACTAGTTGAACAAAATGTAGCTTTGCAAATGTTGTTTACAATCCTATAAGAAACTGAAAATTTAATATGCCTGACTTCAGACTGATTTTCCTTGATCACAACACATATTACGATACCCACGGTAACAACTGCACAGTATTACCAATCCTGGATCAGTTTCAGTTTCAGTTGAAATTCTAGTTCTTGTTCTTCATCCTTGTTATTTATATTTGCTTCTTATGTTTGTTCTTGGTCATCCTCTTCATAATTCGTCGGTCGCAACACATAGTGGCGTATAGCCATTTTCCAAATTTTCCGTTTCACATAGTGGCGTAAAGGTTTAGAGCTAGCTAATATCCTATAATAGTTATTCCTTGTATAATATTAAAGATACAGTTTAATAGTTTGAACCTTGAACTTTAATTTTAAATGGAATCGGGCCACTGAGAGATAACAGTGGAGGAGTATCGACTCCGTTACTAGTAGCATATCCTTCAAAAACGTTTTGCTCGGAGACGTATTTTGCCCTTCACGTACGCCACTATGTGTTGCGACCGACGAATTATTACATGTTTGAAATGAAATATAAAATTAGACTCGTTAAATCTATTCAACTGGACTCACGGTTTTGAGAGGCAACGGTTTCACACCTTATCCTAGGTGCATCTTCAGGCCGTCTGTTGGTCTGTCTAGGATAAGGTGTGAAACCGTTGCCTCTCAAAACCGTGAGTCCAGTTGAATAGATTTAACGAGTCTAATTTTATATTTGATTATACCTGGATGAATGACAACCTTCACAAACGTATGTTTGAAATGAGATTAAAATTTCACTCAAAATAACAGCAATAACAGGATAATAATAGCAATGTAAATCCCTGACAATCAAGTGAATATGTCATGTAAAAACTAATAACATATGTAATTCAATAATTAAACAAACACACGTTCAAAACATCCGGTAGGAAAGAGAAAAGACGGTCATATTGTGTGCAAATGTCCGTGAGGTTGAGTAAATGTAAATAAAACATGCCTCTCTACTATAGTAGAAATTTCATTTGAATGAACACAGCCATCAAACAGCGTGACGATTGTCACGTGTGCGTAATGAGTATTCGCCAGCCAAGTGTTACGTGTAATCCGATTATCCAACTATGTCAACTGGATCACAACAATCACAACAATCTGATCGCAACTCAAAGTCTATGACATGTTTTACTAATTCCAAAAGTTACGTGATCCGGTTACCAACTTGAGGAGTTATGAAACCACTTCGCTGGCGAATAATGTGGAAGTGAATCCAACTCACGCATAATTGGTTAGTATTAAGTATCAAGGTCCTAGGTATATTTTGAAGTTTGAATTAAAGTCATAATTATGGCTATAGATCGCCAATAGAAAATCACAGTTAAACGGCCAAGGTAGTATTTGAGTTTTCTTTCAATATACATGTATTTGGTTTTATATGACCAGAAAACTTTCCTGACAGTTAGCGAGAACCTTTGTTTTGGTCTAGATGTTCTTTTGCCCATTCTAATGTGGGAGTAAAACAATATACAGTAAGCCAAAGAATTAAGGTACCAGTTGTGTTCACCCCTGTATTTAAATATAAAAAAACAAGCAGCCAATACCTGTACTCTTTAGCTCTGATTTAAGACCGTACTTGTTAAAATTGGTTGAGAATTAAAGAAACAGTGATCTAAAATCTAATGAAGAAACGAAATCAAAAGTTGCACTTTTGTGTTATAATCAATGAAGGCACGGCGCTAGCTTTAACATGCTTATCAATGGAATCACGGCGCTAGTTCTCTTGTTCACGAACGCTTTGTGTACAAATCAATAGGGCATGCAATCGAGCAAGCTGGAACTTTTAAATTGGCATCTTCCTTGGGTTTTTGGATAGTCGTGTTTTTTATTTCTTGTACAATTTCAACGAATGAGGTCTTAAATTTGAGCTAAAATATGCAGCTATTGGCTGCTGGTTCCAATGATGACATATCTGTCTTTGTTTAGGATATACAGGGGATGAAAATAACTTACTTGGCTTACTGTTTATGTTTTCTAAGTACAATTTTATGCTGCCTGTTCGGTTTTTTTTTGTTCTTTGCAGTGAAAACGGTCAATCTATGATCAAAGTTAGAACTTGTCATCATATCGCAGCTACGGTATAAATGACCATCATGAGAATGGAACAGGGTTATGTTATTCAGTGCTTGACACGATTTATATAAAAATGTTATGGCAATGTATGGAAAAGGTAATATTCCAGGCGTTTCTGCCAAACAACTCTGTTCATTCAGATTTCCCGTTAGGTATCTTAGAGTGAATGATAAATGTAACAGTATCACTTATACAAACGTTTTGCACCAACCATTGATATTACATCTTTGAGTCTGGTGCCTAAGGCATGAGATTGTACGTAAGTCCATTGTCACATTCACCAGCATGCTGCATCAATCAAGCGATCATACTCTTGACCGTTGTAATTGACCTTTTAGAATGTTTCTTATTTTAGTTAAAAAACGAAGCATTATATTAAAGCGCAATTGCTGCAAATAACATTTTTGTACAAATTTCAACACATTAGACATCTTTATTTAAGTATCAAAGTATTTCAAATTGAAATTATCGTGAATTCATCTTGACCATGTTGACGCTAGTTTTTGTTTAAATTAATTGTAGGATTGTTACCCCTGTACAACCAAAAATGTGACATTTTACCTAAAAACAAGGTTTTTGTAGGATAACTCCGTAACGATAGGTCGTAGATAGCACAAACTATACATTTTTAATGCTTGTGATCAGACGAGTAATTTGTTATACCTGTCATCACGATCGGAACATTTTCAAATTTTTTACCCCTGTATGACCTTTCGTGACTTCTAGCGATCACTCAAATCCAAAATGGCTCTACGTCTTAAAGTCAACATTGGACCTTGTACTTCATGTGTGGAAATTCTCATGCCTCTAAAAATGCTAGCAGCTGTACATAGAGGTCTAGGGCCAAATGAGGAAGTTAACACAAAAACAGCGTTATCAAGTTGCAATATCCATGACTATTTAATTGTTTTATATTTTGTCTTGTAATTCATCATGACAACCAAAACTCGTAGTCGAACGGTTACAAATTATCTGCCAGCTCCATGTGAAACATTATAAAATTTGACCTCATTGTTTTCAAATACCTGTCGCCTATTACGCAAACCGTGAAAACGTAATTACAGCGTTTAATATATAAATCGTGATTTTGTGCTTCCTAGAAGTGCTTTTTAGTCGTCACAAATTTTAAGGTCATTAGAGAGATTGCGAAATTTACGTGAAACGTGACACGGGAACACGAACGGCAAGCTACATTAGTCGAAAATCGGTTATTATGCCCTCTAGAGGGTGAAATCTATTGTGAATTGGTCAATCGTGGAATTACCGTAAGGCGATTACGTTGCGGTTGGTAGCAAAAAATGACGTTCCAAAATGACAAAAAAACGCATTATAAAATGCAGAAAAATGTTATGTTTGTCATGTTATGAAACAAATCAAAGTATCCTAATAGAACAAGTAGAGTCCGACATGTAATAAAATCCATTTTGGGGGTTAAAATTTGATCTCGTATAGACAAGAAGAAGTGAACAAATTTCGATTTTTTTCGACGCGAATTCGAACGGGCAGATTGCCTATTCATTTGTGTGTGGAAAATGCCGTCCAAATATCAGCTTGCGAAGAGGCGTTTTAGGCAAGATTGTGTCGTGTTACGGCATAAATGAGGTATAATTGTCTGTTTGGGACGGGGAACAGAAGTTCGTGCAACGCTATTTTTCGCCTTGCTTTTTCGTTGTGCATTAAACAGCTGTTAAAGTGTTTTGCTTATGGATACTATTCAGCAAACTCCAAAATGTTTTTAAAACATGACAATGCATGTGTTTTTGATTTTAGTTAAAACGTTTTGATAACATATCGATGTATGTTTATATAAAAATCATGAAAACTCGTGTTATACTGAAAAAATAATACAACAACATTTTAAGCCAAAATTCGAAATGCTATATAGTAAAATATCATTTGGCAAACATATTTAAGTGTCTATTGTGTTAGAACGTTTATCAGCAAGTTTAGAACAAAGGGTTTTTTGAATGTTATTAAAACTTTTAATGCCCTTGACCCTCACATAACCTTTAACCCGACATTTAACGTTTTCTGTAATATATTTGTGTTTGCTGGGTAGTAATCGAACTAGGCATATTAGATTATCTATTTTCATTTTGCTTTAGAAAGTAAACAGGGTATTATTTATATGATAATGGAGTTTGTTTCTTGTTATTCGAACAATATACACCAAGACTTCCTAGGCATCCAACACCAAACTCTGTTTAGATTATTTAGACAAATAGCATGGATACACGTGTGAACATAGGCCTATACTCATTTTCCAAAAGCCCGCAAAACTCAAATATCGCTAATCTGGACTGAATGCTTAGAGCATTATAGATACAGCCAGTCGTATTTGCATATCAATACCGAGGAAAGTAGTTCGATGAAAGAAGATAATCTTCTCTGGTTCGATGCACCCAAGGTGAATCAATGGGTGCTTCCTTTTACCTTTAGATTATTTGTCTCAGCAGAGCGCCATCATGATTGCAATTGCGTTTACACGTAGTCTTGGTTCAGACTCTATGCGGCTATCACGAACATACTAGGAACGACGAGCGTTAGGACCGACACAAACTGGCTGTGTAGGAGGCTAGTTTGGATGTGAACGGGACTATGACGTTCTACCGCAAAATGCAGAAATCCGTAACCCGTATGGCGTTTGCAGTGAACGCCTCTCCGCAATCTCTCTATTATCATGATTTCGCGTACGTCATGTAAGCATTAACTGTTATAGTTCGTAGCAGTTTATACATTTTTAACGGAAACTATTTATCTAAAATAGTAATAGCTTAGTGAGTCATTACGGCCTTTACCTTAAGCCTTTGTTATCTAAGTGATCTTTCCATAGCTCGGGCCATGTCTATTAGTACATTGACCAAGGTTATGAGAACATGTTTGCTCCCCTCGGGACTCGAAGCCCAAATCCCTATGTATGTGCCAACCACTCGATCAAGGACCGGTAGCCACTGCAGGTCTTTCGCTGGCCTGCAAAAGAAAGCATGCCTATGACTTGGGATGCGCAGTAGCTTTGTGCAGTTAGATTTTGTTGAATTAGGGAGGGTTATGACTGATTAATGATGAGATTTCATGCCTTTTACATAAGCGCACTGATGAAAAGCAATTTTGGAAGCAAAATGAAACTTGCGTGGGGTTGAAATGAATACTATTGGTCAATGAACCTTATCAAACATGTTACTGATGATTTATAGAATAAATCTGGAGGCAAAAACTGGAAACCTAATGCTACGTATTCAACACAGAATATTTGTTATTTAAAAAATTTCTACTTGAAAATGTTCCGAATAATACTCGATTGACGTTGAATATTAAAGTTGGGCCAACACACTAAACCGAGATGCATGAATCACTTCCTGCCGCATATCTTTGACCAGCTCATAAACCCAAAACAGCGCCACCAACGTCAAGCTCTAACAGGAAGCAGACGAGAAGAATTGAGAGAATTGGTCAGAAAATTTCAGAAAGTGCTACATGTACGATGTAGGCATGTTTAGCATCATTTTACCCAATAATCACTTGAATTTGTTTACAAGAAATACTAGGGGGACTTGCTTACTCCTGTATAGCGACCAAGCTATACAAGACGAACAAGAAGAAATTTGTTATTTTAATAACGTAAACTGCATAATTATTTTATCTTCATCCTCAAAAGTTCTCACTTTCACCATTGGACATAATTCCAATCCGTTCTATTTTATACGCACATACCTACATCACATTTAACGTGGTGAAATGTCATATTTTATTAATGCTTGCCATTTTTTTCAAAAATGTGTCAAGCAGCTCCAATATTGTTGCAAGAAGCAATCGTTTCAATAAATACAAAAGATTGGTATCTCTCACTTATCTCTCTCATTTTTCGGTAGACTTCCACGAAAAAAGCTTATTCCCAAAATTTCAGTTGATTCCTATTTTGCGTTTGCGTTTCTGTATACCAGAACGAAATTCAAATTTGAAGATATTTTTGCTAAACGTTTTGGCACATAAACATTATGTAGCCAGAGGTTTCTAGTGGTATAAAACTCTCAAACTTTTTTGTGAAAAGTGGGGAGATGAGGCTGTGGATCACGAAATGCCCTTTTAATCCAAGAGTATATAAAAAACACAATGGGGATACAGCCTGTCTCAAAACAAATTAGGCAAGTAAAAAGCGCCCTCTTTAGCAATTAGAAAATACCGTTGTGACATGATGCTTACATCAACGTCAAGGCGTAGTCTTAGCTCTTAAATGCCGTTTATTCTGTTCAATTTGCTTGTTTTAAACTCCAGATATGTTTAGTTAACGACAAAAGGGTAAAATCACAATTGAGCAACTTTTACTAGGGAAGAGGGCTTTACATGTAAATCAGTGATAGCATCAAGTTTATCAAGAGTTCCTTCATGAAATCAAAAGAATGCATCAATTACACAACAATACAATTTTTGTTACTGTTTTTTCTGTTTTATCATGATACAGGAATAATGATTCACTTTCCACTTAAAACAGATCAAACGATAAATAGATATTTCACATTCTGCTGTAAAATTAAATACATGTGCACGTCAATGATTTTATCATGGTAAATACTGTTCTCTCTATCAAGACATGTTAAAAGACAAACAAATATTACACACTTATAGGTTAATGAACACGTATTACTTGTTGGGAGAGAAATTAGACAAAATAATGCACGCGTCTAATCATCAGCTATCATTGATTTACATACAAAAAGGCCTCTTCCCTAGTAAAAGTGGCACAATTCAATTTTACCTTTTCGTTGTTAACTAAACATATCTTGAGATTAAAACAAGCAAATCGAACAGGACAAACGGCATTTGAGAGCAAAAACTGCACCCTTGACGTTAATGTAAGCATCATATCACAACGGAATTTTCTAATTGCCAAAGAGAGCGCTTTTCACTTGCACAATTTTTTTGAGACAGGCTGTAGCTCGGTGCAACTTTCTGGAAGAAGTAACTGAATTAAATTTACATGAAAGAAGGATCAGATAAACCAACCCAAAGTGTAATTTAAACTTGACATAAAAAAGATATCCTGGCCCCAACCCAATTTGGGTTACTTTTTGAAAATATCCTTGTCATTGTTTTATATTGTTGAGTTATTACAATTTCCAATCACAAATAGAATAAGATTTTATGCGTTCTGATATTCATTTGAACTGCAATGATGTAAAACTGATACCAACTTATATCATCTTGAATCACAATACAGTTGTTGTGATCAATCTTATAGTTAAGTCAAAAACTTCAATTTGGTGACCACTCTCTGGCTAGTAAGGTTTGACGATTGATTCGACTTCTATGGACCATTTAGAAAAAAATAGCCCCCATGTCCCTCGCAAAAATCCCGGCATTTTTCGCTAGAGGCCAAAATCCAAAATGGCCGCCGCCGCCACCATTTTGAAAATTGAAGTTTTGAACCAGAGCACCTATAATCATGCACAAAGACACTTTTTCGGATATGTCGAGTACAAGGAATCCGAGTGTGACATTAGTTTGGCATTACGGCATCATTTTCACCCAGAAATCCAAGATGGTGATCGGCACCATCTTGAAAAATTTAGTTTTGAACTGAAGGACCTAAAATCGTGTACAAAGTCACTTTTTTTGGATAAGTAGACCACAAGGATTTCAAATTTGACATTACTTTGACATTACGACCTCATTTTTACCCAGAAATCCAAGATGGTGGCCGCCGGCGCCATCTTGAAAAAAAAAAGTTTTGAACAAGATTTGTGTGGGTAGCCTGTGGATGCAAATAGATATTGGATTATCAATTAATCGTATTAGCTGATTGAATCCAAGCACAGCTAATCCAATGAATCCAAGGGATTACTTACACGATGACTGACACTTTCATCAAATGCCTCAAAAATATGAAAGGTGCTTGGAGCTAGATACATACAGGAGACATACAACCTTGTAATACTTCAACTCGATATTACAGTGGCAAACAATGTATAGCACATAAAAATTACCTGTCTGAATATTTAACACAAACATCTTTGAAGGTGAACGTTTTTGGGACAGAAATGGCAGGTACTTCTGCATTTTCATACTTATAAATTAAAATTGAGCTCAAAATTATTTAGTAACAAGTTGCATTGAAAATAAGTTATTTAACATAGTCGTCAATCATCTAAACATGATCCACAACACCTATTTATTTATGTCCCGGATATTTTAATTATTATTAATGTGACCAAGAACAAGAGTTAAGTACAAGAATAACTTAAAACTTGTCACATTGTTTTTTAAACGATCCGGGCACAATGAAATTATCATGAGAAATAACTTGATGCCTAGGGTAGCAATCTCAACGACGGTTAGAAAAGAAGAACAAAAATTTTTTATCGTATGCTTTGTGATCACATTGCAGTTAAAACACCACGAAATCATCACCAAAATGAAACATAATTATATGGAGTACATTTTCTTAAATAATTGCTTTGCTGCGATACGTCGCTTAACACTCCTCGATATTTGAAGTCATCATCAATAAATTATGGAAGCAGGAAAGCTAGAATGTCACACCTCTCCTTCCAAATAAACCATCAACACGGTCCCTATTTTCGACGGTTAATAAAATACGTCATAATAGATAACTCAGTAGTAAGTATTATAATACGTCATTTTAATATCGCTATATCGAAATAACAAAACGTGAGATTAAACACGATACGTTGACTAGTTCATACGTCATATCATTACGCAGGTGCGTACAAAAGATGACGTATATCACAGATGACAGGAGCCATGTCACATGGGGCAATTTATACCCTGTTGCGTTCTATATGTCATAAACGTGACTAATAATGGTACGACCATGTACCACCAGGGCTTTACCTGCCTACTTAACGTTACTCTGACAGTTTATTTGCGGCCATTTAACGCTTAATATTATTGCCTTTGATCGCGTCTTATTTTCCCATCTGTTCACTTATTGGTCGATTTATTGTAGTAATTTCGTGATATTTTCGTCTCGTTTTGTGTCTGTGTGAAAATGCTTGATTGGGATCGGTTCAACATTTTGTAGGATTGTGTAGTATACCAGTTGGTAATCCACAAAAAGCATCATCCTATACATTTACTCACACAATGCGTAACGTGTAATCCCGTGGGCTAGGGTTAAGGCTTTAGGGTTAGAGTTTAGGGAAGGGTTAACTTTGCACAATTCGTGAAGCGACCACTCTCTCAAATTTGATCATTTGACAATTTTTGTACCAATTCATTCCAAGGTCATTGTGTGAATGCTTTGCTAGAGAAGAGTAGGATCTCAGATCTGTAAATAAGCTGTAATATATAACAATTAGAATTCATGGCTCTGTACGGGGGATTAATGTTTGAATAGATGGTATATTTTGGCACTAGGCGATGAAGGTATAATTTCATCATTGATCAGATTTGCAAACAGTGGAATATCTTCCTTAAAACCACACTTGAGTCGAAGCAATATTTCTGCATAACCGCTTTCTCCTTCATAAATTAGATCGCAAATATGATAATAGTTTTTGAAAATCTAGAGTAATATTTGCGGATAAGGTTCAGAACGTCCTAAAAGTGTAATGATAGCTTGCACTTTCTTTGCATTTTACCTATATACGCTACCGAAGTAATGGCGAAATGGTTCAAATCACTTGTAGTTGGAACTTAAGCTGCAAATCTGAATCCCGAAAGTGTTATCTAGTTTATTTAGTCACTAAAACCAAACTGCGTAAGCCTATTTTGTTACAGACATGTAAAAAGAAGAGAGTGGTGTTTGCTCGTATTGAAGAGGATATTGACTGCTTATAGTTTGCAAAAGAAATAATTCGGCGAAAACATGATATTAAAACGTCTTATATAAATCCGGTGCTTTTGTCTGGTATACTTGTCGTTGCACTCGTGAAAAGTAGGTTTGATAACAGAGATATTAATATAGAGAGAAAGGTTTGCACCTGAAAGTGCTAAGAGAGGACATACTCCTTCAAGATGATTGAGTGATTTAGAGTCATGCGTTTTTATGTCATCTTGTCTTTACTTTAATTTATATAGCAGGGAATAGCCCCCTCAGTTGCGCTACTTTGCTGCAAAAATAAGTAATTGTGAAACATTATATAGCTTATAAACTTAATCATGTTAATGCTAAATATATGATTCGTATGTTCGTTTGAAGATATAAAAAACTTGAATTGCTTCGTCTAAAAATACTAATGTAATACAATACGAAACAATAAGCACTAATTCTCAGTATAGATCCAATAAAGACGGTTTAGTTAGCACTTAAGGGTAGACGAGGTATTGTTGGTCGAAGCAACCTAAAAATCTATTTTTATTATCTAGATCAATATATTATTGAAAATTAAAACCTTGATGTTTTGCAAAAGTTCATTCTACAAATCGTATACTCTGCAAACTTGCTTAATTTATTGTTGTTAATTAGTTATGTATGTTTTACAAAAGTGTTGTTGTTTCAGCCCTCTTCACAACATAACTCAAGAACCGCAGCACCTATAAAAGTTTATCTGTGATATTTTAATTCTTCTACACGCTCGCTATGAATTGAGCAATGCAGTTTTGGCCAAAGCTCACTACCATTCGTAAGATGCTGTGAACTACCAAATCACAACAGTTTAAAATAATTAATAACCGTAAGTCACGAATTCATTTTATTTGCAATAATAAACAAAAAGGTATGCACAATATTAAGTATGTAAGTCTGTAGCTGTAGTGTGTTTCGTCTGATGTTGAGAGTAACGCCATGTTTTCAGTAGCAGATTCGAATCACCCCATTTATGTGGTTGCGCGTGTGTATAAGCAATGTGTGTCACTTTCGCAATTATCTACATCGTATCATAACATTCTTTGCTCCACAATCCAAAACTTAAGCGATCAAATTCAACACCATTATCATGATTATGCATAAGACGTTTGGCAAGATTACGCGTTTACACAGCAACCACAGCGACGATCTACTCGAGAGTTTCTAACTTTACAAAGTTGCCCACTATCCCATTATAAACTTACTGGCTGTGTATTTGTCAGTCAATGTCTGACTATTGCCTTTCAGTTGCAATCAAAATACTTAGCTTCATTGACACTGTGTGTGGTTTGCTCTTCACAACTGAATGGGTAGATAAGAGTTTAGATGGCATAAAGGTATTGCCAACACTCGCCTCAAGGAAAATGACGTACATCGTAGAATGGATGAAGGGGGAGAGCCCAAGGAACGACACTGTTTCGTGTTGGATGCATGCTAACTAGCATGTACTTTTGCAAATATTAAGGGGGCGATGGTTGGAAAATGAATCTGTGCAAATAAGATTATTATTTCCATAATGATTTTTATTTGAACTTATTTCCTTTTTTTTTCAGAACTCATCATTTTTTATTGATAAACTGCCTTGTCTTAAGCTATTGAAAGAGCAGCATGTTGACATGGCATAGAGGTAGTAAGAGTCTTTGACTGTGATGTAAAATATACTGGCCTCCGGTTGGGAATTACCGTTAGTTATCACGGTTGTTTGGTGACATATAAAACTGCAGTCAATTTCAAGTAAAGGTGAACAATGATGGCGATATTTATCTTAAATTTGGTTTGCATCTTTACAAGGGGTAGACACTTGTATATTGGGTAATAGAACATCAGAAAAAGACTAACAAATTACAATGAATTTGTCAAAAAATCATTTTATTATATAATATAAGGAATAACGCATATTATTTGGCTAATTTAAAATATATGTAAATAGCGCCCTCAATTTACACACAAATGTGCAGTTATTGAATAAAATACCACACACAAAAAACAAACAGAAAAAGATGAATAATGCCATGGGCCTTCAAGATTGCAGCGGTTGGTCGAGTATGCATTGTGAAATCCTTCTGTTTAACAACTTCATCATGAAATATAAGGAATAACCCATATTATTTGGATAATTTGAATTTAAAATATATAAAAATAGCGCCCTCAATTTACACAAAAAGTCAAAGCAGAAAAAGATGAATAATTTGAAACGAAAATCTATGTTAAAAATAGCTAAAATCATCCGGTAACAATCAGACACAAATATTTCATCCAGTTGAGTGCAGTAACTTCGACCTCATCTAGACTCTCTCGGTTATTGGGTTCCATACGCAAGAAGTAGAAGAAGACTCTTCAGACATAAGAAGGATTTATTCCACACATGTTTTTTTATTTTATTTAAATCCGGGCTCATTTTATTAAGTGCGGAGATGAAAGCACTTTTTTACTTGCTAACGCAGAGGCTGTAGTAATAATGATGTGTTTGTCCCTTACATTTTATCAGACCCGTTCTTGTGGTCAACTAGCAACGACCAGCGTCACCTGATGGTATCATTAACTTCTGCCCTGTCATTCTGGTGCAGTGTTTAATATAACATTTTTGGAGGCGGTTTAGAGATAACTTCATAGAAGTGTGCGGTTAATATGAAATTCTAAAATGTGAAGTGCAACAACTTCTCCCTCAAAGAACATAACGTAAAGGTCATAGATGCCTTAACCTCACACAACTGCATTAACTGATGATTCGTTCATTTGTATCGTTTTATTGTTAGTTTTATCTCTTTTCCGCTTTCTCGTTGACTTCGGATAACTCTATTATTTACTTTTGTAGATTAGTGTTTCTCTTTGGATTAATTCCTTTGTAAAATTCCAAATGTTACTTTACGTGTAAAATAGAGCAGACATTTCAGATGCGCATATACAATTACTTTTGAATATGAAAAGATTTATATTTAAGCTACATTTTTGGGCACTACGTGTTACCTTTTAGTCAAATTTAACATATCCCAAAGTTCTATTCCTATGTGGGTAAAAAGAATAAGCGTCAGAAATATTTACACAGGCTCTTATTACTCAGTTAACAATAATAATAATAACATAGCATTTAAATACCGCATTGTGAATCACATATTCCTCAATGCGCTTTACCTATTACGTATATTACTTAGTCAAATTTAACATATCCCAAAGTGCTATTCTTATTACCAAGGGATAAACGTCAGAAATATTTACACAGCCTGATATAAAAATATGAATTCCAATTCTTTGAAATAGTTGCCCACTTTTATTGGCATAACACCTCAATAAACTCATGCAGTCTTCAGTTTATACTTATATATGTACAACATTTTGTTGCATCATGAGGCAATAATAATGCTTACCTATAAATGCTGTATTTATTGAGTTATCGTGTACCTAAATCGTCATTTTACCGAGAAAATGAACATTGGAATAAAGGCCGTTGAAGTTTAAAGTGGTCACATTTTGCATTTTTATCGAAGCTCACAGGAGAATGCGACAGTTCTCGTTTTTCTACCTTACATTACGTGAACATCGGGTAAATCCACAGCCCCTTTAGAAGATTGGGCGAAATCTATTCATATCTTGATGTTTAAATAGGGGGAAAGAACTTTAAAAAATTCACATTTTATCAGCTAAAACGGAGCCATTTGACCGCTAGGTTTATGTGAAATCAGTGCTCCCGTGGTGCTTCCATAAGATGCGCCTCGCATGCAGATAAGCGTTGCGTAGGCGTAGTGTATCTATGCGTTAACAAATTGCGCGACTACAAAACGCGATGCGTTGTTGCTCGCGTATACCACGATGGCACAACAAATATTTTCTTTCCTTTTAAATTGCGGAAACGAGTGAAATAGTGAAATAAAATCCACAAAATAGAGCAGTTGGAGTAAACAAATCTGGATTTTCTTGACTTGTATTTATGAAAAACATAACATGAAATACATTTCAAAAAAGCTCAACTTCGCGAAAGAAACAGTCCCTCATTTCAAATATATAGTTTTGGTTTATCTTTTGTTCAGAAACCAAAAATCAAGGGATTAAAAAGTAGAGCTGATCTGATCTGCAATCATAACACTATTATGCTGGGAGGACACAGTATAGGGTATATAACCAGAAGTATACAATAGCCTATTGTGCTAACATAATTATTATCATGATTGATATCGGAAATCAATCCCGCGGACGACAGTTGATGCTCTCTGTCGAAGGTAGGTGGCATATTACATTCAGTTCTAGGCATAGAAATCATATACATGCGCGTATACTGAAGGATGGGGTGGGGTGGAGGAATTTGTTTGTTTGTATGAAACATAAACGATGCATGGAGATGATTTGATTATGAATTAGTTTATTATCCCCGGGAAGCACAACCCATACCTCTTTCAGAGGGGGCTCCCCTCCCTATATAACCACCTCTTTCCTAAATTACCCCTTTCCCCCTCCTCCTCCCCTACATTCGATATCTTCATCCCGAGCTCTCCTCCCCCTTCTCTTTCACTTCCAATGCTCTCTCTCATATGTTTCTCTCTCTCTCGGCCCATATCCCCTTGCCCTCCAACCCCCCCACACACACACACCCCCAATCTTCTCCCTCTATCTTCTACTTTTGCAGTAAAATTGCTTCAGTAAAAGTCATTAGGTTATTAGAGGTCATATAATGGCCTTCCATCGATTCTGGTACATGGGATTAAGGACATGAATCGATTTTGTTTATAGCACCTATACAATTACAGTAGTGGCCCTTTTGTAATGTCGAATGCAAATATTTCGATGGTCTATATATTTTCACAGTGAAATCAGCTTAGGCTATTTCGTAGTCTCAAGCCAATGCTTTCAAACTAAATCAATGCTTTCAAATGTAGACTTTTTGTTCGACTTCTCTGCTCGTGAATATTGCACTGCGAAATTTAAACATTTCTTTTGTATACTTAGATCAGGTAACTCAAAAATCCTGTAATTTTATTCGTCACACCACTTATAAGAAACTGAAACCAAAACCGAAACTACCTGTCACAAATGTTTAGTTTTAAACAAAAGGTAGAAACAAAGAGTTCGATATCTTGTGATTCAAGTGGTCAGGCAGGACAATAGGAAACCACGTGACCAAAACCAAAACCAAAACTAAAACTATATATTTGAAATGAGGCAGTGTCTAGAGTACACAGCCACGTTAAGGGGGTACTACACCCCTCGATAAATTTGTGTATATTTTGCATTTTTCTCACAAACTAATAACACAGTGGTAACAAAAGTTATGTATATTATAGGGGCAAGAAATCCAATTACTACACTGGAATTTCAGTGACCCAAGACAATCGGTTTGTTATTTATGATCAGAAATAAGGTACCGCTAGGATGTACCTCGTTTCCTATCATATATACTGAACCGCTTGTCTTGAGTCACTGAAATTTCAGTGTAGTAATTGGATTTCTTGCCCCAATAATATACATAACTTTTGTTTCAGTGTGTAATTATTTTTGAGAAAATGCAAAAATAGTCACAATTACCACATGGGTGTGGTACCCCCTTAAGCTAATTATCATTGTCGCAATCCCCGTGTGATTATGATAAGGAATATTGTTTAGGGTTATAATTAGGGTTAGGTTTTACATTTGTAGGGTTAGGGTTTGGTTAGGATTGATAGTTTAGGTATAGGATTATAAAATGTTTCTGACTAAGTAAGTAATATTATTTTGAAACAATAAAAGATTGCCATTGTAAAATAATTATGTAAGTAATGTATACTATTTTACATTGTGGTCAATGCGTGAAACAGTTTGTCATGATTATCGATATTAAATCAACATGGTCAGCCACAAATATTTTCAAGATGCGTTAATTCTAACACTTTTTCAGGTTTTACTTCGCTTTAATTGCTAGGAGGCTGTAACATGATTCCAATTTTTACCGATTTCAGATACTCACGGCTTTGACTTGAAGCTGTTATGAGTACACAGAGTGGTCAAAATGCTGCTGGTGATGTTTCTTAAAAAAGAGATCATAGAGGTCCTCGCCTAAAAATATCGTCAAGAATAAAATGTAATTCATACACGTATTGACATATTTCGGGTTTCTTTATGAATGATTTGATTTGGATCAAACCTTTTTCAATTTGATGACGATATTAACATTAATAAATATCATGAGTACAATTGCATGTGAACCATGGGGTATTCAATCGTTAACATTAATACTTAGTTGTATGCAAACTATATAAATAAATAGATACGTAGGTCTAAATTAAATGTGATATAATCAAACAAAATCAGTCAGAAGTCGGAAATGTTGATTTTGAGATATAGTCAAAGAAAGGAAGTATTTCCCCTTATTTCCTATTGTTTGGAAACTCTTTAACCGCTTACATCTTTTGTCCAAAATTCAATGGACAAAATGTAGCTTTGCAAATGTTGTTTACAATCCTATAAGAAACTGAAAATTTAATATGCCCGACTTCAGACTGATTTTCCTTGATCACAACACATATTACGATACCCACGGTAACAACTGCACAGTATTACCAATCCTGGATCAGTTTCAGTTGAAATTCTAGTTCTTGTTCTTCATCCTTGTTATTTATATATTTGCTTCTTATGTTTCTGGATGGTCATCCTCTTCATAATTATTACATGTTTGAAATGAGATTAAAATTTCACTCTCCTGCTACTTTGTAGCCACATATGGCAATAACAGGCTAATAATAGCAATGTAAATCCCTGACAATCAAAAGAATATGTCATATAAAAACAAATATCATATGTAATTAAATAATTAAACAAACGCACGTTCAAAACATCCGGTAGGAAAGAGGAAAGACGGTCATATTGTGTGTGAATGTCCGTGAGGTTGAGTAAATGTAGCTAAAACATGCCTCTCTACTATAGTAGAAATTTCATTTGAATGAACACAGCCATCAAACAGCGTGACGATTGTCACGTGTGCGTAATGAGTATTCGCCAGCCAAGTGTTACGTGTAATCCGATTATCCAACTATGTCAACTGGATCACGCATTTGAGTTCTGCACAACAATCAAAATGAGGAGTAATGAAACCACTTCGCTGGCGAATAATGTGGAAGTGAATCCAACTCACGCATAATTGGTTAGTATTAAGTATCAAGGTCCTAGGTATATTTTGAAGTTTGAATTAAAGTCATAATTATGGCTATAGTTCGCCAATAGAAAATCACAGTTAAACGGCCAAGGTAGTATTTGAGTTTTCTTTCAATATATTTGGTTTTATATGACCAGAAAACTTTCCTGACAGTTCGCGAGAACCTTTGTTTTGGTCTAGATGTTCTTTTGCCCATTCTAATGTGGGAGTAAAACAATATACAGTAAGCCAAAGAATTAATGTACCAGTTGTGTTCACCCCTGTATTTAAATAAAGAAAAATATGTCACAATTAAAACAAGCAGCCAATACCTGTACTCTTTAGCTCTGATTTAAGACCTTACTTGTTAAAATTGGTTGAGAATTAAAGAAACAGTGATCTAAAACCTAATGAAGAAACGAAATCAAAAGTTGCACTTTTGTGTTATACTCAATGAAGGCACGGCGCTAGCTTTAACATGTTTATCAATGGAATCACGGCGCTAGTTCTCTTGTTCACGAACGCGTTGTGTACAAATCAATAGGGCATGCAATCGAGCAAACTGGAACTTTTAAATTGGCATCTTCCTTGGGTTTTTGGATAGTCGTGTTTTTATTTCTTGTACAATTTCAACGAATGAGGTCTTAAATTTGAGCTAAAATATGCAGCTATTGGCTGCTGGTTCCAATGATGACATATCTGTCTTTGTTTAGGATATACAGGGGATGAAAATAACTTACTTGGCTTACTGTATATGTTTTCTTAAGTACAATTTTTATGCTGCCTGTTCGTTTTTTTGTTCTTTGCAGTGAAAACGGTCAATCTATGATCAAAGTTGGAACATGTCATCATATCGCAGCTACGGTATAAATGACCATCATGAGAATGGAACAGGGTTATGTTATTCAGTGCTTGACACGATTTATATAAAAATGTTATGGCAATGTATCGAAAAGGTAATATTCCAAGCGTTTCTGCCAAACAACTCTGTGCATTCAGATTTCCCGTTAGGTATCTTAACAGTGAATTACTTTGAAAATGTAACAGTATCACTTTTATACAAACGTTTGCACCAACCATTGATATTACATCTTTGAGTCTGGGGCCTAAGGCATAAGATTGTACGTAAGTCCATTGTCACATTCACCAGCATGCTGCATCAATCAAGCGATCATACTCTTGACCGTTGTAATTGACTTTTTAGAATGTTTCTTATTTTAGTTAAAAAACGAAGCATGACATTATATTAAAGCGAAAAATTGCTTCAAACAACATTTTTGTACAAATTCAACTTGTTAGACATCTTTATTTAGAGAGTATTTAAGTATCAATCATTTTCAGTTTTAAAATATTGAAGTTTCAAATTGAAATCAATCGGCGGATGGGTTATCGTGAATTCATCTTGACTATGTTGACTCTAGTTTTTTTTTTTTTAATTGTAGAATTGTTACCCCTTTAAAACCAAAATGTGATATTTTACCTAAAACTGAGGTTTTTGTAGGATAACTCCGTAACGATAGGTCGTTGATAGCACAAACTATACATTTTTAATCCTTGTGATCAGGTCATGTATAGAAATTCCCATGCTTCTACTAAAAAGTGCACAATGCTTCAGCTTAGCAGCTGTAAAATAGAGGTCTAGGGCCAAATAAGGAAGTTAACACAAACAACAGTGTTATCAAGTTGCAATATCCTCGACTACTTAATTGTTTTATATTTTGTCTTGTAATCCATCGATGACAATCAAAACTCGTAGGCGACCTCATTATTTTTAAATACCCGTCGCCTATTACGCAAACCGTGACAACTTTTAATATAAGTGGGGATTTTGTGCTTCCTAGACGTTATTTTTAGTCGTCACGATCATCATGATTTCGCGTATGTCATGTAAACATTAACTGTTATAGTTCGTAGCAGTTTTACATTTTTAACGGAAACTATTTATCTAAAATAGTAATAGTTTAGTGAATCATTACGGCCTTTACCTTAAACCTTTGTTATCTAAGTGATATTTCCATAGCTCTATTACATTACCAAGGTTATGAGAACATGAATGATATGACTGTCGAGTATTAATATGAATAATGATGAGATTTCATGCCTTTTGCACTGATGAAAAGAAATTGTTGAAGCAGAAACTTGCGTGGGGTTGAAATGAGCATTATTGGTCAATGAACCTTGTCAAACATGTTACTGATGATTTATATAAAAAATCTGGAGGCAACAACTGGAAACTTAATGCTACGTATTCAACTCATGTTACTTAAAATTATTTTTGACTTGAAAATGTTACGAATAATATTTCATCAATCTTTCATACGTAGTGACAGTAAAGTAAGCATGTACTTTCTTCTACGTTAAATATGATGCAGAACAATAAATGTGCACCATTTGCATGTGTGATAACTTGGACGCGTGAAAATATCGCGTAACAAACTGCGTGTGCAGAAAAACGCAAAACCTAATGCAAGGCTACTTGGCTATGCATTTTATCCGCTAACTCAAAAGATACCTGAAGATAGTACACGTATTAACTTGTTTCTATTAGCAACCACTTTACTGGGAATAGTTATAAGAAAAGTGTAATGTTTCTTACCCCGAGGCACGATTGTGTTGAAAACACTCTTAATTGAAGCACGGGGCAGCCCATAGACCACTGTCAGTTGTTGAAATCATACAACAAAGCGTAGAATAAAGCTGACTTATAAGCATGGCGATGGGGATATGAGCGTAATAAAGAAATGATAGTATTTGGTTACATGGGCTCATGATTGAAACCCTCCCCTTAGGGATCTTGAAGACAACTTTGTAAGGAATTAGTATTGTATGAGAATTGAAATCAGGTTTTCTGCAAAAAAAGCTGACCTTGTGTTAAACGGTAGGGCGGTTTTTTGAAATGGCTGCCAAAATTTTATATAATGGTCTCTAAATAAATCTGTCTTTGTAAGGAGGATGACACCAACAACACAAGAAGAATCAAAGAATCCATTTGGATCAAGAGACGCGGTCCTAACGTCATGAACAGAGACGAGGGGGGCAGGGGCAGGGGCCCACCTTCCCGGCCCACCTTCCTTAGTCATGTGTATGATCCTCTCCTGGCTGATAAAACACCCTCTTCAGTCGGGATACGTCAAACCGGGTAAGGATCTACAAACATCATTCTGATGACGCCTACCGACCATGATAGGCGAAACCATCAATAGTAAGTTCAATTTTTGGTTTTGTTCCAATGAAATCTTTTATAATTAAACTTATATAATGGTATTTAAATAGCAAGTGATTGTTAGATTTTTTGTATTTATTTTTCTTTGCACAAATGTTGTAATATTAGCTCAAGCCTACTAGTACTTTTGTAAAATGAAAACAAAATGCCTTTTAAAGACTTAAATGAACTAAAAATAGCTATTTTCAAGTTATTATTATCGCTTTTTTTCGTGTAATTTCGTATCAGTAAATCAAGTCATGCTCTTTAATTGAAAGTGCTGCCAAAGAGGGCCTCAAATATCCAATTATAATGATAAAAATTCGTTTTGCACTATTTATCGTCAAGTATACAGAATGTCATTTAAATCGTGTCTTCCCTCTTGTTTGAGGTCAAAAAGTAGATGCCTACTGCAATATTGATATCATTTTTACATTATGGAAAATCCAGTTGGCTATACAAACTGTGTAGACTCTCATTTATCTGTATGTTAAGTTATGATTTAATTTAAATCTAGTCAACCAGACATATCTATTGTTGATGGACGAACCGACGTTGCGATTGAAACCTTCAGTCTTCAGCTGGGTTGTGATGCAAATGACATTCAGTACCGGACACTTCCGATATTGATAAAATCATAAAGGACATTCCATGCTGATTGCCATCAATTCCGCAAGTTGTACTGTGGTTGTAAATAGCAAAGACTATGATCACAAGACTGTTAGACGATGCTGAAACTTAAACTCCTCTCAGAAAAGATCCAACTAGTGGTATAAAGCGGAAGTTGACTTCTAAGCAAGGTGAACGGCATTGACATTAAGTTAAAATATCAGTTGTACCCGACATCTAAAACCATTCCAGGTTTTTACGGCCTCCCGAAGGCTCACAAGGACACCATCCCCTTGCGTCTTTATTGTGAGCAGTATCGACTCGGTTACTTATAATATCGTCAATATTTGGCCAGAGTTAGGAGTCCATATATTCTGAACTCTAAGTATTTTTGGAAAAAAATCCAAGGCCTAGTGTTAGGACCCGATGAGACTCTAACATCTTTCGATGTTACCGCTCTCTTTACGAGCATTCCTCCTAAGGACGCAGTCTCAGCGGTTCGTGAAATTTTGACACAGGATACCTCACTTCATGAACGGACAACTGTATCTCCTTATCAATTATGCGACTTACTTAGTCTCTTGTTTAGACTACACATATTTAACACACATCGGTAAATTTTACCAACAATGTCATGGATGTTCAATGGGATCGCCTGTTTCACCGTTATATCTAACCTGTATGCAAAGATGTGAACGCACTGCTCCATCAACGTTTCCCAGCTTAGCGCCATCTAGATGGTATCGTTACGTGGATGATACATTCATTATAATTAAATCGAATGAACTTCAACAACATCAATCAAATTGATCCCCACATCAAGTTTTCGCAGAATGGAGTGTCAGATAATAAACTCGCCTTTCTTGACTGTTTAGTGTCCGTGGAAGTAGATCGCTCCCTTACTGTGTCTTTTTATCGTAAACAGACACACACAGACAAGTACTTACAATTCGGTTCAAATCACCCGCTCATTCAGAAACTCGGTGTAGTTAATACCCTGTTCCATAGAGGTGAGTTGATCATCACCAAAGACTCCGACAAGATCGCTGAATATCAACATCTTCGCAAAGCTCTGGGTAACTGTGGCTATCAGGACTGGGCCATAAACAAGGCCTTGGATTTTTTTTTAAAATATCAATTTTTAAGAACTTACCATAAAAGTTATATTATATCGCCAATTTCAAAAATTCAAAATTTCAAAATTTCAAAATTAGTCTCTGTTCAGACTACACATATATTTAATACACAGCGGTAAATTTTACCAACAATGCCATGGATGTTCAATGGGATCGCCTGTTTCACCGATTATCTCTAACCTGTGATTTTAACTGTGCAAACGTTGTTACCAAAGCCCTTATTTTTTAACTGTGAGAATATAATGATGTGTTGATGTGTGATTTCAATGTACTTTGATTTGTTTTTTTTTTATTATGAAAATAAAGAAAGATTAAACGATTTGAATACAGCATTAACGCACCCCATTTTCATAATCGAAAATACTCAAAAATAGTCACTCATAATTTTCCCGGGAGGGCTGATGACAGTTTGGAACAGTCTTTTTCAAAATCTAAAATAAGTACACAGAAAGTAGAACACAAGGTTACGGGAATTGTTTCACGCCTCTGAGGATTTTAAAAGCTCCATTGATGGCTAAAGCCTTTAGGGATGACTGTCATGTGAAATAAGAAAATATAAAGACAAAATGGTGATATTAAAGTGTCGCCGTAAATCATGACCTAAATTGATCCATATGGACTTTAAAATAAGTATAGCCATAAATTATTAAATCCACGTTTTCATCCCCAAAATAGTTATTGTTTCAATCGGTATTTATTGTATCCAATCGGTAATCCTAAATTTGACAGGGTGTTTTTTAGAGAATTTCGTAATTTGTTATACATATGATTACATTTTGTTTTTGCTATTTAAATTGAAAGCGAAATTGGCAAATTCCAGATATTTCGTTGAAATATGGAAGGCGGTTGTATTCGAATCTTTTTCTCACCTTCGCGTTTTATTTATCCCCCCATTAAGTTCCTTTCTATGAATAAAACACAAAAAATGTATGAATATGTATCAAATATAGACGCAAATAAGCAATACCTCTTTGAACAAGTTCATTCGGAATGTCAACCATTGACATACTTTTTGTACAATATCAAGATCACGCCCTCAACTGGGAGGACTCAAATGTTACGACAGAGAAGCTGATAATACTACTAGGTGGTTGAAAGAAGATACGTCACAAATAAATAGAAGGGTGCCTGTTCGCTCAATAATATATTTGACCAACTCATCACGCCCTCTACGGCGGATCCTGTTGCCTATAAAAGGAAACAGTCAGATGTGAAGGGTTGACAGTCTAATGTCATTAGTAATGAAACCACTAATGGTCAAACGTCACGAAGATGTGAGATTGTAATTTTTCTTGGCATTATACAAAATGATCTATATATGTGAAAAACAAAGGATGCAGAATATAGGTGGACATCAACATTTTAGTTTGTTCCCTGTAATTACTTTTAAGCGTTAAAACAATTAGGTTAATATTGCCCACAGTCATGTATATTTGAAACTATTCTTAATGCAACAAAAATAGCAAAGACCTCTTCAAAACTAGAATATTATAAAATACAGAATTTGCACCAACCTAGATGTTGCTTGTATGAAAATAATCTTACGAATTTTTTTTCATGTTTCTCAATATCTATATTTATATACGGCATAGTATTACAGTATAAAAAACCCCAAGCTCATATCCTATATCACTGAAAATAATGAGACTACCTACATTATTTGAACTATGTGGACGTAAATTTCCTTTTACAAAGCAGGTGGCGATCGTTTTTAATTTTCGTGTCATATTGGAATAGTGGAAAAGGTAATATGATGCTGGTTTCATACTGTCATGCCGCTTGCCGCTGACGCACGCGCATTGCAGACACAAGGACACAATTATCATTGGGTGATACGCCATGTCGCTTATCGCAGCGGCAGGAAAGTTTGACACGGGTATAACATAATTTTGTCAAGCGGCAGGTGTTGTATCTTAGTATCATGAGATGATATATCTATATAAATTGAAATGACCGAAATATATCACGGTGGTAAATAAGTGGTTAAGGGACGCACCATTAGACTTCAAGGGAGGGGGGAGGAAGTTTCATGAGCAAAAAAAAAAACATTTCCCCACCAACACTAAAAAAAAAAAAAAAAAAAAAATCCACCACCTAACCTAGCGACGAAAAAAAGATTGCCCCGACCCCAACTTCCTCCACCCCCCTTGAAGTGCGTCCCTAAGCGACGGGTCTCGTAAACTTGAGGTCCTAGGTTTGATTCCCATTTTCGATCACTTTCTTGATTTGCGAAACTGGTTAATTATATTTAATTTTCATCGATCATGCCACCTCAGCTAGACACCCCTAAATGAACATTCGATTGGATATTTTTATCATATTTCAAATCTATACAAAAATCCACCTCACTCATAATTGGGCTTTCCCAGCTGAAAGCCACACACCGCCTATGAAAGATATGACTAATCTGTTGCACATGTGTGAATTTCAAATGGACTCGCCCAATCAGGTTGCCCAATTTGAAATACACGCTTACATAGGTGGTGTATTTCACATTAATAGGGTCAATGAATTCTTTTGGGTTTGAATGGAAAGAACTTCAAAACATTGTAATAAATGTAACATTGTAGCTCCTATACCATTGTGTTCTGTGTGATTATTAATCTCTCGCTCGGAAGTCACTGAATAAATTAAATGTTATGAAAAGATACATCACTTTTAATAGCAACAATTGATTTCGAGATTTATCATCATGGTATATTAGTTCCAAGATGATTATATGGTGGACAATGGACAGGTTTAAGTTACTGTGTGGGCAAAATATTTGCTGTATGGGCTATTGCTGACTTGGTTTACAGTTCACACGTCATTTACCTCCCTGAAATATATTCAATCATAACAATCATAAATTCATCTCAAACGCAATCACAAAATTACCCTCTATGCAAATTGCAAAAAGTTTAAATTATGATTAATATTTGAAGTTAGATTTACGAAATAGATTGTCATCCCGTTTTAAAGCAAATCTTATAACAAATCCTTTTATAGAAAATCTGATGGCTATTTTTGGAATATTGCATTCGTGTGTTTGTCTATTTTAGATTACCACTTTCTCAATTTAGCATTGTTGTTTTTATGCAGCACAAAAGCCCAAACCGGTATTAACGTTTGGTTGAATTAGATAACACCTCAGGACAAAAAACGATTTTTCTCCTCTAAAAATCGTTAATTAAATCTGTTGCCATGGAAATGAAACTTTCTATAAACAATTAAATGGCTGAAATGGTCAGTTTGAAATATTATTGCGTAAAGAGAAAATGCTGTTTCGTCTCATAGGGCATTAAACTTACGTTGTTTTATTTAAGACCATTGATTTATAAGAAGAAGTATACATTTTTTCTTAAGTCAGTTTATAGTTTAAAAAATTACAGCATTACATTAAGGTTGGCATTAACCCTGTAATTATAGAAACCTTTTGGCCTTATACCTACTAAATCGTTAGTATAAATTATATAAAAGTATTTAGACTGATAAACACTTGGCAAATGTTGTTGCAGAAAATCCTCAAAAACAAACATTTTTGACCCACATTTTTATGGACAACATAACAAACAATTCGATATAATTTTTTTCTATTGCTTTCAAAAGTTATAAAACGGTTTTGACCTACATTTAAGAAATATTCACCAAGACGGTTGGAAAATGCTCAGTTTTGTGAAAGAAATTAAAAAGCAAAACTCCAATTTCAACCATTTGTTGCGAAGTTGGTCAAATTTAAAAAGCTCCAAATTCTCCAAAGCAAAGTATTTGGATCAAAATTTAAGCACATATGGATTGCCATTGCTAGTGTTTGCCATTCTAAATATTTATACATTTATATACTTTAGACCATCTATTTAGCAAAAGTAATTCCAGGGTTCAACCAACCTTTAAGGTAGCAATTGATAAAAGGCCATTGGATATTCGTCAGACTTAAAATACCATGAAATGAAATGATTTTAGCCGCAAGATTTAATTTCAGTTCTTAAACTGGCTTGTGCCATAGCTCATGGACGATTAAACGAAACAATAGGTTGATAATGTCATCAGCGTTGTACCTGTCAACTAGCTACAAAACAACCTGATCTGTTGAGAGTGTAATTTTGTACTTGTTAATATCACTTCGACGTAACACTGCTGAATCCCAACAGGAAGAGCTTTTGATTATGACTTTGTGCTAAACGGAAATTGTTCTCATTCGTCAAGAACTGAGAGAGTATAGAGGGTGGGGGATCGAGTGGATACGAGAGAGATTTTCATCATATTATTTGTGGTATGTCCTCGAGCCAATTTGCGCAACTTAGTAAATAGCAAGTTAATTCCATCACCTATTTTTCATTTTACATGTCCGTTTGGTTTAACCTTTTCATCGTTATCCTGATCCCATATATCTACCCATTAATTGTATTTGTAAGGCAGACGAGGTACAAAAGAGGAATATTGAGCAAAAGAGGAACACTTTATGATTGACACCATAATATTATTAAGAATACCCTTTCTATCAAGGAGTTACATACGATGATGGGCCGCAACAGAAATACGTTCCCTGACGACAAAATAACATGCAAAGCTCACCAGACAAATGTCTCTCTATATATTTTGGATCACCTCAAGTTCGGTAGTGACGTATGTGCGTATTTCGCTCGCCGCAGTATCGAATCGCGCACGTAAAGTTAAACGCGCTGAGCGTACACGCACGCGTACATGGGCGGTTTGTCGGCATGTTTGCGGCGCAACCACGAAAAAACATTGACGTCACTACCGAACTTGAGGTGAACCAAATTATAGTCCAACACGAAAACGGGACTACATCCAGCCATCGACGGTATCTTGTTTAAATGGTTAGAATACCAACAAGGAATTTTCAATACGGGACAGTAATATACATAAAAAATTGGCGATATTATCTGCTGTTTATCGTTTCTTTCAAGATTCTTGGAACTCTATCACGAAACTCAGAAGGGATTACCCTTGGTAAAACTATTTCCTGCCAACTGATATATGCTATTTACAACATAACCAAAAAATTCTTGCAAAATTTAAGTGGTGATATAAATAGAATTATTAAAAGCGGTGAACTATTACAACTTGCAGGCATTAAATGTATTATTAGAGATGCTTGATCATATATCAACTTCGATGATTGTTTTAACGGTCTGAATCGTACGTAAGGACCAATACTCATTTTAATTGGCGACATCTGATTGAAATACTAAGTGAGGTTTACACGATATAATAGTTTATTGAATTTCATGTTTACTCTCTGTAGTTTTTCTGACAATTTTGACTCTGTTGTCATATTGCTTTACAAACAAGCGACTTTCGTCTCTATAATACGCTCTATTTACATGATTTATGCTGTAATTAAGTGTTACGCGATAAATAAAATCTTTCAAAATGAATTTTTTCCCGAAAATGTCTTGAAAAAAAATCTTCATTTCTTAAAGGTGGGCACATGTGATTCATGGTCCACAATATGCAAAATGCACAAGCCAGGCTAGTTTAGTTTATAAAAGCATGCGGAACCTTATTGTTAAAAAGAATTTAAAAAAAAAAAAGGAAACAAAGAAGTCAACGCAACGTTCAACAATCAAAACTTTAGATAAGTAACTGCACATTCGTATCCCATACTCCAATAGAAAGGCTTCCGAATGTTCTTTAATCTTGTTAATGCATGTAGAGGAAAATCAGATTTCCAGATAAAGCACCTGTTCTTTTGAAAGTATGCAAAATTCAACGACAATATTTGTTTGTATTGCCTACATTTCACTGAACATAATAATATCATTTTGTCATTTATTTTATTTTTAAAACCCAGTAAATCAGCTCTGCGTGTTGCGTGCGACCTGGCTAGAATTGTGCCTTGAAGTCGTTCGACTCAAATCTTTGAACGAAACAGAATTAAAAAATCATGAATAAATCGGTTGAAGTTGTTATTGCTAACAACGTCGCTGCCATTAGAGACGTAAACAATAGACAGTAGTAGGTACAAGTAAAGAAGTAAGCATTTTGACAGTTTCAAACCGACCTAAGTCAAATAGAATAAGACGTAGGAAAATAGCCCGCAGGTAGCATGGCATTCCTATTGGACATTTTGATTGGTTGATCGTATACGTAACCCGCAGGTAGCATGGCATTCCTATTGGACATTTTGATTGGTTGGTCGTATACGTAACCTGAATATTTACTGTATGGTTGGCGTAACAAAAATTGAATACGTTCACTTAAATGAACGTTATTTTTACATAAAAAGTGACATAGTGGGGCTCACTTATTAGAGAGAGTAGTTATTGGTTGATTTGATGCCATCAGCATTTTGCTATATGCATGAAAGTAATAATGCGTAGTTTCAACTTTTGACATTTGTGCATACTACTGAACTAAAAAGAATGTTATTTTGGTAAGCGCATAACAATAATTAAGTATTTCCAAACACCTTGAATATTATGCTTCATTTTACTATGGCGTTTGAAAACATATTTGAAAGTATTTTATGACGATTACGCATCTCTTTTATCTTGTTGAAAGAAGGCCATTGATTTCAATAAATGTTACGCGGTCTTTTTCATATCACATGATATTGTTCTCTTGATACTTTGGTTGCAATGAAAACTATATGCACCTGCTTTAATATTCCTGTCCATGTGAATTAGCATAATTATTTTTAGAAAGTCGTTTTGACGACTGTCTATATTGTTTTTCATTATTATTATTTTTTTCTTCTGAATCTTCCCCCACAAACAACATCATACAGTTACGCCAATTGCACACATAGTCAACGTCATGATTGCAAACCCTTAACAAAGACAACAATTAAAACTAACAGCCAATACCTGTACCTTTAACTTCTAATTTACGAACTCATTTTTCTATCTTCCTTGTGATTTTATATCATCTTGTCTTTATTTCTTGACCGAGCTATTGCATGCTGGTTCTAATTATGACATGTCTGTCTTTGTTTAGGATATACAGGGGTAAAAATAACTGGTACCTTAATTATTTTGAGGTCTGTATTATATCCACGAATTTATTCATTTGTACAAAATATGAAATGAATCAAAATATTCCTTTCTAGTGCAAACTTAAATTCTGCATCTCCTCGTCTCAAAGCATTCAAAATTGTGTTACAAAAATTAGATTCTGTCATTATAGCAAGATCAACTTACATCTGTTGTTAGGCTTAGACTTACTGACATGGTTTACCGGAAATGTTTTACTGGCATATAACTTGCAAGTGTTGGTATATTTTAATGTTAACTCAACATGCTTAACCCAAATCTACGAAAAGATGTCTTTCATTGACTAGGCACAGTTCCCAAATTACCATGATCATATTATCCTATCTTGCTTACAATATCAATACTCATCATGCTCAAAACCAGAATGTGCAGATATCCAAGTCGACGTAAAACTACACAAACATACCTTATTTTATAATATATTCAATTCGAATAAGGGAATAAGGCTAACCTAACTACTAAAATATATCAGGTGAAGATATATATGTGCAGAATGCTGGAAATTCGTGCCATTAAATAATGAATCGCTTAGGCCAAGATTTCAACAACACACATTCTCACTCGTTGTTTCTTATTCAATAGTCATGATAGTTATACGTTCTAAATCTTGTATAAATCATCATAATAAAACGCTTGACACTGCAGAGATGTCTCTTACTAGACCGAAAAGTGATACTTCAACTACTCTCATTTGTTCTGTGAATGTAATCGTGTTAAAACAAGAGTGAGTCTATCAAAACTGTACGCTACTAAAGTCATCTAAACTTGTATCATTCAGCACTGAAACTAATGGAACTACGACAATTTGGCAATAGGGTCAAAAACGCCATAAATAGACTCGCAACAACATTTTACGTGCAAGATGCGTTTTCAAGAGCTTTTTGATTTATTGTTACTGCATTAATTCATTGAAATAGGAGCGCTCCGTGAAGTAAATATTTATTTTTCGGGATTCTTTAAACATTGCTCAGAGAAATGCTTACAAAATGATCGAAATCGGTATAATTTGAGTAATATTATCAGAAACATCTATTAAATATTACACTTTTTTAAATGATCGCGAATGGAAATTCGTCAGTCCTCGACACTTTTCATTGGAATACTTCGAAGAGACAGTGTCGGTCGATGACAAGTGCATTCGGTTGGTAAGCCAAGCACAAATATCCTTGAAACAAAAGTCGCAAAGTTGATATTATATTGAAAATTGTGGAAGATTTTAATTAAATTGGGTGTGTACGGGTGATTCTGGCTAGGCCAAATCGAAAGCGTGAACAATTATTTTACTTTGAATAAAGAATAACAAAATTTCACGGAAAAACTGTACATTATGGCTTTAAGAGAAATCTATGAAGGACTAGGCAACTTATTAGCTATAAGTTGTTTTTGATTATATAATCATCATTTAATTTAACCAATGCCCACGCCACATCTAAATTTGAGAGCCATCCTTAAAAACCTAGTTATTTAGGAAACGAAGCCTGGAGATTTCACAAGTTAAGCATGGTGAAATTAATGATTTAACCAAATTACATATTTCGATGTTAGTACGTATTGTTTTTCCTAAGGGGTCGCAGGTGACTGGATGCTAAATGACGTTTTGGTTCGTACATTCGTCTGAGATGTGTAAATCACTCCATAAAGCATAGATAAGGTAACTGATGTACAGAAGCACTTGAAATTTAACTTGTTGATCTTCCACATTAGTTAAATACTTTCGAAAAGGTTAACGATTTCTCAACCAATTATGCAGACTTAAAACAGAGTATTACCTTTATTAACACTGGTCTTACTGACATATAATAATTTCAAACCTACTGCACTAAAATTCTTTTAACGCTTTTTGTGGACGTGCCACCTTATGTGGAGTTATGATGGACTTTTCACATTGTAGTAAAAGGCATAAGCCACCAAACAGCTTGTACTAATCTTGGTACTATTCCTTGCGTTCATTTAGGGAATGTTTTTCAGCCACCACCTCATATCCGGGGTTATGATGGACGTTTTTCTGCCGCTGCACTAAAACGATTTAGCCACCAAATAACCTGTGTTAATCTTGGTACAATGTTTTGTACTTGGACGTATCTATCTCTTCATTATCTATAGAGTGTGACAAAAAAGTTCAACTTGGATCTATAATCTCTATAATCAAGATGGCTTCTTCACCCAATTTCACTTTTTACTCACCATGTATTTGCATTTTGTTATCACAAAAATATAGTCCAAACGTGATATTTATAATAACACAAGGGTTTCCTTTCATATTTACATGATAGTACAGGGCGCTATTGAGTGATTTTGGAGTTAGCATTTAGTTTTCCTACATTAGTGGAACCAATGTTTTTTGTTTTTGGCATCCTTACACCTTAGGATAAAACTAGAATAGGTTACATTTTTTTCCATGCCCCCTATTATACTTCCCACGAGGGGTCGAAGATCATAATGGGGCTAAAAGTTAATATCTGTTCTATTGTTCCTCTCATTGCTAGGAATAGAAATGTAAGTTGTCATATTCCACTAGGGTGCTTAGTTAAGGAGTTATAGAGTAAATAAGTTCAAATGTCAAATATCTCATGCACAGAAGCCAAATTTTAAAAATGCACCGATTCAATCAAAATTTGTCTTAAATTACTCCTCTCGGCAAACCGAACAGGAAACAATTTTTTATTTGAGAAATTTATAACCTCAGAATCGGATATAATTAAGGCTCAAATGTTAGGCTTGTACATATTTTTATTGGACTTTGGCTGCATGAACTCTGAAGGGGACATAGCAATACAAAAATGCACTTAAATTGTGAATTAAGTATATGCTTGAGATTTTTTATGTTAAGGGGAGTAATTTGAGACCAGCTTCAATGAAATCGTACCATTGTTTTAATTTTGACCTCTGTGTATGAAATTTTTGACATTTGACCTATTCGACCTTATAACTCCTGAACTAATCGCCATAGAAACAATATGATCATTGACTTTTTTATTCCCTGTGATAAGAGGAACAATTTGAGATACATTACAATATGATGGGACTAAAATAAAGATTTGCCGCCACTGTGACCTTCGACCCCCCGTGGGAACCACAGGGGGCATAGAAAAAAAAATGAAACCAATCAAATTCTTATCATTTCAGGTTTAAGGATGCCAAAAAAACTTAGTTCCAATAATGTAAGAATCCCAAACCCACAGCGCCTGTACTATTAATAATTAGCCACAGCTCCGTTCACATTAATGTTTTACTTTTCCCAATGATATGCAGAATGAATGTTAATGAACAATGTCTGCATCATTGGATAAAGGATACGAATAGTACAAAAAACAAACAGGAAAGTGGTATTTGGTAATAGATACCGGGTGCAACGGTGTCAGCAAACATAAACTTACGCATTATCTAATGTAGGTCAAACTAAACTGAGTGGATATATGAGTTTGAGATTATTTTGAGTGTATCACGCAATGGATATTTGATACAAACACTCAGTGCAATATGTGTCAAGGTAGTTAGTAAAAATTGAATTCAATTGATTTCACTCGACAAGCACACACGAACCTACATTCGAAATGGTTATGAAGTTTATACCAGGCTTATATAATGGGTTTAAGTCCATTACTATAATAACTATACCTAGGAGCAACGCTTATGAAATTTCAGTTTCGTAAATTTTGTTTTAAACACAATTCTTATTTATTAAAATAATAAATTAAGACGTTAAATGAGCTATGCGGTAGGCATTGGGCTATTCTACTTGACATCCACACTACCCCTGTGGAAGATTGTGGAAATATCTTCCACAGGGGGAGTATGTTTTTCAAATGTAACTGGTCAGGGTTAATCATTTTTAAACCCATACTCCCCCTGTATTATGGCTTTACCTATATCTACCACAACTGGTGTGATTATTTCAAATAGAAGTTACCTAATTTTCTATTCTATTTAAAACTTATACTCCCTCCGTGGAAGACTGTAGCTATATCTTCCACAGGGGTAGTGTGGATTTCAAATGGAATAGCCCATTTCATGCGTATGAGTATTACCAATGCTATTTCTTCATGGCACTTCACAAGCCACTTAAGTACATTGAAAGGCTGAAAATAAACAGCTTTAAATCTCCAGGAATTCTTGTGCAGCAACACCCCCATATAAACTTCACTATCTACTTGAAAAGTGATTGACAGGTCAAATATCGTGTGTTTTTGAGCGGTTCCTTTTGAATTTTAAGGGTTTCCCAGGGCACTTTGGCGCGTCATGCGAGTAAACCAAGAAACGTACAGGAAATTAGCCTCGAAGATTTCGATCAAAAGTCAAGAGCGGTTTATTGCTGTTTTGTTGCCTTGCTTACCAAATCAACGCTCTATGATTCATATTAATGCAAGCATCAGTTTTAACGTCATATTTCGCAGTAATGTTATGTTCGTTATTTCTGGGTTGTGTTAGAAAGAATCCAAGGGATTGTTTATTGGAATATAAGTTTATAGTTAGTTCTTAAGATTCATTATATTAATAATCATTGTGGTATTTTATTTTTTAAGCCAGTAAGCATTCGTTTATTTTCTAAGGAACATTTGCTTTAAAAAGGATTATGTATATAACCCGTTCCCAATTGTCATATCATCGTAATAAAATATCCAGAATAATGACAACTCTGAAATAAAATGAACAGCGCACATTCAAGCAAACAAAAACGGAACAATCCCAGCAATAATATGCACTAAATTTGAATCCTATTTGGATTATGATCAATAAATAAAATTCATTGGATATCATTTTACTAGCTAGCAGGCGAACAAACGCATTCTTTTAAATCACCTAATCTACCTTCCTCTGACTGACGTAGCAGACATGCGCAGGTGGTTAATCGTGGAGGAGATCGCCCCCAGCGACGGGTAGGTACTTGAAATGTTTGGGCCGTCAACAATGGCCGGCGGCGCTTATCCATCTACCGTTGTTTATACCTGATTCTGGCCAAATATGTGACGGCTCCTACTTTCGTTCTTCCTTTTCAACACATTGAGAGAAACGTGTTAGGAATGAGCAGGAAGGGATATTTAGGAAACAAGACTTACGACTCAAAAATGAAAACAGACATTGTTTCAATGCATCGTATGTGTGTTGCAGAAGGGATTGATTGGGTTCCCATATTTTACTTGCAAATCAACATCTAGCAGTAAAAAGTGTGTAACGGAAGGAACGTATGCAAATACTCGATAACTAAAAGTCATAGACAGGGTGTCAAAGTTGTATGTACTTTGAAAGAACTAAAGCGTTATAAATAAAGAATTATCTATCATTATGTATGATTTCCCTCAAATTCTGATTTAAGTAATATTTACTCAAAATGCTGAAATAATATTAATAACAACTATCATGAAAGTTTTCTGTCCAATTTAAGTCGAAATAACAAGGTAAAGTGAAACAAGCAAGTGTTACAAACAGAGGATATGCTAAGAACTGGTACTGGGTGTTTTGATCAGTGTGGGCCAATATGTTCCTGCGGAACAAGAAAAAACCTCCACTGGTAATTTTGCCTTGTAATACGGAGTTATACCGGAAATTTATTGCTCTGTTGACCTGACAAACACGACACATACTCTGACGCACATATTGTGCCGACTTTGAAGGTACGCATACCTGCATCAGAGACGCGCACTGCGCACTGTTTACGCGCGTGTTATCACTTTGTACTTGAGAGTGGACAAACTGTATGTGTTTGGACATTTGTAAGCGCTACAAATATGCCAAGAAATCAGGTTTAAAAAAATCAATCAAGTTAAAAGGGCATTTCGTGATCCACAGCCTCATCCCCCCACTTTTCTCAAAAAAAATTGAGATTTTTTTTATATCACTGGAAACCTCTGGCTACATAATGTTTATGTACAATATTCTTGTAGATAAATTCGTTTAGCAAAGATATCGTGAAATTTGAATTTCGTTCTGGTGCACCAGAACGAAATTACAACACATTGTCTATGGAGCAGTGAAATCATGCATAACTCGCAAACGCAAAATCGGAATCAACTGAAATTTTGGGAATAAGCTTTTTTCGTGGATATCTACTGAAAAATGACATAAAAAGAAGATGCTAAGATCACGAAATACTCCTTTAATATTATGAGATCGTAAATCATTATCTTTTGATAATCATTAATTGGAATCATTAATTTTGAATAGATTCTATTAAAGCCATTATTATGTATTGTCTTATAATATGAAATTGGTTATTTTTGGGTAAATTTGGTTAATTTCACAAATGTTCCAATTCACACCTTAATAAACAGAATAGTTTTGACATTCTTGAAAGTCCCCTGTAGAACTCCACGTCAAACGGCTATATTAGCCAGTGGGGTTCGTTTCACTTAAAATGGATAAAAACCTTTCCTGTGGCAGTTATTTTAGCATTTAGAGTAAAGAAAAACTAAATTAAAATTTGATGGAAACCATACATTAAGATCCCCTAACTTAAAAACTTTTAATATCTGACTAAGTATTGTTTTAGATTATTGGAATTCTGATAATTTCCATTAATACAGTTTATAAATTATAAAAATCAAAACTCTTGGGAGTTGGGGAATCTAACAGTACTTGGGGCCTTGTCATTTACAGAACACTTGAACACACGCTGGTGATGGAGAATAATTCCCTTCGCCATCCTTAATGTGGTACTACACCCCTTGATAAATTTGTGATTATTTTTTCACCTTTCTCAAAAATTAATAACACACTAATAACAAAAGTTATGTATATTATAGGGGGCAAGGAATCCAATTACTACACTGGAATTGCAGTGACTCAAGACAAGCGGTACATTATTTATGATAAGAAAAGGGGTACTGCTAGAATGTACCTCATTTATTTTTTGAGAAAAATGCAAAATTAGTCACAAAATTTATCAGGGGGTGTAGTACTGATTAACTTTTTCAATACTCATTAAAAGGCTGCTACAGATTTGAGGTATTCAACGTAGAGTGTTCGATGTAAGCTGCCGTCTTTATCTATTCCCATTTTTTTCCTGTAATATTTAACTTTTATCGAATGTTTATGACGTCAAAACGATAATATGGCTGATAAGCTACTGGAAATAGAAAGGGAATAGATTAAATAACGAAGGCATGTTACATCGAATATTCTACATCCACTATAAAGTCTGTAATGGCCTTAAAACATGTTCAAATTGTGGTCTTGGGTATGATTATCATTATTTGGGTTGCTGTCACTCCATTTCCAAACATTGTGATCATAGTCACATCGCTATTGTAGGTTGTCCAATATTTGACCAAATACAATTTTATCACAAATTAAGCTAGACCTTATTAGAGTGACACACTTACTGATACTTTTAATTTAATTTTTCATAAATTCAGGTTATCACAGAATAATACTGCTGTATATTGTGTGTCATTTCTGTACTGTAAACAGACAGAAATTTAAACGAAAAAACCATTTATCATCAATTGAAAGAGGGAAGATGGATCACTTTTTTCTGATGGATTCCTGACAATATATATATATATATATATAAATATTCTTGGAAGGGGCTGTAGTTCCAAAAATACGGCTTAAAATAAACACAAATCGGTGTTTTATTGTCTGGATATTGCCATATATCAAACTTTTGTATCCTTAGGATGTTTCGCATGCCATAAATCAGACATTTGCATCATTGTATTCAAACATACGTGCACAGTTCTTGTGCTTAATGAAATGGTTTAAAGTTATTCATTTTTATTTATCTTTAATCGTAAGTAATATTATTATTATTATGAATATCATTAAATGGTTCTAATTTAAGCAGGCCAGATACTAACAGTATGCTTCGACTATATTTATAAAATATTATTTATAAATACGTATGTGACAACCTCCGCGCTGCCATAACAGTTTGGAGACAGGAAGTCTGGAAGTGGCTTTCGACACAGCGGTGGTAAAAGGTGGTAACAAAATTGTCTATTTTGTTCAACTTTGTGATATTTTTGTAAACATTTCCATCGATCGGCAAATACTTTCTAAATGTTGTTTTTGATGACATACATGTATTACAATTCGGTGTAATAATTTTGCTATTCAATTAATACTGAATTTGATGATATTTATCTAAATAGTTCCTATCCTTTTCTGTATAGTGTTCAATGGCATTTGGGTTTCGTCACGCTTGTCCATGGGTCACGTGCGCATTTATAAATACGTATTTATAAATATAGGGGAAGGTAGCTGACTAACATGTGTAGATTTAATTCATTTTAATAACATGGATAGTCTTAGAAATATTGGCTAACTTTCCTGTACGCTATCGACTTAACCTAACTTAACTTAACTTAACTTAACTTAACTTAACTTAACTTAACTTAACTTAACTTAACTTAACTTAACTTTAATCATTCATAAAGCGCCATCTATCTAGGCAGCCTAATCCGAGGCGCTATACAAAACAAAAACAAAAATCGACATAAGAAAATAAAAACATGAAAAATACCTGAAACCGACAAGAAGCATATTTAGCAAATATACACTTTGAATTGGAACATTATGTGAAATCTAAATCATATGGAAAGTAACTTAAAACACTGTGCATTAAATATCATATGCAGATTGAACCAAAAATAATTTATAAACGCTTCTTAAAAACATCAAGTGATATATTAGTAGGACAACAACTGGTATCTGCTAATCAGTTTTACTATCATTTCCACAAATCGTGGCTTTAAGCGGGATTTCGTACACAACACACAACAGTATTTTTAGGAGAAAAGACAACAGCGTTACAAAAATTGAACATTCATACAAACACCAAACACACCCCCACTCACTTCTATTACCCACTCAATTACGCATCTCACAAATAGACTACAAAAAAATGCGCAGAAACATGTGTACACAGAAACACGCACCACCTATATGTGTCCAAATCCCACACACCCACATGCTAATAAATATACACTCACACAAACTCAATGCGAACAAAAACATCTCATTAAATTAATTGTTATGGAGGATGCCCTTTACACGAAGCACGTCTACGCAAGACAATATAATTTTAAAACGTTCCTTTTTAACACATTACAACCTGTTAATCAATTTTAAATTAAACACATTTGGCTATCTCCATACTCTCCTTTTGTAGTTGTTGAATGTCTTTATTTAGCTTTATGTAGTGTTTATTTTTGCATTGTCTTACCATTTTATTGACAAGTAGGCATGTTTGGGATAACTCAACCATCGATTTATGATAAAAGAACTTAGGTAAAGGTCACAACAGAAATTTATCTCAATGAACTGAATTAATTACTCACTTTGATCTTAAACCGCATTCAAAACTTACAGCTTCAAATGTAAGACGTATTTCATATCATTCAGCAGGAGTATTTGTAGTGGGTGGAGCGTACGTAACCAATCTTCCACGCAATTTATGCAAATGAGAAAGTTTCTTTTGACCATACTGAGAGTGCTAGCGCCCTCGTTATATATATTACAACATCATTGTTAGCAACCGATAAAGTGAATTACCTGCTGAACACAACCACACAAAAATAAGAGAGTCGAACACCATTTGAAGATTAGACACGGATCCTCAAATTGACAAAAGTGCACAAAATATTGGAGATAGAAAGAAGGAAGAGGCAACTACAATAGCCACACATTTTGTAAATAGTGAAAACCTTCCCAGTTTGGGAGCGGCACTTGTGTGTGTGCGAGAGAGAGGAAGGTAGCAGGCTTGTCTTAAGACAAGAACATTTTTATAAATAAACAGACACAATGAATTCAGCGATATCATGTTTGATTGTAATGGCCATTATAGCCATCTTCTCAATCGGCCTAAGTCTTGGAGCTGGGGCTGCTATATCCAGAGATGAAATCACAGACTCAGACATGGTGAGTATTCATATCTAATTATCTGTCTTGTGTTCTGCACAGGTGTGTACAGGCAAGTATTTTTTACATGGATTACCAAGTAACATAGTTGTAGCTAGCCTGGGTGGCGGTACAAGGAAGCGAAATACTATTTTCTAGAACAAAAATTTGTCAGACTCCGAGAGACTTGGATAAAACGTATGCTCATTTAACAGTCATTTTGTTTCGATTGTGCTTCGATACGTGCCCAACTATGCACCCAATCTGGCTACATTTCTGCAGTAAAATATCGTTCCTGTTACTTTTGCTAGTTGTGAAATAGTAGCTATCAACCGCAATTCTCTTTACCATGAATCGATATTGAATTCGCTTTGGTATACCTTTCCCTCCCGACTGAAAATGAAATATTCCAAACTAATTTCACAGAATGATTTACATTATTAAACCTAGTTTTCGAGGATAAAGATTTCTTTTACTATCAAAATTTTAAAAGCGCTTGAAAACGCAACTGGTTTTTTCTAAATTTATATAGCGAAATACGTGTAGCACAAAAAGTGTACTTAAAGTGTTTTCAACTGTTGCGATTTCGTAGTTCAGTAGCATCCTGCGAATGGTAGTGAGGTTTGGTAAACCTTGCATTGATCATTTCATAGCGAGCGTATAGAAGAATTCAAATATCACAGATATACTTTTGTAGGTCCTGTGGTTCTTGAGTTATGTTGTAAAAAGGGATGAAACCACATTACTTTTGTAAAACGTACATAACTCATTAACAACAATAAATCAAGTTTTCAAAGTATATAATTTGTAGACTCAACTTCTGCAAAACGTCAAGGTGTTATTTTTCAATAACATATTGATTTAGACAATGAAAATTGATCTTTTTGGCTGCTTCGACCAACAATACTTAGTCAATCCTTAACTCAAACTATCGTTTTAATCACTTTCACCAGTGTTTATTTAGTGCTCTTTGTCGTATTTAAAATGCAAATTTTTCATATGGCTAAACATTAACTGCGCTTAAAACAACATAACACTAGTTAAGTCACCAAAGAGGTTTTCATTAAAACATATTTGTAATCCATCATTGTTGAATTATTGCTAGACTCACTTCTCCGACGCCTGGCAAATTAACTCATGCTTTCTATAGCACTTCTCCGAAATTAGATAATTAACTTAAAGTTATCGTAATCTATCAAGATATAACATAACATTATTGAAATTTAATTGGCTTCAAAAGGTCATTATTATTGGACGATCAATCGATCCCACTTTAATACCTTTTAAATACTTGAAATGCCAAGTAGAACTTCTCGACAGAAAAGACACATTGTTAATTAAGTGATTTAATTGTGATTGATCTATTGTCATTTTCCATCCAGGGAAACTCTGCCTACTTCAAATTTATTTAAACAATGATAAAGGAATATTTCACATTTACCACATTAGTAAGACTGATGACTATGACGGTTCAAAATGTGACGAATAAGAAAAGACGTCATTTATAATTAAAGACCGAATTAAAAAGACTAGTTTGCGTTTGACGTCAGTGCAAAGGCGCAGCGCGATTGGTTGCTGACCTGCACAGCCACGGCATTTTTGGTCTGGTTGACACAACCTCACACACAAACTAGTCTTTTTAATTCGTTCTTCAATTATAAATTGAACGCTTACGAATCATCTAATTTGAACTTGTTTTACTTTTGGTGCTCATTAAGCCTATAAAGTTAAATAATACAAACAACGGAAGAGGCTTACGCATCGTACACTGGAACATATTATAGAAACATTTAAACATTACAAACTAGCGCAAGATCAAATTGATGACGCTTAAAAAATACAGTTAATAGCAAAAATTACTTCCTGTTTTGTCAGTTCTGCTTTCTCAATTCTGCCAACTTGATACATCTACATCTGACTTGGGGTGAGCGCTTTGGTCCTGAAAAAAAATCCTCAAATGTGTTGTCAATTTTATGAAATATAATTGTGCTATTTGTAAATGGCTATGAAATATTGAGTAAAGTGTGATTCATGTTTGGGATGTTTCTACCGTTTGATGTTCCGAAAACCTGACGTGAGCGACAAAACTGTTGCAACGATTGCCAGCAATAATAATATATGAAGTGGATCTAAACATTGAGTACATGAGAGTATTTGTTTATATCATACAGTATTTGGATGCAGTCTCTTAATAAAGAAATAATACCTGTAATATCCTGAAGCAATCGCCGTGACCAAAATGGAAACTGAAATTAATGAATGTTTAATATTTGTGGCAATTAATCATGATAATATTGATGGTTATATGCTCCGGTTTATTCTTAGGTTTTGTATTATTTATTACCATAAAAATAATAAGCTGCGGTGGAAGACTTTCCGTTATTTTTTTAACGATCAGAACTTGTTAGTAATATTGTCTGTGGTAATATCAATGAAAATATAAGTCACAGACAGACAACACGTTAAGTAGATTAAATATACATAGATATACATTAAAAACGCACTTATGAAAGGATATTTTACTGCAGGCATTGGGAGAATGCTTTCTAATGAGTAAAATGATACCATGATCGATAGATCGGTATAGTAAAATAGCTTTGCAGTAAAGAAAAGTACCGCTCATATTTTATACAAAAACATATTCCATCACTACGACTTCACATTAAAACTTACTTTTTCGCATTTATAATAATTTCAAACTTACGCAAGTATATATTTTCAAAGGATATTCTTGAGAAATTAAGCTTTTATATGCAGACTATATAAACACGTGATAAACATTTTTTCGTTCATGGAAAATTGAAAGTCAAACACCTATTGATTCTAATTTTGCCATTAAAAAAGCTCGATGTTGGATTATGTGACTTCAAATGTTTATCGATCCAAAGATATAGAACCCCATTTGAAAGATGTAGCTGAAACATATTATAAGTCGCTTATAAACACTGCTTATAGATTAAATTTAACTTAGATAGGGGAAAACATAAAACATAAAACTTTGAACAAACTATTATTGTGAAACGGCAACATTCAGGCAAATCAGACTAACATCATATTTTGCTATCCAATGGGCTCTAGCATTAGGGATATAAGATAAATATCACCCTCAAATGTGACCGTACACCACGAATGAGCCGTAAAGTCCGCCCGGTCAATTTTGTTTCATTTGGTGTTTAGAAAATATATATCATAAGCTTTAAATTGGTATATCATTTGACTTCAAACGATATCCAGAAGCGGACTTACGGTTTGTTGAACTTTACACCTTCAACAAAATGGTATGCCTTTTTCCGGTTCTACGTGTGTCTCTTTCCCAACATTCCTGGTAATGAATATCAAACAGTCATAATTGGCGGTCATTTAAAATCATCCCCGAGTCAACGAGGTTCAGGAATGTCCTCTCATTGTTAATTGTTGGTTATACACACCTAGACAAAATACAATGCTTTGTAAGCCACTACTTGAACAGGATTTAGCCAAAGCAAACGAAGCCTAGAGGTATTTAAGAATTCTATAGACATAGGTAGAAACTTATAATATAGGTAAGCATGGTAACTATGACATTCCAAAATACACTTCTATATCAATCTACAATTTTGGAACGTTAATGTTTCCACGACCTATAGATACAGGGTGTCGTCGAAAACTGAATAGATAAACCAAAAATAACTAAATAGCTGATGTAGTTGAGAAATATATCAGCTATTACATATTTTTTGAGTTTTGACAATTGACTGCTCTGAAATTAAAGAATTTTACGAAACTATCTCCTTTTCAGCCTGTTCCACGGAGTCAAATATCTGTCAATGACAATAGACGCCTCGTGCGCTAATGATGCGCAGTGATTAGCACTCCGAATACATATCATCGATTGATATTTGAATCCGTTGAAAGGTTTGATTTGACTTTGGTAAGTAGTTGATTTATCCTTAACCACACCAGTTATTTAATTATGTTTAGTTGTGGTGTTGAAATACATAAACATTTAAGTTTCCGACGATACAATTCTTTCAGGGATACCATGTAGACTAAAATATTATACATGTATGTGAGTCTACTACAAAGTTAATGGTATCCGTGACTTTTGCAGACAAATCAACTTGTTCCGACTGTATATTCGAAATAGTTACCTAAATATGTCTGGTATGAGGCATTCACCATTGCTAAAAACGATGAGACATTGCCAAACAAAGGAATGAAATATTGACAAAGTTATTATAAGCCTGCTAGCCTCTGTTGTTTCTTTTCTTCGTTTGTGGCCTTAGTATAGAATCAAATAATGGACAATGATTGTTCGATCTTGAGTTAGAAATTATTAGAAAGCTTTAAAGCACAATACGCTTTTCTTATTATAGATGTGAAATTTTATAACAAAATGTATGCGTGATATTGTGTAATAAATTTATATAGTATATATTTGTGAATAAAGGCATTTTGCTTGACAATACTTGACAATAAAGATACAAAAGAGGATAGGCAAAATCATAATATATCTCGTTTTTTGTTGTTCTCGAGACAAATAATTTCCGATATTGAAAATATTACGTTCTGCACTGACACGGCTATTATTTGAATATAAGTCATCATATAGAATTGTTCACGTATGTAATTTGACGTTTCATCATATGATTTCATTTTATTCTTAATATTTTTCAATGAATTTTGATTGACCTACATTTGCCGTTATAAACGACCCCAGTGCCCAATGTTTAAACCACTTTTGAGCATGTTTCATCAAACATCGTGTAGCTACATTTATTTGGCTCATTCTCGATCAAACGTTTAGCAACATTTTTGCCAATAGCGAATCACGCACATCGTTTAAAGCACATCACGCTTTGCCGTGTGTTTAATGCTCAGTCTTGCTTGCCATCGCAGAGGAAAAAACCAGGTTTTACTGTACAAGCTAATTTTTAACAGATTTTACCCAAAAGCAAATAACTAATAGAATCCTAAAAGTGGGATACATTCAATGTGTCTTTCGCATATTTTTAATTATCAAATATTTAACAACAGATATCTGATTTTTTTGTACTATAACGATCTATAATACGCCTGATAACGAGCGAGAGTTAAAACTAAACCAGAGCCATCGGGAATATAATGGGTTAAGCCAGCCTGATAGTCCCTGCGAGAGGAATCGACAATTAGATTAACACTCATTTACAGCTACATGATCGCTTACATCAAGGGAATTGGCTTTCAAAATAATCCCATTTACAGAAATGGAGTGGTAACAAATTGCTATGGTGCTGTCAGACTACGGCACGTTCTTTTGGCTGCTAATGACATAGCAAAGGTCCTGTGTAAACAGGTAACCCGGGTGCTGGGATATCGGCATACAATCAGCGCTTTGAACAATACAATAACTAGAAGGAAAGGTTAACATTAAACTGATAGTTTGTTAAAAGGTACAGAGTGTGGACAATTTTAGTAGGATATTTTATGGTTGTAAGGATATTATTATAGATAATATTATTAAAAAATACAATACTTGTTTAATCGTAATGTAACCATGACTTAACTATAGAAAACTATGTGTATTGAAACCGGAGAAATATGATTATAAGAACACACAGGTTGCGCGTTGCTACAATCGTTGTGTTACAATAATAATGCTGTTATTTTCTCATTGAAATATGACACTAAATTAAAGACCTGAGCGCAAGAAGACCGTAAGTCCATTTGGCCCCTCAACATGTATACACTAAATTTACGTATAGTTTCTTAGGGTTTTATAATGTTTAATACATGTTCCAGGGAGAAAACATCATGAAAGGTTGTGAAAGATTTGTTTTGCCCCTTGAACATGTATGAAACATTAACAAACTATACGAAACTATACGCAACTTTAGTGTATACATGTTGAGGGGCAAGTGGACTTACGGTCTTCTTGCGCTCAGGTCTTCAATTAGAAAACCAAGCCCTAAAGCATGTGATCCATAGTCGAGTTCTGATCCACTAATTGTCAACAACGATGTCAATTAAATTTAATTAATCGTAGCACAATGAAAAAAGAATGACCATATTCTGCGCGCATTTGCTAAGTCAGCTCGACTTAATTGGGTAGCGCATACAGTTATAACCAAGAAAAGAGCTTTTTTTTTTACTAGTCATTGTTTTTATTAATGGTGTGCTTGCGGCTTAGTTAAAATGATTACTAGATATTGCTGCATCATTCAGACGCACTTATTGTTCACACAAGTGTGGGTGTATATGTGATCAAGCGAAATCAGTCTGAAGTCGGACATATTCAATTTTCAGTTTCTTATAGTATAGGAATGTAGACAGCATTTATAAAGCTATATTTTGCAGAAAACCCTATTGAATTTGGAAAATCAGTTCGAAAGATATGAGCAGTTAAAGAGTTTCCAAAACAAAATGAAATCCTTCCTTTGTTTGGCTATATCTCAAAATCAATATTCCCGATTGATTTTGCTTGATCACATGACATATGATCACGTTTTGGTAACTTGATATGTGTGTATCTATCTATATGTGTATTTGTGTCTTAAATCACTTCATGTACCAGGTGATACCATTCTTTCAAATGACTTTAGTCATAGCATAATGCGAAACAAAAATAGCAAATCCTTTTCTTATTCCATTTAGGAAGATTTCTTGTCGCCCACTTTATTTTTTTGAAACATATTAAATTTGCTCTCCAGTAATGCCAATACTTGTGGTCATCTGTGTTGTCACGAGAAATCAGTATCAGGTAAGCAAATATGACCTGTAAAAAGCATCCGACACACGCAGTCAATAAAAGATAGCCCACTTTGGACAAGATAAGACTAGATACTCACGACGATATGTTAAAGTAGTTCACCCAATCTATTTGGTGACACAAGCAGATTTCTAAGCCACGGATATACCAATTATTGTTATTATGGTACAACATAATTATGTTCGTTACAATTTCCACGACTGCATGCTTTGAGAGTTATTGTAACAATTTGTTTTTATTTCACGTTGATATCGAGCTTCTTTGATTAGCGCAAGAAATATTGAATTTGATGCATGTTTATTAGCAGCATGAATGGGTTGTCATAATTGTCAAATTTAATCGGATCGATAAATATTTTTACGTGTGGTTGCATCTGTAGTGTTCTAAATCGCGTCGGAAGGTTAATAGGTAATTATAAAACTGTAAGTGCAGCAAACAATATGGAAAGATTAAGGGTATACGAGGTATTGTTGGTCGAAGCAGCCAAAAAATCGATTTTCATTATCTGAATCAATATATTATTAAAAAATAACACTTTGGTGTTTTGCAAAAGTTCATTCTACAAATCATATACTTTGAAAAGTTGCTTAATGTATTGTTGTTAATGAGTTATGTACGTTTTACAAAAGTGTTGCTGTTTCAGCCTTCTTTACAACATAATTCAAGAACCACATGACCTACAAAGCTTTATCTGTGATATTTTCTACATGCTCGCTATGAATTGAGCAATGCAATTTTTGCTAAAGCGCACTACCATTCGCACGATGCTGTGAACTACTTTTTGTTTGGTTTGCTGCTTCGACCAACAATACATCGTATACCCTTAAGTATGAGCTATTTTCTTTAAATACATGTATAACTAATAGGACCTATTTTGTGAACAAAATTTTGACAACTTTAAATTAACGGTGCGATAAAACGCATAACGGGCCATTAAAAGCTGCTATTGATTGATGGGGGTAATAGAGTTGTGAAATCAATTAGGAGAAAGTAATGTAAGTTGACAAAATGAGCAATAAATGTGCTACTGGGATAAATTGGGTTAATGAGACGGGACACATTACATGGTTTGGAAGTGGACGGAAGGCAAAAGTGCAGTTTCAGTGGATACCAACTTAGAACGGCTTGATAGCATGCCTTTCAAATTCAACACTATGATAATAATGATAATGATTGTATTACTGTATCATTATATTACAATATATATCATTAATCAAGGACTGTATGTGCAATTGGTCTACCCAGATGCATGCTCGCTTTTTCAGGTTTTCTCCTGGATCTTCGATTTCCTCCTGCTTTCAAAGTCGGTGATTAGTTGTTTTGGTTATCAAAAATTACCCAATGGTCTTTGGGGAGCTGCACAGATAATGATGTTACCTTGTGCCTTGTAGAAATTCTCCCCGTAGACCTCCTCGTGGAAGTGTAACACAGGGCTGACGAGAGTGTGGGGCGCTAATGTTTACTTCTGGTCGTTGTCGTTGAGATCTGGTCCACTTCTGAAATAGCTTGTTTAAAGGGTTCAGTTGTTTTGATGTCTACAGTCGATTGGGGTAATTGGTTCCAAGATGAAATTGTAAGGGGGAAAAATTATGTAGCGAACTGGCTTGTTGTGATGAAATTAGAGTTGCTCTGGTATTGTTGGTTGTGCGTCCGTCTCGGTCTGTCAACTTTCTTGGTGGTGTATCTATTCAATTCAAAAGCACATAAACGTTGCTTTTCACGTCTCTGCTCCAAAATGTTCCAATTTAAGGTATGAAGCATATTGTTCACACTTGATTTTCTTCCATAGTCTCCTAAGACAAAGCGTGCAGCGCGTCTTTGCACCATTTCGAGGAGTTTTGTGTTTTCTTTTGTGACTGGATTACATGCTATCGAGGCATACTCGAGGTGTGGCCTAACCAAGGTTAGATACAGCTTCTCTTTAACACCTTTGGAGCAATTATAAAAGTTCCTCCTGATGAAATTGAGCACTTTTGTTGCCTTAGTAGAAGCATGTTTTGTCTGCTTGTTCCACTTGAGATTGTTTTCAATATGCACTCCTAAATACTGATGATTTGTAACTTCTTGAAGATGTTCCCCCATCATGGTGTAGTTTGCACTCCCTGGAGTTCTTTGTCTTGATATTCTCATGACATTGCATTTTGCGGCATTGAACTTCATGCCCCATTTATCAGTTACTATCTGAGTGCGGATAGATTTGCGCCGAAATGGCATCGGAATTTGAACGCTTTGAAATCTCTTGAAAAATTCGCTATATAAACTTAACATTTACTTTTACGATTTACTATTATTATAATAGTATTGGGAGACCACAAAGTCAATCAGAGTGCAAGTGGATAAAGTGGGCGTTCGATCGTTTCAGTACACCAACCTCATTTAATATTTTCTGCTTGAGCTACTCAATCTTGTACATCTAACCAATCGAAAGAAAGGATTGCCTCAAAACAATGCAAACGAATCAGTCTATACTGATCTGTTTTTCAGCTCCACAAAAAGCGTTTCACACTATTTCGGGCCAACCATGGGACTTGGCAACCAGACGTTGGAACTTACAATACGAAATAGGAAAACTGAAACGGAAAATTTTGTTATACAGTATGAACAAACTTAAAAAGACACACTGTAAATATCTGTCGACTGCTATGAATGATCAAGGGATGGTGAGCAGATTGACATTCTCAATCCACACGATAAGTTTCCATCAATTTTACGGATTCTTTTTGCATCCAATAAAAGTTCATATCTTTCTCAAAACCCTACCAATACCACGACCACTACAGTTAATGATGATGTACCAACCCAACAGCACACGGTTCAATGGTACATTGTGACATAGTTCGTGCTTCCAATATCCAAACTATTGGAACAATTTAACTCAAAGCATGGAATCAGTTAGATTTGGTAAGGTGCCAGAACTTTTTTATGACCATATGACAAACATCAGACTACCTGTAATTAAATAGCCTTTGGGTGATTAGAAGTACCGTAAACGTTCGCCTAATGGCGCTATGGACTCCATTGACTTAACTGGAATTTTAGACACAAACTAAAAGTGCCCTCCCATTAAAATCCCACCAGCAAATAAGGGCACATACCCTTAATTCTTTTTGGCATTTGTAGAGGACGGAGCTCTCTATTTGTACATGAAATTTACCCCAAGGCAAAGGAGCCCAGGAGCGCCATTAGGCGAACGTTTACGGTATTCAACTTACGATTCCCTAACAAATACACGATCTTCAATCTTTATCGCAGTTGTTTGATTGCATAAAAAGTTGAACAATGATGGCGCCGTATAATGGTATTAGAACATTAGGAAAAAGACTAACAAATAGTAAAGAAATCATGTTTTGTTAGAAAAATTATAAATTATCATATCAAACAACCGTGTTATGCACCCGCCCCTGTCTAAAACAAAGTACAGATCACAAAACACTTAAGGTACCAATTATTTTTGCCCCTGTATATCCTAAACAACGACAGATTTGTCATAATTAGAACCAGTAGCTAATAGCTACATCTCTTCGTGCATTTTTGAAACGTACCGAATTTGACTTGCTCCACAATTATGCAAATATTTATGGTCATCTGCGTTGCAATAATCGCATTCTGAATTGCCACGAGGAAACAGCTTCAGGGAATCAGAAATGGCATGTAAAAAGCATCCGACAAACGCAGTCATTAAAATATAGCCCACTTTGGACAAGATTCGACTAGATACTCGCGACGATATGTGAAAGTAGTTCACCCAATCTATTTGGTGACACAAGCAGATTTCTAAGCCACGGATACCAATTATTGTTATTATGGTACAGCATGTTCGTTACCATCTCCACCACTGCATGTTTGAGGGTTATTGTAACAATTTGCTTTTATTTTATATTAATCTACTGTCTATACAGACAATAGCTCAAGAAATATTGTATTTGAAGCATTAGAAGCACACATAGCTTGTCATAATTGTGTTTGTCAAAATATGATCAGATCGATTAGTCATATTAACATGTGGTTGTACCTATAGTGTTCGAAAGAGTGTTGGAAGGTTAATCTTATTCTTCTTTCATATGTATATACAACATACACAGTGCAGTTGTACTGGGTTGCAATTTTTACAGATACAGCAATCTGCTAGGGATCGCTACGTGGACGCTTGTGCAATGACCCCGGAGGACTGGGGTATATGCATCTAACCATGGTGGGAATGGGGTAACTTAGGTCAATTAGGTCAATAAGTAGGTTAATAAGCATTATTGTAATTCTCTACTTCAAAAACAAGGGAGGATATGAGTTACCACCTATTTGAATAGAAATCTTATCATATTGGACATATCATATCGCATCCTTTAAATCACCATAATCGTTACATAATCAAAAACAAATGAGGAAATCTTTCTTTCTATTACGTCCAGGAAGTTTGCTTGTCATATATCTTGAATTCCTGAATTGTACTGAATTTGACTTCCTCCCCAATAATGCCAATACGTGTGGTCATCTACGTTGTTATCATGGTAAAGACAATTATCGCATCCGAGTTGTGACGAGAAAATAGTATCAGGTAATCAGAAACAACCGACAAAAAGCTTCTGACACACGCAGTCAACAAAAGATAGCCCACTTTGTACAAGATAAGGCTAGATACTCATGACGATAAGTGAAAGTAGTTCACCCAATATATCTAGTGACACACGCGTCGGATTTCAAAGCCACGCACATGCCAATTATTGTTATCATTGTTATAACAGGTTCATTGCAATGGGCTATTCCATTTAAAATCCACAATACCCCTGTGTAAGATTTTGGAAATATCTGCCACAGGGGAGTATGCATTTCAGATGGAAGGAACACATTAGGCAGCTCTATTTGGATTTCATACCCCCTCTGAGAAATATTCAACCTGAATCTTCCACAGTTATCCACCTGTGTGGCAGACATTCCCAAAATCTTCTACAGAAGTATTGTGGATTTTAAATGGAATAGCCCAATCTGTACCATTGAATACTTTGAGGGTTATTGTAACTATATTTTTTATTTCACGTTTTTATTCCTGTCTGTTCGATGAGGGCAAGAAATATTGTTTTTGATGTAGAAGCATGAATAGGTTGTCATAATTGTGTTTGTCAATATGATCAGATCGATCGGTCATTTTCACGTGTGGGTGCACCTGTAGCGTCGTAAAAGGCAAGGCTGATAAGCAATTGCAATTCTCTACTTGACTATTGTATAATAAAAGTTTGTATAAAAATAAACCAGTTTCAAACTGAATGAGCTTTAAAATACCTAGCAAACTCATGATGGTATACTGTTTCATTCCTTCATCTTAATTGCAGTCAAAAGCTGTGCTTTGAAGCAAAATAATTTAACTATTTAAGAATAGAATCAAAGAATCTGGTCTACCAGATGTTTTTCAGGTTGTTGAAGAAGACGAAATCACCAAGCTAACCGATGTCGATAAATATTAATAAACACAGTACTTACACCCAAATCGTCTTGAATTAACCAATAGCGACTCACTACATAAGACACGTGACGTCATATTTATGTGTGTTTGCGTTGTGTTAACCATCATTGCGATACAGTACATTTATTCCATTCGTGATTCCCATTAAAACCTTTAACAACGGTGCAATAAAACACATAATAGGCCATTGGAAGTTGTTATTGATTTATGGGGTTATAGAGTTGTGGAATCAATTAAGAGAAAGTAATGTAACTTGACTTGTCTCGCCCACCATTACAAAAAGAGCAATCAATGTATTACTGCGGTAAATTGGTTTGATGAAATCAGACATAGTACAGAATTTGGAAGTGAACAGAAGATGAAAGTGCAGTTCCCGGATGTGGATGAAAACCATCAGCAATATAAATATGTTGGTGTATTAATTATTATGAAAAAATACCCTGATAAACGCGTTGTTGTGTTAATCATAAGCAACGCCCTTTATCATGTTTATACTTTTACATGTAAAGTACGGAAATAAACGCGTTGAAGTGTTTAAAATGTTGTCATTTTATCCTGTTAACAGAACATAAATGCAAATTTGACGATATTTTTGCCAAGTAATGAGTGAGGCGAAATACCCCTTTAATCAACTTATTCATCTATTTACACACAAATTATTTATTCATTACTAGTAATACGTTAACTTTAACTTTATTATTGTTTTTCACTTGTTTCATGATTTAGCCATTTTGTTTCAATTAATATAGTGCTATAATAATGACACACATTTCTATGGGACCAAGCAGTGGTGACCTCTACATTTAAGCCTTTTGAATAATTAGAACAAACATACAATTACAATCCCTTTGAATATACAGTGGGTTTATGTCTAAATAAAATTAGGAAAGCAAAATTAAAGCAGAGATACAATTTGACGAACTAAATACTACTTTATGAACACGGAAAGCCATCTTAATCAAGCGGGGTAAAGAAGCCGTACGAACTCATGAATATTTTCTAAATACGAAAATGCGGAACGGCTTGACTCTAGCAGAATTTGTGATGGAAATGTGGTCGATGTTATTCCACAACTTAGGACTGAGAATTAAATGGATTTTTCACAAAACGTTTTCTCTGTACAAAGAAGCTTATAGTTCCAATTGTGAATTTCGGAGTACTTATGGAATATGTCATCAAATTCATCTAGTAGGAGGCCGGTATTGTGACCAGATAACACATATCTTTTACACTTAGCACGTTGTATTAATAACAAGTGGAATTGTATACTGCCTCTGTGGCTACTTACTTAACACTTCGTGCCCTTTTCTGAATTTTGACAATTTTGTTGATATATGCGACGGATGCACTACCCAAGGATATAAGATATCACAGTTTATTCAAGAATGAGTGAATAATACAGTGACAGTGTGTTAAGTATCATCAGAAGGGAAGTTCTTAAGCTCTTTGATTACCTCATGATTTCTAGAACATGTCTGTTAACCCGGGTCCTGCTGAACAATATTTGTAACACTACAAATGGGGCTACCACCACTCTATATTTTTCTATATTAAATGTCATAATACTATTTGGTACCAACGTATAGCTACGGGTCTCCTATATCCAGTGATAGAAAGATAAGTAAAAAATTCCCAACCTAATGTCGCTATGACATCATAGTGTTAGCGCACCCTTGCAACATTGAGAGATACTGGATATGTACAGAGTATTGGAAAAAACGATTTTTTGCTAAACATTCAACAGGCATGCAGATTTCACCGGGTTTTTGGCTGAACATAAAGATTATGACTATTTTAATCTACCACGTTTAGCGTCCATGTAATTATCTGAGAACAATCTCACAAGAGCACATTAGTTTTCACTAAGTTGAGTTCACAGAAATGAGCGCAAAGGATGGATCTAGGACTACGATTAGCTTAAGTTATTTGGGTGTAAACCCAAGCGTTTCAGTATGTCGGATGAAAACCGTAGGGTTGTTACATCTCATCCCCCTTCCTTCTTTCCCCTATCTTTGTATAAGACAATAATTAATGTTATAATCAGTGTAATATTTTGGACCGGTATTTTGGCCCATTTCAATAGCAAGAAACATGATGTTACTTTGTTCCTCTGTGAAGCATTGAGTGAAGTAAAACAAGAGTATAATCACTTTCAACTAATACGTGTTCGTAAAGTGAGACTCCTCCAGGTTGAAAGATATTTTGTAAAATTTTAACATGTGGTGACATAACAATTATTCAAAACCTTTTTAATATCATCAAAACTTCTTTTTGGTAAAAATAACATTTTGCATTATCCTTACTTGACCATGGTCATACATCATAGTGTAACAACATGAATACCATTACACGTAGCCTAAGATATACTTTGGCCTTTACAATCAAAAATAAAACAAAATAATTGAAATCGAATCAATGTGTTAACAATGTTTTACCAAGACAGTTTAAAAACCGTCTTGATATAAATCGTGTGATTTCTAACACCATTACCACATTGAATGTAGGATGAGGTGACCTTGCGAGCAATGCAATTAAATAACGTTATTAAAAATCATTCGAAGTGAGAGCACTTTTCCTCGGATCGCTACAGATTTAGGTGAAATCAATTCTCCGTTGTTTATTTTGCTGAAAATAGCAAATAGCAGTCAGTTGAACGTCAATGCCAACAGAGTTTCCAGTAATTATATGATCACTATGAATGAAAGAAGCAAAATCTTTGGAATAATAAATGATTCATGTGATCTAGCGGTGGCAAACGAAAGAATATCAAGTTCCAATCTACAAATTACTCAATGAACTGTCTGGTTATACAACATGTACAACATATCTCAAAAGTTTTTTGACCTAAACCTTCATATATCGTATACCAGTCCCAGCAAACACAAAACGTTTTCGACATCCTTCGCAAAAGGTTAGAAAAGGTTGTCTGAAAACGTTTAAATGCTGGGTTATATAAAGTGTATAATTTAGAGTATCAAACGTTTTCATAACATTAAAGACATTTTTTGATAATATACTGCTCAGCAAATAAAAATGTTTTACAGAAAACGTTTAAATATCGGGTTATATAAAGGGTATAAAAACGTTTTAATAACATTCCAAAAACATTCTTGAAAACTTGATACAAAACATTCTAAACAGAATGTTATTTTGGGGTTGAAAATATATTTTGCGAAAAATGTTTGCCCAAAATATTTTCAATAACGTTTTAAAAATGTTTTCATGACCTTTATATAACCCGACATTTAAATGTTATTAAAAGGTTTTGAAAAAAAACATTTTAAGAACATTTCTGTGTTTGCTGGGTTCAAATATTTTAACATAATGTTATTTAAGTATTGACACAATATTTGCAAAAATAGTTTACAATAACATTTTTTGCAAACATTTAAAAATATTGTTGTAGTGTGTTTNCATACACAACGTTTTAAAACGTTATCATGACCTTTATATAACCCGACATTTTAATGTTATTAAAACGTTTTTACCTAAACCAAAACCCAAAATATAACTTCTTTAAAACGTTTTTGTGTTTGCTGGGTAGTGGCCCATACTGTTTGCGCAATGCAATACATTATGTTTTTAAATAAAACATAGTAATGATACAATATTCTGAACATGACACGTGTGCTCATCGCTGTCTTCAACGCACCATAACGCATTCCACTCAAGTAATGTCGCATCAACACTATCACGTTTTGTTTATTGTTTTCACACATTTTTATCTATTAGCGACTGCTTGCTTAAGGTAATAAACACTTTTAAAGTGTTGCGATTTGGTAGTTCACAACATCTTGCGAATGGTAATGAGCTTTGGCAAAAAATACATTGCTCATATCCTTGCGAGCGTGTAGAAGAATTCAAATATCACATAAATAATTTTCTAGGTCCTGTGGTTCTTGAGTTATGTTGTAAAGAGGGCTGAAACAACAACACTTTTGCAAAATGTACATAACTCATTAACAACAATAAATTCAGCAAGTTTTCAATTATATAATTTGTAGAATGAACTTTTGCAAAACATCAATGTGTTATTTGTCAATAATTTATTGATCTAGAGAATGAAAATCGATTTTTTTGGTTGCTTCGACCAACAACACCTCGTCTACCCTTAACAAGTGTATAATTTTGATAGGTTACCAAAGGGCAAACTGTATTAATTGGAGAAATAATTAGTTTGTTGCGAGTGTCCTTTTTGTACGTGAAAGCGTTTTAGAATGTCTATGCCAAATAAGAAATTCCCTTAAAGATGTATATACTAAATTTGTATCTTGTAAATTACACATAAAAATTATAGCAAGTTTAAAACATGTTAAACATGTATTCAAAAGTTATCTTTTCAGATGAAGATTTAATAATTATTTTATAATTTTTGTGACACCCTTTAAAGATAAAACACTTAAGAAATTACAATTTTAATGACTACACGTACCTTTACATTATCCTTTGTTACTTGGAAGACGACACCTGATTAATATAAGTTATCGTGATGATACATGAATTATTTCATCAATTTTACTCACCAATAGTTTTTTAATCAAGTACATCGTGGTTTTTCATTTACATCTTCCCGTTATTTTGATATAAATTTTCCAATAACGGCACGTAATTCTGTGAAGGTTTGTGCGTTCACAGTAAGAAACAACATCAATGATGGAATCATATTGAAATGAAAAAGTAAATGGGTTATGGCTGCCTTGAAAAAGAAATACCTTAATATTGCGACAAAAAAAAACCGGCGATGAATTTAGGAAAATTGCTATAAACATCAATAATCCATTTATGTAATAGAAGGCAAACGATATATGTTATGTTTGAAGCGATTTGTTTTCTAATTTAAATTAAAGAAATATCATTTTCACTTTGACCTAGAAAACTTTTCTATTGAGAGTTTTTAAAAGATATTTTTAAAATGAAAATTTGAAAGCGGAAACAAGATTTGTAATTTCATAAACATTTTCTTTTAAAGTTTTTTATTTTCAGACTTTCAAGCCTCAACTAGAATAAATAGAACCCAATTTAATAAATTAAGATATCATCAGGTTTGTTTTGTCACGAAAAATAATTAAAAAGCAAACAAACAAAAACCCAATTTGTACTGATTCTTTTAGTTACATTCTACTACAAATTAATTCAAAGCTCTTAAATGAGGAATCACTTGCATTTCCAAGAGAAAGAAAACAACACTTGTGTGATTTCTTTGAAGAAGCTATAGGACTTGTGTATATCAAATATTTCATTTTTCAATTTTCTGTATTGGCGTCAGCATAGACCTTAATCTTTACATCAGTGACACCCATATCTAATGAATTGGAAGTGAGCGATTCTTAACATTGGTGAGGTATCGGCGGTAATAGAACAAGGCTGGGTAGTCTTTTATCAACTATTGCATTGAATAAATTGCTATCGGCTATTCCATTAGAAATACATACACCCCCTATGTGAAACATGACCTTAATCTCCCATACAGGGAGTGTAGATCTTAAATGGAGTCTCCATATCTGGTTTTCACATTTGAAATTCACACTCCCTGTGTGGATGATTAGGGTTAAGTCTTCCATAGGGGGTACTGGATTTCAACTGGAATAGCCTATATAGCAGAGGCGAATGAACAACGTGATTCCATCAATAAGGCGTGCCTCATAGCTCAAAGTACATTCCATTCAAAGTCAGACCTTTATTATATTTTTCTTATATGTAATGGCCAGTTTTTGTGTAGAATTGAGTGCATTACAATTTGAAGATGAAAAAGATGAAATGAAAATTCTATAATCGGATCTGGTTAGAAATTGGTTTCTGATATTCAGAGGAAGTCAGAATGTTTGATCAATGATACCGCGGATAATGTCAACATGAATAGTGTCATAGTACATTGCAAAGGTAACAATCTGAATAGGAATGCAGGTCATGTCTACTTAAAGCTGTCTGATGATGAGAACCATATATATATATATCTAAGTAGATAAATGAATGTGTTTTTCAAATGAACCACAAACCATATTTTCACATTCTGAACTAGACCCCATAATTAATATTATCCGGGGTTTTCCAGGTGTTATCAAACTAATACCAACTATGGCTTGATCAGCTCGTAATCAATGGGCCTTATAACATCGCGGATTAATATATATATAATTGTCTTGTGATATCTCGCCAGGAGCATCACGAATTATCAATTTGGGTTCTATACTTTGTGTACTATCTTTAATATGCACATTATAGACCAGATAAGTAATCTACACCAGGCACAAAAAGAAACTCGTCAGTTATATTCATCCTTGCTGTTCAATAACTTGATAAATTTGGATTATTCTGAAATATACATTTTGTTAATGGGACTTTTCTTTCTCATTTGACACCCTGTTCGTGAACATTGAGCAAGAATTGACCAAGATATGCGCCTCCAAACTCTCAAACCCCAAAATGAAAAGTTGCAATTTTAACGATTCAATTGTGCCTGTTACACTGTGTGCTTTATAGCGTGTGTGCAATACAACGATGCGTTCCCATTGAAAATCGTTGAAAATGCAACTTTTGATTTTGGTGTTTGAGGCTTTGGAGGCGCATATCCTGGTCACGAACAGGGTGTCAAATGAGAAAGCAAAGTCCAATTAACAAAATGTATATTTCAGAATTAACAAGTTATTGAACAGCAAGGATGAATATAACTGACGAGTTTCATTTTGTGCCTGGTGTATATATCACCCCTAACGTGGGTCTACTTTTCGGCGTAGTGGTAAAACCCTAAAATTTCCCTCCCGCCCACTACGAGCTGATCAAACCATATAACAAAAACAGACTGACTGAAACAAACAATGCATTCCGTAGTCAACCCATTTCCTGCACTTACCAAAAAAAAAAAAAAAAAAAAAAAAAAAGACAGAAAAGAAAAGAAAAACAATAACATCAATCCAACCATGAACACCTAAGTGATGGATTTAATCATGTTTTTACTTCATCTGTTTACTTACCAGTCTCCATGGGTTTCTCATTTTGAACAAATTTAATTAAATCACAGATAATACCAACAATGACTTCACAATTTGTGGTTTTCAAAGCTCTACCAATTTTACAAGCCTTGGTGTATAATATGGCGTTCATTAATGAACACAATATCACTTAAGTAGAACAAAATAATCATCTGCTCATTACCACTGATACATTTATGTAAAAACAATTGGGCTTAAAGGCATCGCTCGACTCCCCCAAGAAAATCAACAACAAAAAAGACAAAAAAAAAAAAAAAACCCGAAAACCAAACAGATGTTGAAGCGAGGGTCTCAATAGGTAGTGTATATTGGGTGGTCTAGGGGTAAATCAAACCTATTGTCATGTGCTCAAGGTGAAATTTACACCTGCATATTTTCTAAGGAAATGAGGAATTAACATGTCTGTGTCTAAGCAAATCACGTGTCCTTTTCAAACCGGACAATACTGATGCTTCAAATTTGGCAAAGGTGAAACAAGGCTTCAATAAATACGCAGAATAATTCATCTTTCGTGTAATATAACAGGTTCTCCTGCTAAAACAAATTATATTTTATCGCACAAATACAAAATTATACCAAATAAACTCATTTCCGCAGTGAAATGAAGCACATAAAAATTACATTTAGGCATCATTTGCAGAAAGTACTAAAATCAAAAAGTCAAGAAAATTGTATGGGGATTTATAAGAATAGTGGATTGAACGAAAAAATTGTTGTATAGGTGACAGGGCTTTTCTATAACAGGATCAAGACTTTAGAATACCCTCCATCTTCTCTTCTGAGAGGCCTCTTTTCTTGCAATTTACAAGAAAAAATGTTAATTTTCTTTCGCTTTGTTCTAAGTGGTATGTATGTTCCTATCTTTATTCCTCTGATAAAGTGCAATACAAAGTTTGCTCAAAACTTGGCCTGAAAAGTATGATAATTTTAAACACAAACAATTTTCGCAGTGCAAAGCAGTGATTTGTAGTGAGCAATAGTTAATATGAGAGTACAGCTAGTATAATAACGTCATTCGATATGTAATGAGGAGGTACCTTTATTCATTCACTAGATATCATAATAATTTTACTTATTATAAATATTTCTTACTGTCTCAATATATATGATGCGATCAAGCAAAATCAGTCGGAACTCGGAAATATTGATATTGAGATATAGCCAAACTAAGGAAATATTTCCTTTTGGAAACTCTTTAATTGCTTATATCTTTGGAACTGGTTGTTCAATTTCAATGGGGTTTTCTGCAAAATCCAGCTTTGCTTGATCGCATCACATATGTGATCGGACAATACGAATCAGCCGTAAAGTCGGCCAGGTCAATTTGGTTTTATTTCGTGTTTAGAAAATAGATATCGTAAGCTTTAAAATGGTATATCATTTGACTTCAAACGATATCCAGAAGCGGGGTTATGGTTTGTTGGACTCTGCTCCTTCAACAAAATGGTACCTTTTCCCGGTTCTACGTGTGTCTCTTTTTCCACATTGCTGGTAATAAATATCATACAGTCATAATTTGCGGTCATTTCAAATCATCCTCAAGTCAACGAGGTTCAGGAATGTCCTCTCATTGTTAATTACCTAGATAAAATACAATGCTTTGTAACCCACCACTTGAACAGGATCTAGCCAAAGCAAACAAAGACTAGAGCTATTTAAAGAGTCTATAGAAATAGGTAAAAGATTATTATCCTCTTCAGAAATAGGATTATTGATTGGTTTAAACGCTATCAAATGAGAAACTTGATATACCTATGAATACGACCTTTACGCACATTTTACACTGTAACTTAGAATAAAATTTGCCGACTTTACGGCTCATTCGTATCATTATGAGCTCTATAACATGTAGACGACGGATATTCGCTGTAGAAGTGACGTAAGGCTACCATAGCAAAATATGAATACAATATTGGAATAGATCGCCCTTCACTACAACGTTCACGCAGTACCGATTACTACGTCCCTTCACAGCGAATAATGTAGCAATTCGCCGTAGTATTAGAAAGAAAGAAAGAATGTTTATGCTATTTTGATTGTTTTGTTATGAGCGTAAGGGGAATGCACTTAAATGCATTAGACAAATTAATTTCATTAATAAAAGAGATTGTTACAATCCTAAAATATGACAAAAATTAATTTCATACTGTTTTCATTATATCCATGGAACAATTTTAGTGTGCCAAAATTAATTGTTTACAGTTGCGCGGAATAAAACAGGCCGACTCTTTCGTCCGAAGAAATGCAGAGCACGGATTTACCGTTAACCTTAATGCATTGCATGCTGGCCATGAACTTCAACATAAAAACGTTTTAAAGTATTTTATCAAATTATCAGGAGCCACTGAAAAGTGCTTGTTTGTACTCATTTTAATGCGTTTTCCAAATATGGTAATGAAAATGTACAATATCAACTTTAACAAAAAGCTGTCGTCTACAATTGACACCCGCGTGGTAAGAGCTAACAAAGACCCATTTAACTAAACATATACATTGATTTGAATTCGCTCCTCTCATGCACTTTCCTTTGTAACGTAATAGAATATATGTTTAGAAAAATCTGCTGAGGGAAATACAATTTTGCCACCCTGATGTAGCAGTGACGTCAAAGCGTCGAGGCAGCTGTTTCGCGCGCGCATTTATGTAGCGTCTTTAAGCGGGTTCGTGTAAATGCGAGCGCTTTGAGGAAACACTAGCGATTTGTAGCTGCGCCCAATGAATATGTGCACTGACGTCACTGCCACATCAGGGTGGAAAATGCTATGACAGCAGTAATCTTTTTTGTTATTTTTATTATTCAGACATTTGGCTGAACAGACCAATCTGAATACCTTATCTGTCGATTACTAAAGTTAAATCACTATCAATGTACATTTCCGTTTTACGACTCAGTCAGTTTATCCCGGGATTCTGTACATGTTGTTTATGTTGTGTATAATACATGACTCGGTCTTTCATCATTAAGCCCATTGTAAAATAGGGGCATTTAGTTAAGGAATGACATTTAGTTGTTTGCTTTATGTACGGTTCATGGAGGAGCCTGTATCCAGTGGAATTGAAGCTTTAAGACAGTGCACCTGTTTTGATTTGTCTCTTTTGATATTGTGACTTTTAAAATCGGAACTGCATCATGCATCGGTTGTTGATATTATTCCTTTGATGACATCGATGATCAAATCTTCTTATCTTTATTTCTTCTCCCCCTTTGCCTCTCCTCTTTAATTCTGTATATGACTGTGGTTCTTTTCCCTTTCTTTCTTTACCTCCTTTATCCCCTTCTTTTGCTTCTTGTTATAATTATTTTTCTTCATTTTATATTTGCTTCTTTTTCATCGTCCATGTTCCTCTTCAAATTCTTCTTGACTTCGTCTATCTTTCCTTCTAATCTTATATTTTCATTCCTTGTCATTTGTCATCTTCTACAAGTAAGTCATCTTATTTCTTCATCGCATCCTTTTGTTTCTCACTTGTTTCTTTTTTTCTTTTTGTCGCCTTCCTTATGGTATTCTTCTTCTTTTTCTTTTTATTCTTCTTGTTGTTGTCCCTTTTCATCGTTAAAACACAACACACAACTCTATGATCAATGTACTTTTCCCTATTCCCGGCATCACATACAAATTGTTATTGCATTTTGGTTTCCACAATGCTCACCATTTTCTCCTCATTAAACCACAACGATAAATTGAAGCCGATCACATTATAATTTACAATTTTGAAATATAGAGCCACGATAGGTGTGTCAACCTCTGGTGCCCCTCTTTGTTTAATGTTTTGATATTTGCGCAACCAAGCCGGCGGAATCCATTAGCCTGTTAACCTTGGGTATCTATTATTTGACATGACATCTCAATTTGACGCATTAATCCAAGTACTGGATCTATTATCTTAAAATCTAATTACCGTTATTGTTTGTGTAAGATATTTGCATGTAGAATGACAGAACACGAATAAAAGGCAACGTGTCAAGATAAGAGTCATGTCAAAGACTCTTTTATTTAGTTCATAAAAACACTTGATTGAAGAAAAGATATAATCATCAATTTGTGGACGTCAATTCTTAAGGCCACAGCTAGCTCATGCATCTCAAATAATTAATTATGATCCTATGGATTGTATGACTTATGCTTGAGCAATATTCAAATGCTGAAGCGTTTCTAAGATTACGGATACAAGAAGGATTGTATTTGTCATAGTCAGGAGTTTTCGATTTGATTTGTAGCAAATCTTTAACAGTTCTAAAGATGAGGCAATTGAAATGTTATGCATCTTTTGAAGGAATTGAAACAATTTGAAACAATTTACTCTTCAGCGTTATAGAAAAATCCCCATATTTGTTTTAAAAAATCACACAAAGTAGATTTGGAGTAAACAATGCGCATTTTGACCATACGACCAATAATTGTAAGCGAACAGTAACAAGTTGTTGCTTTCGTTAGATTAATTTTGGTAGGAACGATTATTGTATTGTTCTCTAAAATATTTAGGATATCCTAGTTGAATTCCCCTTCATTCTTCTTTTAAAGATTTTCTTTAAATATATTCGGTTTTACACACAATGTGAAAGAACTATACATTCTTAGTAACAAGAATCTACTGCCAGAGGATAAAGAAATCATTTAGATTTATAGCGGCGCATAACGATAGCAATAATTAAGCACCTTTTTACGCCAACAGTTCTGCCTGTAGAGTGATTGTTACTGAATCAATAATGTTGCACATGATCCTTATGGTATGCATGAGAGGCTAGATAACCAGAGAACATTGTCATATCCCCCAGTAATTGACAAGCTTTCTTTGGCGCATGATAACTACAGCAATTTAACTCGGCTCTTAGTTTCGTCAATCAATGCAATTGATCGGATTTGTTTCTTCAAAAAGTCAATTATATTACATTGTTAACACACCTTATGCAATATTGCTCGTGCTTGTAATTACTTCTCCTTATATAATATTTTTTTAAATATTATTTCACATGTGTTCAACTCACAGACGAGAAAATTCACAGACCGATTTCCAACAGGAGAAGTCCCAGCATGACCCTACACCAGGCACAAAAAGAAACTCGTCAGTTATATTCATCCTTGCTGTTCAATAACTTGATAATTTTGGATTATTCTGAAATATATATTTTGTTAATTAGACTTTGCTTTTTCATTTGACACCCTGTTCGTGAAAAACGAACAAGAATTGACCAAGATATGCGCCTCCAAAGCCTCAAACCCCAAAATCAAAAGTTGCATTTTGAACGATTTTCAATGGGAACACATTGCACACAAGCACAACGGGCCAATCAATAAAAGCACACAGTGTAACAGGCACAATTGAATCGTTAAAATTGCAACTTTTCATTTTGGGGTTTGAGAGTTTGAGGCGCATATCTTGGTCAATTCTTGCTCAATATTCACGAACAGGGTGTCAAATGAGAAAGAAAAGTCCAATTAACAAAATGCATATTTCAGAATAAAGTTATTATTATCAAGTTATTGAACAGCAAGGATGAATATAACTGACGAGTTTCTTTTTGTGCCTGGTGTATAATGAGGGCCAATCGTTCCATTAAGTGCGAGAGACAAACCCGATACGCACATACCGCATATTTTTACGGTCTTTTGCGTAAACACGAAGACATGCAAAGCTCTATCGCGTAACGCGATGCACTAAACGCTGGCTTGATTTGTTAGACACGCACGATCAACCCTCATGAATATACAAGAATTCACAGCAAAGGAAACTGTGCCTGTTGGTAAACGGTCTGTATGATTTCTCGTTTGTGCAAGGTTTCATATAAACTTTGTGTTTGCATCATGTTTAGCGCTTTAAAGCATAAACATATCTTACGACAGGGTCCATTTATAGTGCAATAAATATCACTCATGAACAAGTATCTACTTTCACAACTATATTCTGAACAACAATTCTGCACCTGATGATATTGTTTTTGATATTTTATATTATTTGATGATTCTTCACCAGGCAGTCCAGTGCGTGCCACAACAGTGCTGTAAATACGCCACAAAGCACGTTTTATTGTTGTAATTACATTACTATAGTTTCTCTTTTCTTAAGCGCATGGTAATAACTGTATAAAGTTTTATTTTAAGTCATCTAGACGGTCATTATTAAATTGTGATTCAAAGTAATGTCTGTTTATCATTTATAGAACTATCATTATCATTAATGGCCTTGTAGTTATTGGTATAAATATTAATGGCGTAATTCAAATTGGTGTTGAGGATAATTTTCCAACATAAAACCATTTCTCATTTCACACACATTATCTATTTACAATGGCCTTACATACACCTGCTAAAATCATTAGAAACATGAAACGGGATTCTATGCAGCGAGGAATCACTTGATTATGCCATCAGGGGCCTAGATAGTGTGTCATATTGTCAACGTTTGTAGTGGTTGTAATAAACGTTTTGCATTTTCGCACGTTTAATTATAGATCACATTAATTTAGTCCACACATTTCAAAATAACAAATGTATGCACGTAATGGACGCGCATATCCACAATAATACCTTAATTAAATAGTTTAACACTCGTTTACGCAAATACCAAATTGCATACGTGAACATTATTTTTTAAATTTATTTTTCACTTCAAGTATCATTTCCAAGGATAAAACATACAACTAAAAAAGATCGATTCACATTAACTGATTATATTGAAATACTAGCAAGTAACAAGTGATATAGTTTTTTCCTTCACAATATCGACCACATTAAAAAGGTGTCAGGGAGTGTGTCGCCTCTTTTATCTTTATACTATATATATTTAAACGATTAATGTACTCAATCGCTTTAAATTGCATATCTACGCTTTTGTAGCTAAACATTAACAGAATACATCAAAGATATCCACTATAAGGCTTCAAACACTTATGTCACCAAAACGCTTGTTTGATTTTCAGTATAAAAGAAGCACTACATATTAGCTCAGTAAACCTTGCTAAACTAGGTTGCTGATACCCGTTTGTGATATAAGCAATTTACAAAGGAAGCTTCCAATATACCTGGGTGTATCATGAGGAAAAGCGTGTCGTGTACTTGTACGCCCTGGGGTAAATTGTCAACCTTCAAATAGTCTTAGTAATCATCAAGTATCTAACAATTGACACGCAGGAAATCAAAGTCAACTAAGAGGAAATGTGAAGATGGCAAGAAGCAAGCCACTTATCAGTTTACAAACACAATCTGTTACTGCGCTTTATGGCAAAAACTGATAAATTTTCCGCACGTTTTTGTTTATTAGTTTTACTATCATCTAATTAAGAGTAAAATCAAGTGCCAAATACCTTTTTCTAATTGATGACTACTCTTTGCGCTCATTCTATCATATTAATCAACATTGGTCCCACCAGGTTTTCTAGAATTAGATACCAACAATCAAATACAGTCTGTCCACATAGATATTATTCCTTTGAATAAACCTTATTTATTCCTTTAAATAAAATCTGTGACATCGGGGGTCGATTGCGTCACACGCGAACGCGACGCGAAGCGTAAAGAGCGTGGTGCGCTCGGCAAGTACAAATCGCGCAGCAGTTGGCGCGCCAAAGAAGCATTGCACTGAAATAATTATTCTCATACCTCCAGTTTCCGAGGTCTGTTTACTTTGTACTTCTATGTGGACAGACTGTAGGGTTGGCCAAGCTTAAGAATCTTGATGGTCTTTTTGGTACACAAGCCACGTAGCTGTGCACCACAATAGCCTTATGAGTTTGGTATTTAGCCAATGATGAGGTAGAGCGCTTTTTGTCTGTGTTGGAAAATGCGCGCTACCTCAAAAAGCGCTTTTTGTTTGTGTTGGAAAATACCTCATTGATCAAATACCAATCGCTCGTCGCTCAGTGATAGAGTATAAATTCAGCTTAATGCGGTAGAGGGGTGTGCTTGTTTGTTTATTAAGATCACATAAAAGCTATGAGATGTGAAATTTGTGAGGTAAACTGATAAATTAGTTTCAACATGAAAACAAATCACGCATTTGTCAATATCCCTCACTTTCCCATAACCACTTAAGAGAGATTTTCTGAGAAATACTGATGCTATGGGAAAAAGGTGGAAGATGGGGGTCAGCAAATTTCAACCATATTTTGGCAATTTAATAAGTTTGGATAAGTGTTCATAATAATCAGTATAAAAAAATCTGCTATGCCCCCTCCTGGGAAATATGGGCCCCTAAAATATGCCCCCTAACACGTATTTCCCTGACTTGTAAAATGCCGTTTTATGCCATTTTTGAACACATTTTGGCACCTAAGACAAGCATCTATGAAAGTAAATTTTTCTACACATCTTGTTTCATCCTTTGTCTTTATCAAAAAAATATAAAACAACAAATGTTTATATTGGGATGTTCCATTTATGAACAGGGTGGGGCCCATATTTCACATTTTACAACTTTTGAAAAAAGTGAAATATCCCTCTACTTTGTGACGTCATTGTAGGAGTTCCTCAATCTTTCTCAAATTGTTCATTACAGGAGAGAACCTCTGTACATAGGTCATTTATATAATGCAATAAAAATCATGGAGACTTTTTTACTTTTCATTGAACACAAACATGGATTTTCCCAATATGTGACATTGGTATAATGATGCTGTATATAACGCCAACATCAAATATAAGATCTTTTCACTGTAGCAGTCCCTTTTCTTGAGCCAATAGTCAGTTATTCCATTGAGGAGTTAAGAACCACATTTAAGAATGCAAATCAAGTACAGGGTAGGTGTTCTCTTTTACAGCATATTGGTAAAATCGCCAGTAGATAATGCTCCTTGAATATGAGCCCCTCTCATGTCACAAGCTCGTATTCATACATGTTAGTGGTATTATGATTATTATGAAAATCACAAGCTCCTATTCTGATTCTTAATCATTTCACATGCGTCAGCGCCTATCTCAACATGAAATTACAAAATGCCTGGGTTTCAAAAAAGAATGTGCACAGCAAAAATCCAAAATGGCCACATTTTCCCCTGAAAATCACATTTTTAGCCATAACTTAGTCATTTTTGGGTCTTTTTAGCAGGTTCTGGTGTCTAGTCTATGTTTTTTTGGTCAATCAATCTATTTATGCAGTTAGAAGTAGTCTCAAATCTTCATGTGTTGAGTTACGACCATTTCTGACCCAATGCACCTTTTTTATCCAAATTTTGAACCAGGCCCATAGACCTCATATTTAAATTACAGAAAAAGCTAGACAACAGGTAAAACTTACATAACACTATAAATTGGAAAAACGAAATAGACACACAACATACGTTACATCAAGTAAAAAATTTAGATTTTTGCACTGCAGACTTTTATACAATTTTGATAGTTTAAGGTTAAATACAATTGATTTTCAAGGCTTGATTCCAGAGGGGCGTAAGTTAATAATGGAAACAGCCATGCAGAAAAGAATGAACTCACGCGTACAATAGTGTTTCAATCTGAACTAGGGCCACGGACAAACCGCGGCTCGTGAGTCATCCTATATGTTGCAGGGATAGGGAAGGGCGACCATGATAGGACCATATGGGCTGATGGGGGGGTGTGATTGTGGGCAGCCGTTTTCGGCAATTTTCCTTTGGATTTTCTAAATTTTCAATTTTTAAAATTATCCTGGATGATATCTGTCGTGAAATAAATCAACTTGCTTCTATAGGCTATAATATGCCTAGTATGCCTATTTATACCCTGATTATGCAATATATAGGCCTACAACAATAACTACAACAACAGTAACAAAACCAACAACCAATATTTTGTTAATCTAATTTGTAAAGATATATTCATATGCCGCGCCTATTAGACTAGTATAGCCTAAAAATTTCTGAATTATATAATGAAAAAAACAAAAACGGGCAAAAACAATCAATCGCTGCAGTCAGAAAGAAAGAAACGAACAAGAAAAAAGAAGAAAAAAAGTGAGAGAAAAATAAAATAAAATAGATGGAATGGACCACATAGGGACTCGAACACGTACCAAGGTTTTCCAGCTCAAAACTATAGTATTATATAGTCGAACGTGAGTCTGAGCGCGCTAACCGATTGAGCTACTGAGTGATCTGTGAAATCGATTGATCTCAAACTGACAGACTATTATGGAATAGTGCATACCAGGCTCTTATGATAAACAATCTCATCACCGCTGTAAATGTCGGAGGTATCGATGGCGAAAAACCTCGATTTTTGCAAAAGTAGCTTAAATTTGGAGTGAAATTCAAATGGTAAAGGAATCGACATACTTTTGAGAAATAATGTAGGCAGTTAGAAATCAAAATCAATGTTCCACAATCCAGATATCGATAATGTAACATAACAGTGTTTTGTGGTACAAGATTCTCGAAAATTGTTCCCAAAACGGGCTAATAAAATTTAATCGGTACTGTATTTGGTTCTTCCCCATGGCAACATTATTTCTTTGGTCGATTTGTAGTACAATACAAAAAAGGAGAAAACAATCACTCGGCGTAGTTTTATACGGAGCGAATATTTGAAAAAAACTGCATGGAACGTGTTTTTGATCTTGTGAACATGGTGCGTAAAAATGATTTAAACGAAGAATTTTCAAACGGATTCTAAAAATTTGTATAAACACACAAAAATAATGTTAAGATACATCCATGCACCAACATTTGGCTCACTGCAATATTTGATTGCTGAGAAAACGCGGTTTTAGAGAACAACTTTATACTTCTTTTATACGTTTTTTATACGTTTCTTCGTGTAACCTTAATGGATTTTATTGTATTTACATTTTTAGCAATTTCTTGCATTACAAAAGTTTGTATTACACTTTATATTACTGATTATACAAGGCTTCTTTAATTGTGAGCTAGGATAATTCAACGAGAAGGCAGTTTACATGGCAACGGCCATATATACTAATTTTAAAGCAAATTTCCCCAGTAACATTTGACAAATTCCCTCAACATGTGAACATGACCTAAACATTTTACCCGGAATAGCCAGTATCAGGGATAATAAATTCTCTCTTTTTTTACACTGTCAGTATGGGAGAGCTCCAACTAAGCCATGTGTATTGACCCTTGACCTTCTACGGTGACATTGGTATGTTAAAATAAGATAGGTAAGAACATTTGTTATCCCCAATACTGGCTATTTGGGAGTAAAATTTTTAAGGACATCTCCACAATATGAGGTAAAATTTAAAAAAAAAAAACATAATATAAATGTCTACTTGTTATGTTGCTACGGAAACTGATAAGTGTCACAGGCACAATCTCAAACTGCTGCATGATAGTGTCCTAGATATCATCATCACATGTGGTCGCTGCTAACTTTCATCTCCGGTATCAGTACCAACGCGTATCAGGTGATCCACTCGAAGGTTTTGTCCCCCGCGTTTCATCCCCATTATCATCAAGGTAAAACCCAATATACCAACTTTTGTTGCCTCCCTCATCATAGATGACAGCAACAACCTTTTTCTGTGACCTATGACCTTTGAATTTTGGGCATCCGGCAGTTTGACCCCAAATTTTGAGCAATTTGTTGCATTAAAAAAGTTTGTATTACACTTAATGAGTATATTATTGATATATGGATTCTTCTTTAATACATTTTAAGTTACATGTATTAGGAGATTTTCAAAGGGAAGGCAATTGCCATGGCAATGGCCATTTATACTAATATTTAAGCGAATTTCCCCAGTAATCTATGATCTTTGAATTTTGGGCATGCAGTTTGACCGCAAATTGAATCATTTTCTTCATTTTGAGCAATTTGTTGCATTAAAAAAGTTTGTATTACACTTTATAAGTATACTATTGATATACATGGATTCTTTAATTTTAAGCTACATGTATTGGAGATTTCAAAGAGAAGGCAGTTGTTATGGCAATGGCCATTTATACTAATATTTTAGCGAATTTCCCCAGTAACATTAAGCAAATTCGATTTCCCAAGAAAAGTATAGGCCCTCTCCGAAAACCTGCTAACAGAGCCCGTTTTAGTACTAATTTCGATGTTGAAATAGCAGCATCACTTTCTAACATTTGTTAATAAAAACTGAACCTTACCTGTAAAGATAGACAAAATTGGAGCTTAAGTGAAAATTTAGGCTTTATTTAATACAGCTAAAAATAAAGAAAACTATTGTCATGCGTGGTAGAATTGCCGCTTAAAAATGTTGATTTTTACATGCTTTTCACTATGATGGAGAGGTTATTTGGTGGTCTGCGCCCCCTTAATAGACAGAGGTCACTCAGATGAAAGTGAGCAGTTTACTGGTATATTGACCATCAAAGGATCCTCAATACAAACCCCAAAATCCATATAATGTGTCAGCATTTTTGGTATTTCAAAAATCGAGAATCATAGATACATAAGCGTTTTTATGTTTAACACAATAACACCCTTACTTGATCAATGTAGTGTTCCAATATATTATTGTCTTTGTTGTTTAAAACTACATAGTGATAGAAAATAATTATTGTAGGCCCTACCTGCGTTCCTTGGATGAAAAAGGTAATATTCATTTGAGGGTGCATAAAGCATGATGCAAAAAGGTTATTTTTAAATCAGCACAGACAGAATTTTAGTACTGACCCGGGGTACTGAACCCCTTAATAGAATAGTCCTGTTCTATAAGCATTTATCCAACACAATTTAGGCTCCAATTTATTATGTAATAGTTTTGTTGATGTTGTTTACTTCTGATAGGCTCCCTTTTCATCAAATTTCATTTTTAAACTTAGAAAAATCACCGTACCTAGTTTAGCATGAAAATATCGCAATTTTGCACTTTTCTGAAAAAGAGCATAAAGTAAGATGTGCTCATTTTAAAACGAAAAAAGTCTCCACGATTTTTATTTGCTCAATTGTTCAACCTATATCTACTTTATCCAATAAGTAAATAACTTTGACAAAAATATTGAGGAACTCTCACAATCATCTTGCAAACTTTGCTTCAAAATTAGCATTTTGCACTTTTCTGAAAAAGAGCATAAAGTAAGATGTGCTCATTTTAAAACGGAAAAAGTCTCCAAAATATTGAGGAACTCTCACAATCATCTTGCAAACTTTGCTTCAAAATTAGGATTTTTCACATTTACACAATTGCTGAAAAGGCCATTACACCCCTCTCTGAAAATGGAACAACCCAAATGTTGTACAAAGAACTTTTAGTTGTTATGTCGAGACAAAATGTGTATTATTACTGTGAAGTATAAATAAAATGTCTGCAGATGCGCGTTATTACGTGGCTCTAATCAAAAGTTAGTGCACATTTCAAAGTTTTTGTGTCTGAGAAGACAATCATGGGGGGTCAATTTGAGGGGGTCCAGTATCTCCCAGTGGGGGTCCTCACAATTTTTAAATACCTCCACTGTAAATACTCATGGACAGATGTTTGATTGACAAAATATGAACAAAATTTGTTGACCCCCATCTTCCACCTACCATCTGAGTCTATCGGATAAACCCTCTTAATATGATCATGTAGAGTTTAAACGCCATTATATGCGCTCTACAAATTATTTGTAGACTTTATGGGGAGAATTCGTGTAGTTTAAAGGCACATTGTTAATTTACTTACTATAGACTTACTATTCTTATGTTTGGGGAAACAACATCTGCCAGAAGGGCTGATGATGCGTTCAAGATTGGAAGTGAACATAGTAATATTTTTCAAACATAATTTTAAAAATGAAACCAAATAGCAGAATGTGCACTTATTTCATTAAGCCTGTTATTACACAGTTTAGAGAGAATTGTTCTGAATACCGTGTGAATCACACACGTTTATCACGTTTAAATCCATATCACGTTTCTCCATACTTATAGAGAGTGTAGACAATCATTTGCTATTTCAAAACAAGAATCCTATCCTTTTTTGTTTCCTATTTTTGACAATTCGTTTTCTATAGAAATGCCACCTTCTAGAAACAAAAGTTAATTGCATGGTTAACACCCTCCCACGGTATATTTTAGGATTTTATCATATTCTCTAACTGTTGTTGTTTCCTAATTTTGATAATTCGTTTGCAATAGATATGTCACCTTCTAGAAACCAAAGTTAATTACATGATGCACACCCTCCCACGGTATATTATAAACGTTAATTCCACATTGCCACGTACACAACACATACAATGGATACGTTTGATGGACACCCTTAAGCGAGAACAAAGTACATTCCATTACTCGCTTCACCTTTTAATGAGCATTCAATTATTTATTCACAAAGGACTTACACTATTTAACCAGTTTCACTGTCATTTGCTACTGAAAGCAGAGGTATTGTAAAAAAATATATAGGCAAAATAATAATTTCTTACTTTTAATTCATTATTCTATTTTGTTTGTATTGATATAATACTTTAAACAATAATATGTTTTCCTACAATTAATTTCTGTCAACCATAAACAAGTGTATTGTAGCAAATCTAATGCCGGAACCTTGAAAGTAATGTCAGTATATCGAAGGGTTAACGTAAGAAGCCACTATCGGTAATAGCGGCACTATAGATATTTGATACGAAATCTATATCATATGTATTATTATACACATGTTAACATATGACACACAGTAGCTATTGTAGATGAGACATTCGTTCACAAACCCTTCGATATCATAGTGTTTCCCTGACTCAAGAAGCATGTACACTAACATCTCGTTTTATACATCAGTGAAGAATGGAACAACAAATAGTATACCATTTATTGTAGCTACGGACTAACTGTGTCTACATACACACCACCAGGTAATACACTGCTGCCAAGCTACTTCATTGATACTATAGAGTATGTGTGTGTGGGTACTCTAAAGTACACACATCGGAATCACACATACGAGAGTATACGCACACTGGTTCTGAGTTGGTATTGCACTGGTACTCTAGAGTATCCACAAAGTAGCTGGGCAACAGTGTACCTCTGGGGTTGGCAGCAATATGAATCAGGTAGTGTACTCTGGCATTGGCAGTAATACGAATCAAGTAGTGATATTCCACTTAATCAAGTAGTGATATGCCACTTAATATCCATTAAAAGATACATTAATAAACTTTAAACATCCCATATCATTGTGTAACATTTTATTTACAAAATGACACAAAAACACTTAGACGGGTGTATTGGTGATGTTAAGTAGGTGCTATAGTTATCATTATTTGCCTGTTCTTGGACGTCATTTCAGCTTTATTTTTGTTAACTGTCATAATTATTATAATCTGTGTGTATGTTGTATTTTTTGTTTTTAATTATATAGATCGGATTACAAGCAATTATGGTAAATTGTATGTTGTGACTGGAATTCCATTTTCATCAACAAATGCAGTCAAAATATTTAAATATCTATGACCATCCGTCGAATAGAATAAAAATAATTGTATTTAGATACACGGCTTTTAAGTTTAATATTTTAGTCAATTTTCTCTGGAATATTTTTTAAAAGTAATATTGATTTCAATAAAATACTTTGCAATTTGAAGCTATCTTTATGATACAAAAGCTTCGCGCTTCGCTAGGACCAATATCAGTACACCGCTTTGCGTACATTAATTATAACGCCTACTTCAAGTCATTGTCATATCCTTAGGGACCTATATCTTCGATTTTTATACATTATAGGAAATTATCTGTGTACAATATAACGTTTACGATGTCGCAATTTAAGTTTACTTACTTCCTATATAGCCCACCTGATTTCTCTAGAATAACTCTTAGCATATACAGTAACTATAGCAACACACATTTGTCACGCTTGGTTTCATGCTAATAATGACTGATGCTGTCTTCTCGTTCATTTTGGCGCGCAAAACAAAACATTACATGTCATTTATGGATCTAGCGGCGAATTTAAGGATCGATTTTTGTTTCGCCCAAATTCACGTGTTAAACACGTTGCTTTTGTTCCTATAAGCACACATTGTATGTCCGTGCGATTGGAAATTTGTAAAGAGGCTGTAAATTTAGTAAAGTGACTTCTAGCTAGGCAATATCCGCTACCTCCGGCTGTCAGGGAACTGCATGAAATATAATTGTTATGTAAGGAAATACGATGGCTCCCATTTTTGATTTTTAAATTAAAGCCTTAATGTACGATCTTTTTCAGAATTTACCTTTATTTTTTCAAACCCGATATTTTGGCATATTTGTTATACTTACACATGTTCTAACTTAACTCTATGAGCAAACTGTCAAATTCGCCCTATTTGTAGTAAAACGGGATGATTTTCTGTTGGTCCGACATAAAATCATAATTTTTTAGATTATGATTTTATGTCGGCCACGATCGCAAACCGTAGACTCCTACAAAACTAGTTTGGTAGAACTGGCCACGTAGGAGACTAACTCTGAGGCCGCACTCGCTGTCCTAATCCAAATAATGCGAGATGTTTCGAGTGATAGAGGTGAAGTTTATGATGTTGTTTCTTTGCAAATTCCCAATGTTTTTCGCGTCCAAATGTATTGGGAACTTTCATAATGATTGCATATTATCATTTTGGAAGAAAAAAAGAAACATCTAAAAATTTAAAAAGATCGTACATTAAGGCTTTAACTTTTGTTGTTAAAATTGTAGATATATATACTCTATAACATTATGAAACCGATATGAAACATTCTATACAGAAGCAGCGGTTTATCCAAGTGGGGACATCAAAGAATTTAAAAACAAGACGCTTACCCGTAGTTTTGGCCACTGTTGTGTTCTTGTTGCTTGCCTATAAACCAATCACATGAGCGCGAGCTGGCACAAACTTGTATCTGAGTCCAGAAGTCCACCTCGTCCGACTTCGAGCCAACTGAGCCGAATGTAAAATGTAAAATGTAAAATGAGAAAAATGGTAGGGTATTCTAAAGGATACAATTTTTGGATCAAATGTGAGATTTAATTGCCTGTTTTCGATAAATTGTTTTTAATTGGATTTAATTTGACTGGAACCGGACCGGAATCGGTTTTGAGTCCTAGTCCTTTTTTTGTCCAAGTCGGAGTCGAGCTGAGCTGAGCCGAGCAGAGTCCGAGTCCGGGCTCGAACGATAAATCAGGGGTTTATACTGGGTATGATCCAAGAAACAGTGATAAACGGTCGTCAATCCCGGTATTATTGAACTTAAAGCAGCTATCTAATGCATGATGCATCTACAACATACGCCCATTTTTCAACTTCGAGATAACCCACAATTGTGTTAAACAAGTGAAATGGGTTAAACTGCGTTCATCTTGGACTCACTTATTGATTAAATTCATGCTAATCCCAAAGGGTATTTGTTGTAAAATGCGTATTGCATACAATGACCTAAGAGCGAGGTGCTTTAGCAAACTACTAGTATTTTACATTTTCTTCTATGAATTACGTAATTAGGTTTAGTGTGTACAATAAAAAGCAACATCTATGTCGAAACTTCAGAGTTTTCCATTATCATATTTTTTTTCTAAAAGCGCCTTGGGACTGAACACAAACTAAACGATACATAATTTGATTTTTTATTGCAATGAAGTTCCTAGCGTTAAGTGATGTTTAGAGGGTACTTGTAAGATTGTTCTCCAAACATGAGGATATTTTATAAAACGGTTATTACCGACAGTTACTTTAAAATAGTCACAATTTCGGAAATGAAATGTGCTTCAACATCCCTTTATTGTTATCATTTTTAACCCTTAAACTCTCTCCACGCGGGTGTCGAATACAGACGACAAGTTCCAATTCTTTTACAATTTTGGTTCAATGTTTCTCAAGATTTTATTTTGAAGGCTATAGCTAGCAAAATCAGACAGCAGTTTGTGTTGGGTATTGTTGGTTAGGTCATCTTAATTTAATTGTTTGTTTCAAAGCCCCCACTTTTTTTCCATGTTTTTATTTTATTTGTTCAAATCTTCCAATCTTCTGATAAATAATTTTTTACGTCTCACGTATCATAAAAAATTGTACACCTTGACCGTCACAGTGAAACCTCCTTGAGAGATGAATATGTGGTTAATTCTTGTCGATGTCAGACGTGAGATTTTTGTGTGTTCGATTTGGAAGAGAATCTTAGTAAGATATGTCAAAAGCTCGTCCGACAGATGAAAAAAAAATAAAGGAAAAAAATCTTTAAATACAACTCGTATTCCGCATTAGGTTTTCAACTTGGAAACGGCTTTGAGACAAACTTTTAAATTAAAAAGGAAGCAATCTTAACAAGAAATCAATTTTAACAGTTGCAAATTACTCCATTGGACGCCCTATTGATTTGAACACAAAGCGTTCTTGAACAAGATAAGTACATCGCCGCGCCATGCTTTGATAAGAACATCGAAATGCAACTTTTGATTTCATTCCTTACTTGGGTTTTAGATCTTAAATTCTCAATCGATTTCAACAAATGAGGTCTTCAAGGTATTGCCTGCTGGTTTTAGTTATGACATACCTGTCTTTATTTATGATATAGGGCAACATAATTGGTACCTTAATTCTATTGCGGTCAGTATTTTGAGCCATGATATTATCAACACTGCTACTATTTTATTTCCCGCCAAATCAACACCGATGTCTTGTAAAGAGTGTGGCCAGCCGTAATTGCTACAAGAAAAGAAAGCAACAAAGGTAGAATGACAGACGCGAAAGAAGGGAATTATAATCAAAGCAAATAGAGGTTCAGACGAAAGAAATAAGGAAGCAGGTAAAACAATAGGAAAGTGGACTATACTACTGTTTTCGAGATAACATTCATTACACGAGGTGTTTTATCTGTAATGACCATTATTTTGCTTAACACTGAGTATCCGCTGGAACCTAGACTCATGCTCTCTTTTATACACCCGTAAATTACGCATTGGAAACAAATTGACAACATTTCAAATAAATTGCTGAAAAGGATGAAACTGCGCTCATAATTTTGCTATTGTTATGAACATAGAGGAAATTAACAATATAGGTAGCAATAAACAGAATACACACGTGGCGTCACAAAATTTATGCCGAGTTTAAGGGAACTGTGGCACTTGTATTGATTTAATAACTGTTCAGAATTTCTGGGACTTGTTAACTTCTGAATGAAGTTTCCTCACTTTCCGTTATATTCTCCTAGGACAATGTACTGAGTTGACGACTGAACAGTTTCTTACGCATTTTGCACATACCGTTTGCAATAATATCGTTTGAAGGCGGTTTGAAGGTGATACCGTCTTTTGTGGTTTTTTTCTGGCGCCATTTTGATGCAGTCATTTCTTTTTATTAACTGTATCAAAAGGCCAAAGCTACATATTCAGAGTAAATTCTGCCCTACGTTACTGAAAGAGCACATCACAAGCATACACTTTAATCAGCAGTAACTCGTAATCATCAATTTCTCACATGACTTGAGAGTTATGAAACTGTTACGCTTCGATACCATCAGATTCCTTGATATCTTTAGTAAAATCACTGGTCAAGATACCCATAGAGGCCCAATATATTCAAAATCAAAGCCTAGTCATTAACACCAAGGTTAAATATATAGGAGTTAACACATTCTGTGCGATCTCCATCTTCAGATTTGGAAAGGGACCTTTAAAAATGTGACCCATATGTTATATATTTGATATAATGTATTAAGAGGACGCATTGTGATGTACAGTAACTACCAATTGCTTGACTGACTGAAGTATATAGTTCTTATTCTTGTTCTCACCTGTAGAATATATATACAGTGTAGATACTTGTACCTGGGACGAGTATACCATAGAGCTCATACCTTTATCATGATAACGTAAAATATGCTATTCTGAAACGAAAATGCATCTTTTACATTTCTTCAAATATTTCCCATGAGGTATCACAATGGACCACAATGGCCTCATCCCAATGGCATAGTTCAATAACCTCAATTGAACACTCATAGTGCAATATTTGACCTCAAGTTGCAGAGTATGAGTTTTTGTACTCAAATTTTCAAAGATCATACAATGAATGTACAAATGTATTGAGGTTAAAGAACGGTGCCCTGATAGATGAGCATGTTGTGGATCCTAGTGAATACATGATACTTTATCACAAATGCGTTGAACGTTTTGATTAGAAAATAATAATCAGGCCACGGATATACGCACGTGACTTGTACCATTAACAATCATCTCGAATGTAAAACGTAAGGTTATGATTTATGACTTGTATAAACGATAAAATATAACTCATTCATCGATGTGAGATGTATATCTCTTACTCCTATGTGACTTACGGATAAAGCTAACGGTCGTCTTTCTCTGCTTATAAGAACGAACATATCTCGTTTACATTTCAACCCACATACGTGCCCTCGTGTACATTCATGACACAAACGTAAAAATAGGGATTATTGCTCCCTTACATTAAAATAACACAAAAATGAAACACATGTACTACTTACCCTAATAATCTCAACTTTAGCTGAAGTAAGACGCACCAGTGTTTAAAAATTGATTTATTGCAATATTATTACATTTTGTATCAATTGGAACGACTCTTAAAAATTAAAGAGATTTAGAGAATTGCTTTAAACTTTCAGGAGTAGATACTACTTTACAACAAGGTTGTACAGATCCGGAACAGGTATTTCTACCCTGCCCGACCGTTTAGAAGAATTTTTGGGCATAACAATTAGGACGCCACTTTCGTGTACTCGCACTGCGCAGTAAACGCACTACATCGGCATAGAGTGTTTAAAAATCCAATAAATAAAGTGTGTAACTTCCTTATAGTCAGGAATTCTGGAGTTCTTACAGGATAGGCCACATGTTTGTCAGCGAAGTCATGGATCTCGTGAATATCTCATGATAGATTGCAGACGATGGTAGACTAAATCACGACTGAGCGTTGTAGTGATCTAAGTTTGCCTTTTCATGTGTACATTCGCAAGGATATAAATACGGCTCTGATATTACACATGTTGCACGGAAAAGAGTAAGCTCTTGTAAAACTTCCCACACAATTGTAATTGCACCCAATTGTTCAATTCCTGGTTTTTGGTTTTAGTTTTGGTCACGTGGTTTCCCGTTGTCATAACTAAGTTATCATTGGAAATTTTATTATCGATTGCTTTGTCTTAAAGAAAGCCATGTTTTCATTTTCGGTTTCCTTTTTAGTGTCTTACGTAATCATCTGACCGCTTATTGTCCCGGCTAGAGTCAGCTGATCAAAGCAAATGAAAGAAGTCTGAGAAAACACATTGTGGTTTTCATACCCATTTATAAAGGAAAGTGCATTCATTGATTCATTTTAAAGACATAATTAATATCATTTTACCATTCCATTTTCGTCTTGATTAAAAAAAATCAATTTATAATTTACCAAAGATTTGAATGAACAGGTATTCTCGTACGAGTGTTACTATAAATTGACGGCTCATCAAATCCACAGACTACAGTAATTCAATTGTGTCGTAGATCAATACTATTTTGTTAACTCTGGTCCCTATTTTAGGCATTGATTACGGTTAAAAGCTCTTTAACTTTTCGCGTAAAACCCCAAGACGATTTGGAATATATTGTAAGCTCTTACATCTAATAAATATACGCTTTTAGCTTTCCGGCTGGGCTTTCACAATATACAATGTATTTCGTGGCTTTAAGCTCCCACGTCCACCTGACAAACATCAATAACAACCTGTTTCCTTTTCCTTGAAATGTCTCATTTTTGCTATAAAAACATTGTTAAATTTTTAAGGAGTCCAGGGAAGCATTACCATTTTTTCGCTACAATACAGTTTAGTCAGAAATAAGAAAACATAAAAAATGTATATACGGTTCACTTGCCTATCAAGCACCCAGGCACACAAACCACCTGTTTCGTAATACGCCTGGAACCGCAGACTATCAATCTGTCAATCACATCAAGACATTTCCTCAATCATTCCCGCGCTTTTTTCTAATCTCCTCTGCGTTCCAGACTGCTATGTTTATCCAATATGACGTCTTACATTGGAAGTTAATCACGTGAATGATTTGAGGGTAGTTACATGTAGCGCAACCGATCAACGTATAAGACTTGATGAAACAGGAGAGGTGAAACATAAATCATAACAACGCAAATACAACAATGCCTGACTGTCCCTCCATGACATTCTGCGATTTGCTTCGTCATTTGAATGTAATGTACTGTCCATGCTATTATACAAAAAATACAATCCACCATTATGTTTGTGTTTAAGGGGGTCAGATTTGATATTATGTTTTGTACATCACATTAAGCCATGTATCAAAATAATAAGTTTGAGTGATTTTGATATTAGAAGCAAAACATGTGTCACAAAGGCGAGAACAATATATGGTGGCAACCATAACGGGGGATGATATAACATCTAGACACCCCTCAAACATTCACTGGAATTGTTTAAAAAATGCAAGCTTTCTCTTGATCTCAACATCTCAACATCTTCATTTTGTTTGATAGGATAAAAAGTGGGGGCTGGGGATGAGGCTGACAATCTGGTCACACCCTTTAATTTGGACTATCACACATTTAAGCAGACCGTTTATATACCGAAATATGTTATTCGCTCAACTTCGTAATAATAGAAATACTTTGTGCATTTAGGAATATAACATTTAGGAGTTTTAGATTAACTTGTGCTATCCCTAAGGCGACGCTTAAACTGAAGAGCCATTCCCGTTTCATTCAAATCACTTGACTCGTTCTACGAAAAAAAAGTGCGGATTGTTATTTGAAAGTGGCTTGGTATATCTTGAATCGGTGAATCTCCAAATATTTATAGCAATCACGGTTTAGTAGGTGGAATGGTTCCTGTATTCAGGCGACACGTTTTTCTTCACAGCTTTTCACGTGTCTAAAACTACTGTAAGACAAGTCGAACAAAACTAGATTATATTTATAATTTTTATAACCCACTCAGAAACAATGTACTGCTTTTACCGGAGCTACTACAAATTTCGGGAAAATATAAAACTTTTCATATCAAATAAAACGACAATCTGGGCAAAAGGACTGGGTTTATGTATCTACTACTGTCAAACATATTTACATGTAGAGTATTATCTCTAACTAAGACATACCCTTTTAGGACAACGACATCTTAGCATTCTCGTTTACAAAAGAATGGATCCATTAAGGGTAGACAATGTATTGTTGGTCGAAACAACCAAAGAAATCGATTTTCTTTATCTAGATCAATATATTATTGAAAAATAACATCTTGATGTTTTGTAAAAGTTCATTCTACAAATCATATAATTTGAAAACTTGCTTAATTTATTGTTGTTAATGAGTTATGTACGTTTTACAAAAGTGTTGTTGTTTCAGCCCTATTTACAACATATCTAAAGAACCACAGGACCTACAAAAGTATATCTGTGATATTTGAATTCTTCTACACACTCGCTATGAAATGAGCAATGCAGTTTTTGCCAAAAAGATGCTGTGAACTACCAAATCACAACAGTTTAAAATAGTTCATAACATTCATTCATTTGTTGGTTGAGTGTTGGTTTTTTTCTTTGTTTGTTTGTATCCATGCAGGTAAGGGAAGGTTAACGGACAATAATAAGTTAATGAAATTAAACACACCAAGACACAACTTCATTCAAATTTACAAATATCCTTGAAAATCTGATGTTCATGCTTGAGTAAAAGTTAAGAATAAGATTTACAATGCTTTTGGATTACCCAAAGTAAAAAATGGGATTAAAGGGCATACGTCATTCTGTACTTGTATTATCGTATGATGTCACACATGATGAATTTCGTGGAGTAACCCCCGGCTAAGTATATTTGACAAACATTATCAATGCTCACTTTTGTGCCACAGAGACAAAAAACCAAACACTATTAATATTAACTGTTGACGTTTCTCATAATTATGTTTTTTACAATTTTATATAACTCATATAAATACACGACGCTACAAAATATGTTTGAACACGAAATTCAGCATCTGTGCCAAATTTGTAGCGAACACACATGTCCTAGCATATTGCAACGGATTTAACAAAAGCATATTATATATCTGTGCGAAATCCTACGCAAAGAGGTGTAGAATACATGAAGACAGATATTGTGAGTATCATCATAAGACGTAAATGCCATCTCAAAATACGAAGGTGAAATAACAAATGAAGTTTTATGGACGAATCTGGGATATTTGAATACATTTATCCATCAGCACTAGAATGTTTATGTAGGCCAGAAATACGAAATACCATTTTCCATAACCTATTTTAATAAATCGTAACAATACGTTTTATATAATCAAAGAATGTACGCTGAACACGTGTTTTTAAGGATTCTAGGAGAATATATTATGGGTATAGACTAAATTTGAATAAAAAATTGAAAAGCCAAACCGTGGAGATTTATCTATTTATTGTCCGCATTCATCTTACTACTCTAAATACGAGACATAAACCAACCTGTTAGCACTACCTGTCGATCTAACATTGCCTCTGATTGGTCAATTACATGATATCTTCACTTTAATCACCAATCAGAATGGAGCTTAGCAAATAATTCACCCGAATTTTTTTTGTGTGGCGAAATTATTCTAACAATGTTGCTGATTGGTCCAATTGATAATGAAAAACGGGGTTAAGTTAGTTTTCGTTCGTTTTAGAAATTTGATTAAGCAATTCATTTTTAATATTCTGCACTTTTCATGAGACCTTGAGTATTATTTATTTTAATTACGGACATGCGTTGCAACATTTAATTGTAGGAAAGTTGAAACCTTTTAGAATTACGAAAAAGTCACGTTCAACTAAAGTGAACAATCAGTTTGTTGCTCTCAATAGCATGAATAGTGAGTAGTGCTAGGTAACCAAACTGTGACAGGTGTCAACATAATATAATAATGATGTTGCGATATTGATGATGCAATTGGTATCTATAAGGTTGATAAGATCGACTTTCGAATGGATACCTATAGTTTGATCAGCTCGTAATCGGCGGGCCTCATAACATCGCGGAATAATATCAATATATTTTATTTTAAGAATTTATTTGAGAAATATCACAAATTATTCATTCAAGTCCTATACTTTGTCTACTTTCTTCAACACGCACATTATAGTCCATACGGACTATAGAAAATCTGAGCTATCTCCATGCTATAAATCTGACGTGTTATATAATAACTGACGCGGCATTTGATTTCTTAATGCACAAATAATGTATTTCTATTTGTAAAAATCAACGAAATTTTCATCCATTTGAAGGTCGAATCCAATCTGAATATTTTGACACATTCTTTTATATCATTGACGGTGTCAATGTCAGTGCAATTTGACTTTCTCAATTGACATGAGCGTGAGACAATAAATATTCATTTTTTAACTCCGGATTTCAAAATTTGAAGGTTATCAGTATGTCGCCGCACATTTACCCCATGATGACAATGCTTTGGGTTACAAAGTTACCGAGGGTGTTCATTTCATTGAAAGTATTAGAGTGAAATGTGTCGAAATGATTCTTGCTAAAAACAATGACTAAACTGAACACTCTGATTACAATAACGAGCGAATGATTGAGTTCCCACGATATTGCTTCATCTCGAAACTACACTAATATCCCCATACAGAACAAGGTCATTTGGCTTCCAACTGTCACTCTACTTCAGTTGGAAAAACAGTCATGTTGTTTCAAATCAAAAATTGTGAAATATTCAAGTAGCAATGATTAAACAAAAACAAGTCAAGCCTATTATAGTGACTATCATTTAATAAGGCGTCTGTCACTATTTCATTGATATGCCATTCAAACCTCTTCAATTAAGAAATCAAATGGCGCGTCAGTGATTTATAACATGGAGATAGCTAAACAGATTTTCTATTTCGATTGCGATCAATGACATACACCCACCCTATTACCAGATTAATGACAATCTTAGTTTTTTGCTTTCTGCCACCTGTTAACGATATTAAGAAATTAATCGTCTTTTTCTATCTATATGCATTAATCATTCTTATCCTGGCCTGCGAGCAATCATTTCAGCGCTTTAGTTTTTATTGCTTCAAAAATTCACTGTTAGGAGGATAACTTTATTCTCAAGAAATTCACAAAACGAGCAGTAAAATAGTTAAATTCAAATGATTTCTTGCGGGCGTATCTTTCAATACGGAGATAATTGCTGAATATAAAAGGTCCCAGGACTTGATGACAATACAATCATCTTTACTCCTAAGTGTCTTCAGAGAATGGTTGCTCCTCTATCCAATAGGGGCACATCAATTAATTATTTGTCTAAAACATTCTGTCATGCAGATATATGCCACTGTTATAGTTTTTGCACTACATAGAAAAATCGTCACTCACTTATTTATATCGTTCACTTAATGATATATGGTATCGTAGTTGTGTATAATATGTGTAGACTATTGACGCCCGCGTAAGGTGTTAAATTACCACCGATCTTTTATATATGTGATGCAATGTTTGTTAAATGTTATCATTTAGATAGTGTCTATTATGACTCAAATCCACAGTGAATTCTTTGCATAGCTCAAATTGCACAGGCGACATTACACTACACATGTACAGGTATCCCGCCATTTCTGGGTTATTTACCAGCCATTTTTATCTCTCAGTAACAAATATCACTCAAGTAATTTAATATCACGTTTCATAAAGCGAGTAAATATCCAGGCCCGGTCTTTATTCATCTCTTTTGTAACTAACTTTAGTTTGTAATTGCTCCACATTGTGTTTGTCAAAGTAAACATTGTAACATTATAACACATAACAAACGATTTTTCTTTACAATCTTTTCTCTTAATTATGCAAAGTCCTTGAGGGGTTTGATACCTAATATGCGGTAGGGAAATACGGGGACCATTTAGGTAATGTTTTTCAACGGTTATAATAAAAACGGTATTTTATACGCGCGAATGAGAGATTGGCTGCATGTATTATAGTGTATAATTTAAATGAATAGATACATTTACATATAACACGTCGAGTGACTTTTTTTCCTTATTTCTTTCTTCATATCAGGGAGAATGGGTTTTGGAGAATGTACACGTCCAGAAGGAGGCACTGTACTATTTGTTTCTTACCATTGTTTTTTAAACAATTGAAATATTGAATAAGTTGTAATGGAACACAATACACTGCATTTTTGTTAAAGAGATAATAACATCATTATTATTCTGTAGCACGGCGCAACTGTCCTCCCAGGTGCTATTTATGCAAACGCACCTTTTTAGGGAATTATTTTATGCAACAAAGTCCTCAAATGTTTTGCTTGCATTTGCCATAAACAAACATAATTTATCCGGTTCTTTTTTAGTACTCGTTGGTTATGGATTGTTCAAGGCCATTGAGGAGACGCTTGTTGATTCACAGCCGCCTTCGACTAATTAATGCCGCTATTGTAAACCTGTTATTGCAATTAATTAGTTGTTCACCTATTTGCAGACATTACTTGATCAAACAAAGTGTATTAGCAAATTGAAAAGAAAAATGAGGCTATTTGAAGACCTGAGCGCAAGAAGACCGTAAGTCCACTTGGCCCCTCAACATGTATACACAAAAGTTGCGTATAGTTTCGTATAGTTTGGTAATGTTTTATACATGTTCAGGGGCCAAAACAAATGTTTCACAGCCTTGCATGATGGAACGTGTATTAAACATTATAAAACCCTAAGAAACTATACGTAACTTTAGTGTATACATGTTGAGTGGCCTTCTTCATTTGAGATGGCTTCAATTTTATTGTGTGTAATTGAATTTGATCCAATCTAAGCTTTAATGTAATCAGCGACTTGTTGAAGATTTTGATTGTCACATGGTGAACGCGGTAGCATCAATCAGTGGGATTCTTTTAGTCAAGTTGTCTTTTAAAACAAAACATTTAGAAGTTCTTCATCAATTCGGAAAACAAAATCACCAATAACTGTTGTATGCAATACATAATCATACAAAAACGTGAAATCATGAATGAGCTTCAAAGTTCAAAATTTATTTGTCTGACAAGAACAGACGTCATGAAAGATACATATCAAATGTGATGAAAGTGGCAAAAAGGCAATTTACATTTTGGGTTCTCGTTATGCAAATTATACGAACTGATAAAGAATTTGATGTCAATGCAGGTGGTAGTAAAGAGTGCAATCACTAACGATCGGACGAAAGAAGCTTTTATAGTTTTTACTTTTGAAAATATAGGTCGAAGGCTTATAGATCATATTAATATTATATGGGCCAATTGATCACCCCGCATTCCATTTTCATATACGATGTTATTCACCGAATTACATAATATTTATGCCATGCAATTTGACAACGTCATAGCTCAAACCGTATTTTTCAATCACACTTTATCATTGCTTACATTACTATGTTCCAATTGTTCACAAAAGGCTAGTCACTCCAAGCCAAATAGTTTTGTTTCACTAAGGCGACGAAAAGAAAAAAACCGTTCTATTATTAATGTTTTTATTTCCTGGAGGCTAAAATTACCATTAAAAATTGAACCCAATTCTTTCTGAACAAAAAAGTTTTCTGAAAAATATTTTCAGCCAAAATAAATAAGTTTTGGCCCCAAAACGGCTGATTTTAGCAAAAAAACAGATGTTAACCCCAGAGGTAACATGCAGTGTTATTTACATAAAAAGAAAAAGGGATGATAGCTAGAACTGTCAATAAAATCCAAGGAATCATTCTTTCTGCAATATTGTTTTTGGATATAATATTTATTTAGTTTCTATTAATCCAGTGTATCTTAAGTAATTTTACGTTATTAATATTATTGTAACAAGCTTGAAGTACTCATAGTCGCCAGTGATATATTAAATAATGTTTACTTTCTTATGTGAGAATCACAATTATGATTATGGCGTCAAGGTTATTATTATGTTGTGAATGACTGTTCTAACATCAGAAGTGTTACTGACAAACACTGATTAGTAAAAGCGCTCAATCCACTCAACCACAATTGATGCTTATATTATTAAACTTTATTTGATAATAAACTTTAGTCTTCCCAGAAATTAATTTTCATCTTCAACTTCTATCGCGCCACTAATACTTTTTGGATTGCCAACTCTCCAACCACAAGAATTGACGAATTCTTCCTTCCAAGGTCGGTTCCACAGTCGAGTCTTCCATTGAAAAGAAATCACGCAATACCTGTATGGGTGATAATATTTCGCAACGATCCAATATCACGCAATTCGCCGTCTTAGTGAATATGTCATACATAGTACCTGTTGTTAGCAGCCCTATGGGTTTGCTTAAGGGATCGGATAGCAATGTGTGCATGAGGGCACACTAGAAATATTGAATTGCATGCTGAATACAAGAAATGTCCTTCTGACATCAAATAGTTTAGATTTTTTTGAAATTCGCGATTTAATGCAAATTTTATGGCAAATCATTATAAATGGATATTTTAGACATTTAACAGTCCTCGAAGTAAACTAATGATATGTAGTACCTTTACTTCGTTGTAAGGAACCTGTAAGGAATTTTGTTCAAATGTGGCCGAGGGAAAATATTGCAGTTTAGAGTAACATATCTGCCCAGCTCTAACACGACAATCTACATGATCTAAGATAGAACCTATATTCAGATATTTGTCGCAATTTGTCATTCCAACATATGAATTTCTTGTTTAGATAATGAGGCCATCAAGTACAATTGGGACGACTTACATACGTCTGATTTAAGACTCTTACAAAAAGAAATTAGCCCAGACTAATTCATTGGTTATTTAACAAGTAGCGAATGTAAGCTTGGACAACGTATGCTGGCTGAAAGACGAATGGTGTAATATGTTTTCATTTGGCAGTTCAATAGCACCGCCTCAATGATAATGCTTTATCATATCTGTAAAACTAATGAAGTAAAGCCTGTGTACAAATTATTATCGAAATCTTTTGCTGTCCACTAAATCAAAGTCTTAATTTTGATGAATTTTTCTAATGGAATGCCTCGACGTTCCGAAGGAATTAACCCACGATAATGATAAAATTAAGGACGATTCTTGACTTTCTTTTGAAAACATACATTAGAAACTCTGTGTATAATCATGATAATCATCTGATAGTCTTGAATAACATTTTGAAGTAGGCTAAGATAGGTACGTATCTCTAAAGAGAATGAAATCATTGATATTTAACATTTGTATTTATTTAATTGGTGATTGCATGTCTAGTCAATGTTTCAATAGAGGTTATCCGTGTTCTATAAGCTACATATCCTAACAGAGACTGCTAGAAAAGATGTACCTGTATGTGCAACCATGACTGTTTCAAAATAGCCCGCCAAAGTCATGCAGGTAATTCCGAGATCGTGCATTGGATTGGTTTGAATGAGAAATACTACGGGAATCAGTGCCTTTTGTTAAAAGTTACACATGAGTAAAGTGGATAACCTCTATTTTGATGCTGCTAGGTGATACCAAAATTAATAAGAACAATATAATAATAGTCATTAAAACGGACAAAAGTTAGCTATGAATATACGCATTTGGGAACGGGAGGGTTTGACTCCACGCATGCGTAATGCTTAGAAGGATGTGTCCTATTGGATTGTCGAACATTGGTACTAGAATAGTAAACAATCGGTACATACAGTAAGCCAAAAAATTGAGGTACCAGGCCTTTGTTGAAATTGTTCAAGAAATAAAGACACGGCAATCCAAAAACGCAAGGAAGATGCAAATTTAAAAGTTGCAGTTTGCCCATTCCATGTCCTATGGATTTGTACACAAAGCTTTCGCCAACAAGATAACCGGCGCCATGCTGTCATTGATTATCACGAAAAACTAGCGCCGCGCTTTCATTGATTAGAATACAAAAGTGCAATTTTTTACTTTGTATCTTCATTAGGTTTTAGATCACCGTTTCTTTAATTCTCAACCAATTTCAACAAACAAGGTCTTAAATCAGAGCTACAGATTACAGGCATTGGTTGCAGGATTTTATTTTGACACATTTGACTTTATTTAGGATATACAAGGGTGAACACAACTGGTACCTTAATTTTTTTTGGTTGGCTTACTGTATATGTTTTTGAGAAAGGTCAAATCCAAATACTTGTGGAGTTTTACCTCATCATGGACTTTGCAAAGGTGTGGCGAAACAGCCGCTTGGTGTTTTATCAATGTCGACATGTAAACCTGGCGCTGTCCGCCTTCTCTGATTAGATTCAATGAAATAATTGTGTATAAAGTCTCTCTCTCTGCTTGTGGCAGAAAATGTTCTAGTTGGCAGAGGCTTTACATAGCACTTTCCACTTGACAGGTGGTTACAAGAGTACAACGCTAAATGGGCTATTCAAGTTGAAATCCATACACCCCATATGGAAGACACGATCTATATCTTCCACACAAGGAGTGTGAATTTCAAATGGGATTACCTGAATGGGTGACTCATTTGAAACTTACATGCCCTGTTTGGGAGATTATGGTCATGCCTACCACATGAGGTGTATGGATTTGAACAGGAATAGCCCAATCTATTAGATCATGAAGTACTAGCTACGATAGTGTGGATTGGAATTGTATTTGCATTGTTAAAAGGGTTAACCGTGTGTGCTTTTACTTGGATTTTGTTGTCATACAACTAGAGTCATACAAATATTTCTACAGCATTTTTTAAATATTTTTTATGATGGATAAGAGCGATTGATACCCAAGTCAATTACAATGCGCGCGACGCAATTAGATATTGGTCAATAGATCTAACAATTTCACCAGAATTCGCTGTAGAAGTAATGATGTAAGATTATTAATTACCATATCGATATGTGAAATCAATTTGAATGTATTGAAGTGCATTAGACGTACGCTGTAACTCTGCATCGCACCATTGATTATCAAAGAATATGGATAAAGAAATGGATCGTAATTCTATGGAAATGTTACATTTATGCAGAGCCCATACGTTTTGCTGGCACCTGTATGATTAGTGTCTTTGAAAAGAGCGGTATTGCATTCTATATGTGACGTGTCATGTCAAAAGGAGACACTTTTGGGCAGGATCGTAAATGAAGAAATAGCCAAAAATCTGCCCGGGTGATTTTTTTCACAATTTGGGTTTGTTGCAAATTTGTGATGTTATTAATGTTAAAAATATTGTCTGATAGTTTCAGACCGGAATATAACTGGTATCTTGTATTTTTTGAGACATTTTTGAAGGTATTCCCTACTCTCAACATTGTCTATAATATTTTTAAAGGCCGATATCTCAATTTCCAATTTTATAGTACCATAACTTACGAAGTTAATATCTTCGCTTAGGAATGTCTGATTTCATTGGGAAAAACGGCGTTGTGGAGCAAAATATCTCTATATTTAAGATACGTAAAAACCTCAAAATTGATAACCTGCCCAAAAGTGTCTCCTTTTGACATGACACGTCACATATATGACTGCACAGATACACAGGCATGACAGGTGATGAATGCAACCTACTTATAGAGCAGGGCAATACATTCAAAAATTGTTTTCACCTATCACTATGGTAATTGATCCCGTTACATCACTACTTATACGGCGAATAGTCACCAGATAGAAACAGAAAACCATTAATAAGTCGTATTACAAATGTGCTTAATATGGGGTTTCTTATCATTATTAGCGTTTACTAATGAATTTATTAATATATTTGAATAAACTATTCATGTACTCTATTTATATTCTTTATTTACATATTTATTTATTTACTTGGTCATGTAACATTGAATTAATCCTTTTTGTATTATACTGAACCTTCGTCTTCCTAAGGAATTGTACCAACATCAGCTCACAGATGACTTGGGGGTAACCTTCAGCCATAAAGACGCAAAGTACAGACAAAATGATTTAGGTACCGTTTTTTCACCCCTGTATATCCTAAACAAAGACAGATATGTCATAATTAGAACAAACAGCCAATAGCTGCGCGTTTAGCCCATTCATTGAAATCGGTCAAGTAATAAAGACGCATTGATCCAAAAACCAAAGGAAGATGCAAACTTAAAAGTGGCAGACTGCTCCATTGGATGCCCTATTGATTTGTGCACAAAGCGTTCTTGAATAAGAGAACTAGCGCCGTGCTTCCCATTGATTAGAACATGTTTCTTTCTTGGCGGTTTTTGATCATCGTTTCTCAACCAATTTCAACAAATGAGGTCTTAAATCAGAGCTAAAGGCCACTTGTTTTCATTTTGACAATATTGGTCTTTGTTTAAAAATAATACATGGGTGAACATAACTGGTACCTGGTACTGCATTACAATCTTCAATCGAAAAGCGTAAATTATAACTTATCACAACTGGAAAAATGATGTCTGTTTAAATACATCCTGTGCCCCATAACATGTAGCTGTATTATGGTTCGCCTATGGAGTTAGCCACCCCGCAGCACACATACCTGTAGATATCATATTGACTCTTAATACCTTTATCATGTTTATTGAATAGGAGCCTGTAATTCGATTTGTCCAATACTCCATATGAATATGAATGATATCTCTACAAATCTGTCTTATTGCCGTAAATATTTTTAAATCCAACACTTGAACGCAATCATAACACTGTTAATCTAAACGCGAGTCATTTAAAGCCTCTGCGTGTGCATTGCAATACTTGACATTTCGAGTGCGTCTCTCTTCCACGTACAGTTAACCATTTCCACACTCAAATATCAAGAAGTGAAAGTAAGTTTCTATCGCAATGTATCATCTAAATATTGACTCGATTTATTCTAGTGTTACGCTAAAGGCATTCCAACACTCTTACGAAGAACAATTGGAGTAATTATTTAATAATTACCGGAAAGATGTTGACGGATAGATTCAAAGTCACCTTACTCTGCGCACGTAAGTGATACCTACCCAATCGATCATCGGATGACACCCAAAATGGTAGAGAAGAGAATACCAAAACTTTGTTGATTAATGTTCTGCGTGCTAGCCATAGGCTTCAACATAAAAAAGTTTCTAGATAATTTCACAAAACATCAAGAGCTATCTCAAGAACCACTGAGCTTGTTTGTATTCATTTTAATGCATTGATCATGCTGATTCCAAATATGGTCATGCAAATGTACCTAATTCCTAGGTTTTTAAAGTTTAAAAAATTGAAACCTGTCGTCTGCAGTCGACACTCGGCTGGAGAGGTTAAGTTTTGAATACACCGTAAATCCCTACACACGCTAAACACCAAACATGTCGTTTAGCTAAACGGTGGCATTTAACGTGTTTTGGCCGGATACAAGTGTTTAGGATGCTTTTAGATACAAATTAAAAGTTTTGAAATATGAAACACCAAAATTTGGCTAAACGCCTAACGTGTATAAAAAGTGTTACAGCCAGGGATTTACAGTGTATAAGTAGCATATACTGTATAAATAGGTTCTGTAAATTTACGGATATTTCTGGCAGCACAGTTGCTGGAAACGGTTCCGTGAAAATGTATGTAAAAGTATTTCAACTTTCTACAAGAGTATGAACATGCTTCACAAAATACGATATCTGAGTTTATTAAGTTATGTAGTTTTTGAGGACACAGCAGTTCCGGTAACTTTACTGCCTGAATTTGAAATTCCTGTTAAATTACGCCATATTTTCAAGTGTACCTTGTTATAGTATAATTCGCTCAAAACCAAATGATTTTTTTGAAATTATGATCAATGTATTAATTATCAACATTATGAATCGCATCAGCAATATTCCGAACATGTTATTTGTTCTTCTTAGAATTTCTTTTTGAGTTTATATTTTTTTGTCATTTTGTGACATATCAAGTAGACTTGGACGAATTTCAATCTCTAAAGATATACATGGCAATAACGCATTGACGCATTCCAGGATTGGTTTAATGAAATATTTAAAGCATTCTACTAAATTTGTTGAAAGTAATCGGTTGCATGGGAAGGATGTGATATCAGAATCATGATCGTACATTTTGAGCACATAAATGATGAAAAAAGATGTAATTGCACCGCCGCGTGGGCCTTTTTATGATTGTAAGTTGAAACTCCTCAGGACTATCCTATTACGATATTAAGAGGTATTCTGAAGTAAGTCGAGTGAGCGCCAAACTGGAATTTGATGGTTAGCGTGGATTACCATTCGGTAGGCACTAGATTGGAAAGGGCTTTCACGGGATTTAACGACACGTCTACCATCAAGACGTTTCACCTCTTTTGCACAGACAAGTGTTTGGAATCAGATATATAGATGATATACGTGATGTCTTAACGTTAAGTAATATAGGAAAACAATTATCGAAGCAATTACGAAACATATAACTATTTGCGGTGTTTTAGAAGGCTAATAATTACAAAACAAACTTAGGATTATAAGAAAGTTCTGAACGAATCTATCAATGTGGATTTTATCATATCTTTTTTTTTAATCAAGGGGTGTAGTCACAAATAGAAATTAAGCACTGCCTGGAAAAAAGTCTCCGAAAAGCTTCTTCAAAATAGAAAAGTGTATATTTGAAAATTTGCACAAATATGTGAATAGAAATTAGATTAGAAATGAAATGTTAAATGAATAGATACAAATGGCAATGTTAGACAAATTTAGTTGTATTTTGCTGTGTTAGCACGCGGTTGACACTTTTGTACCCTTCTAATCAGTCACTTACTTCTATCTTTAAGTGTTGATGAGTAAACATTAGAATGCAAAATAAAGATATTAATATTTAACTTGAACGGTTAAGCACCTGATGTCTGTTCCAATTAACACAATAACTCCCGTTTATAAATGACCAACATGACTGAACACATTTTGCTGCTCTTAAACCTGTCATGAATGATCGCAGTGTTTTTAACCTACGACGATAACTTGACATGTAATAAAAACTTCGTCAATTCTCGCGAGACTTGAGAGGCTCCACGAAATTAATATAGTCGTTTGGTGAATGACAGAGTTAACAGAAATTGTTCGCCTGGTGAAGTAACAATTGCATGCAAGCCACACTCAAGGCTCTTCTAAAAAGGGGGAAATAATATAACAATACTTTTAGCAACTCTTGATGAATGAAAGACAAGTTGAATGACAAAATAACAAGTCTTTGAGGGGTATTCACAGTGGGAATAGCCTCAACGAACAGGTTTGAAAGTCGAAAGGATATTGTCTTCAGTCACTGGTTCCCCTGTGTATATGACACTTTAGGAGGGCGAATATAAGGCCATTTTTGTACGCTATTTACGTGGATACACAAGTCAATAGGGCTGTTTAGGGCATAGAACCTTGACGCAATTTTATACGTGGTAGATGATTTTTCTTCTGAAATATGAGAGCGATTTGACCATGAACTTTGCTTGAGGCATTGGGAATAAGAATGGTATTCTTTGGTGCGATGTCACTTAGCATACAATATAAGGTTTAAAAAATAATGCATTTCTTTCTCCTCGTAGATTAACAAGAATATAAATGAAAAGGAAAGCTAAAAGGTTTTCTTGAATTGATTTTTTTCTCCTGAAAATCAAGCAGAATGTACGGATGTGTTATTTGATGAATTTAACAATCGAATTCTAATGTTTTTACTGATATATCCGTGTATCTTGTGGGAGACAACAAAATAATAAAAACTTGAATTGTAGAGCTATTTGTGCTTCTAAATTATAATGTAATGTTCTTACGCCACGAATAACGTGTACCCGAAGTATCCGAATCTGTTAGCTTCAATAGAAAGAAACGTAATCGATCTGTGAATGTGAAATATTCAAAATGTGTGTGATATTAGATTTCTCGTGTTGGCAAATGTCTCCGATCCCTGATAGATTGGTTTTGAATAATTGAAACTATGGGGACTGGTTTTCACGTTTTTCATATTTCTATAACTAAGACAATAGTGCAACGCAGTATCCTTTACACCCATATATTGTGTCAAATCAGTAAAGCCAGTAAAACCTAAATAATGCGTGAGGCGCAGCCGAACCAATTATTTAAACGTTTTTACTGCCGTAATGCTATGCGTAGAATGTTTTACAGCGCTTGACCCATTATTGCAGAATAAGGGACTCTCACGTGATCTGTTTCAACAAATCAAAGTTCGCATGTAGGTGTAATCATCCCGGGTAATCATGAAGTATAATGATAGCGACATCATAACAAGGAGGCGTCATTTGTTTTGAGCCAAGGTGTCCTTGTAGGTGAGATCTTATTGCAGAAGACTTTTCTGCTGTTCCTGTGGGCTAGTTATATCCGCTAGTCCTAAGATCCGTTAGTCGTAAGAGTAGCTAGTCTGGAAATTTGCTGGTAGCTTAATCCAAACCATAACCCATCACTAACTCACACCTTAAACCTAGCCCTAACTTACGCTAGCAAACCCTTTTTTATTTTTCTGACTAGCTAACTTATTTTCTGACTAGCGAATTATCTTTTTGGACTAACGAACTAGCGAACCTTAGGACATCGCTGTTCCTCTAAGAGGCACTTACCAATCAAGTAATCCACTATTTATGGCAAGACTAGTGGCGATTAAGTTGCTAAACATAATAAAAAACAGGTTGTCAATCAATATGGTATCTTAAAAAACAATCCTATCGGACTTTAAACTACATCGCTGAACGATGAGTAGTTTTTAGCCAATAAGCATGATAAGGAAGAGCTCTATTAAAATATCACAGATATACTTTTATGCGGTTCTTGAGTTACGTTGTAAAGAGGGCTGAAACAACAACACTTTTGTAAAACGTACATAACTCATTAACAACAATAAATTAAGCAAGTTTGCAAAATATACGATTTGTAGAATGAACTTTTGCAAAACATCAAGGTGTTGTTTTTCAATAATATATTGATCTAGATAATGAAAATCTATTTTTTGGTTGCTTCGACCAACAATACCTGCCTATCCTTAAATTGTTCATTGGTAGCTTGAGGAAATACTTAGAAATATTATTTGAATCGCGGATAATATTATAATTTATGGCACACTTGAACTACACATTAAAAATAAATGGAGAGGAATTACTATAATTAGTAGTACCTGTTGAAAATACGTATGAGAGACATCCAAAAAATCCTAAATAGAATCTTTTCGAACTTGTGAAAAAAAGTTTGGTTTGATATATTATCCATTTTGTTGTCAGCGAATTGAAAATGAAATTATACTTCAGTGTAGCGGCAATGGAGAAACAATTGGTCAGCCATCTACAAATGAGAAAATGGACGAAATAAAAGTGACCATAAAACGCCATTTGGTCACATCAGATGATTTATATTAAAGCAGTTTATATTGAAAATTATTTAATATCATTGTATTATTACAAAAAAGCTGCTGACAAACTCTGACACTGACCAAAACCACTCCTTTTGAGTGAACAAAGAAAATAGGAGATAAGGACTATAAGGACGGTAATTGTTTGTATTTAGAAAAGGCTAAATGAAGCATTTTAAACTCGCTTTAGAAATACCACTTGGTATCTTCCGCTCTGAAACAGAACTGAAAAGTTATTTCATATAAATGAATTAAATAATAAATAAATCCAAGTAAGGTAAATCATCCACAGTAAAGTGCTCAACCAAGAAGGGAGCTGGAATACATTTAAATAGACTTTAACTCGGTGAACGCGCTTCGCGCTAGAAATCGGGGCATCATAATCAGCTTCCAGTGATAAGCATATTCTGACGAGTGTAGGTCGGCTTCGGCTGGTCTGCATGAAACAATATTGTAAATAATGCTTTAATAAATCACCAAGTCTATTTTAAATGAATTAAATAATATACAGTTCAAATTGCCCGCCATATTTTAGGCCTCAATACTAAACATTTTATTATCTCAAGCTGACTTTATGCAAGTCGCAAGCGGTGGGATTGATATCTGACCAATGATATAGATCGCTACGAAAAGTACGTCACTTACCTTTACGACCATTTACTCAAGATTGCGCACTGTGATTTGTAAAAACAGACACTGTTCATTATATTAGCACTGGATTTTCAAAATAATACTAAAGTAAAAAAAAATCTTACATTCTGTAATGTTTGAAAAAATACGGTCTGGTCAAGGACAATATTTGTTTTCTGAAATTGTAATAAAAATATGTGGGTTGGTGCTTTTTTAGGGTCGGTCGGGTTACGCCAATCAAGGGAATTTTGTTACGCGGTATTGGGCCAATCACGTGTTGAATCTGTCGTAACTTACTATGTTATTATTATTATACTGATGAGTAGGGAATGTTTACGTAACGTGATAAGAACAAGTATCTTAGATGAAATCTACAAGACGTGACCTTGTCGAACATTATGTTATAATAGCATAAGTTATTATTCTACACAGAGCTTCAAATATGTGTGACTATGTTTTCTGTGTGACATTCCTAATAATGTTAATTTAGATGCTGGAATTGATAATATGTCTCTGAAACGAGCATTCAGAAATAGATATATTTTCCTTTCCCTGTTTTTGTATTAACATCTTGAAACACAATTGAATTTATCAGTACATCCCATCAATAATCTGCAGTTAGACTTACGATGTCGTTCGCCATCGTCACGCCGATGCGCAAATTGTTACTGCGCACTTCACGACTTTAAACTACGGAGTAACGATCGGCGTGACGTCAAATGACGACATCTCAGGTCTAACTGCAAAGAATTATGGGATGTTAATAGCTAGGCCTATATGTTGAGAGTGCATATATTAGTCTCGTTTTAAAAGGAATCAATTTGATAATCAACATTTTCTTTAATTAAACATCGTTATTCGATCTAGCAAAATTGAGAAAATAAATCGATTAAAAAAGTAATTTTGTTGCCCGCTTAACAAACGACTACAAATGACTACCTATGCTGATATCCAGTGCACCTCTTTATGATACCTGAATTATTAATTTCATATTGTTCGAAACAATTATCTTCCTCACATTAATTGTAGATTTCAAATAGAGTCACCCATTCAGGTAACCCCATTTGAAATTCCCACTCCCAGTGTAGAAGATTAAGGTCATGTCTTCCATAGGGGTGTATGGATTTCAACTGGAATGGCTCGATGCATATACCACAATATGTGATGCGATCAAGCAAGTAGGAAGTCGAAAATATTGATTTTGAGATACAGCCAAACAATGGAAACATTTCCTTTTGTTTCCTCTTGTTTTGGAAACTCTTTAATTGCTCATATCTTTGGAACTGGTTGTTCAATTTCAATGGGGTTTTCTACAAAATGCAGCTTTGTTAATGTTTTTTACTATCCTATAAGACACTGAAAATTTAATATCACATATGATTCAATTTAGCAATCAATGTCATCTTTCCGCTGCCTAGTGTACCCCGTATAGCAACTTATTGGTTGTTAAATCAGTCAATAACGTGTTCCCTGTAGTTGAGTATTATTGAAACATGTGTGTCACAAACTAGCCCCACACACCAAATATAAAATATATGTCAATGCTTAATCTGACTTCAAATGACTCTACTTCATTGGCCTAAATGTGATAATTGTATATATATATGGCAAAACAGTTTAACATAGGATAACAGTGTAGATTCAACACTTTGAACCAAATATAATCAATGTTGTGTAATTTTACAACCATATTTTCAAACCCTGCACTGACATTTTGTTGATAAACAAAAATGCATTGACTTTCGGAAAATTCAAACTTTCGCAAATATAAATTCTTTGGAATTAAAAAGGTAACCAACTTAAACAAACGCTAGCTGAACGTAATGTCAAATTTTGGTTCAATCCAAATCTCAAAAATCTACCATATTGACACATATCGCATTTCTCATGGTACTAATTATTATCTGTTTTCTTTCTTTTTTCTTTAATCTCCTGCAGGATGCCAATAATGTAGCTAATGTTGCAGCTAAAATGGTTATGCATCTCTGGAATCAAGAACTTCGATCTCGGTTTAACAACGCTGGCAAACGCGACTATGATGAAGATGCCGTTATGATTGAAGAACCAACAAAACGCAGAAGACCCGGATGTGTTTACGATATCTGGAAGGGCAGAGGTCTCTCACGATGCACATAAACTTTGAACTTTGACCTTTTAAAATCCTTTTATGTCATTTGATAACATCCCTGGATTAATACTCTCACAATCAGTTTCATTTAAGAAACTTGGTGTATAATTTGAATCGAAAAGAAAAACAAGAAATTTCTATTTTTAACTTCACTTCATACCAATTTGTCAAAAAAGATTATAGTGAAGATTATGCTTGAAATATGGATTGATATTTGGTCGACACTGGATTAGCCTAGGGGATATTTGTCGATAATCTCACCGATACGCCATTGTATATTGATTACTTGTATTATAACAACTAGCTATTCTCGGGTCCGAATACTCATAAACAGACCTCTATCGATTCAGTATTTTGGGTACAACTATTTGATACCACTGTGACTTGTTTTTTGAGTTCTAAATCTTTTAGTTTATATATCTGCTCAGAATTATTAACATATTAATTTGGTTGAATGTTTACAAAATCAAATAGGAAACCGTCAAATCGTACCTCGTATACATCTAAGATTGACATTGAGCGATATTCACAAAGATTATCGCAGATGTTGCATTCCAATTGGCAGTGAACAATGTCCACAAGTTTCATGTCACATTAATTGTGTGCATTTGCCTCATGGTTATTGAGACAAGATTAATCACAACTTTTCTTAAGCCATTTTTAAATAAGATCAGAATGAAAATCACCTGCTGCATTTTATAATGGTATTCTATTGAAATCCGCACAACCCTACGGAAGGCATTACCTTTAGTATTCCACACATGGAGTGAGAATTTCAAACGGGGTTACCTGAGTGGGTGACTCCATTTGAAATATATCCCCTTCTGTGGGATAATATTGTCATGTCTTCTATAGGGGGTGTATGGATTTCAACTGAAAAGTCCAATCTTGTTTTCGTAATGTGGTCAATCTATATGTTGTGTACTTACTAACATTTAGTAAAGTAAAGCGGGTATTAAAGTGTAAATTAGAGTAATTATTTTGTAGCATACTACGCTTAATAATGTATAAATCAAGAACATTATATCACTAAAATAGAACGCACATAGAAGAATATATACGAAGGCATGTGTAGGTGTGTATTTTATAACAGAACAGAAAAACTATTCTTTGTATAAAAATAAGAATCTGGCGCTTTGTGGATTGTTAAATAACTTTTCCTATTTTACTATTATTTTAAACAACATGACTTAAATAGATTTAATCACACGTGCGCATTGAGTTCTTTGTTGTGTTTATGGTTATGACAATACTAGAATGACAGACCAAACAAATGATCTTTTCAACAAAGTCCGGATATGAAATATGGAAAGCCGATATGACATAGAAAGCCAAGGTAATAAAACCTACATTATTGGAAGTCATTCTATTCAAAATACAGATAAATTTCATCATCAACAAGAGTTATTTTAGGAAGAGAATATTAAACCACGCTGAATTTACAAGTCAGATGGAAAATCAAGATTCATATTCAGAATAATAACTTCCAATAATACCTGCTCTTGGGCTGTTTGTGGTTTAAATTTAACGCATCATAAGAGCTGCAAATATCCGCCAAAATGTCCGTAATTGACGGAAGTTTGATACATTTTGTGTTCGATGATTTGTTTGACGTGTCGAAGCGTATCGTTCAAATAAAGCTTTGTCAATTTAATAAAATTTGATTTTCGTTACATTTGGTCATCGTTATACTTGGATTTTTTTCAGAGCGTGAGTGAGAGATAATGAATGAAAGGAACATGTTATTTAAATATTATGTAAAGCAATTTTGGTATGTGCGGCTTAACTAAATGTGTCTTTGAGAAACAAATAGCCCATTAAAGATCCCACCAAAGCCGGCACCAAACAATACATTTGTTAAACCTTTCGGATATAACCCCAATGAATAACAAAGTTCGGAGTGGCTTATAAAAAAAAGTTTCCCAATGCAAAGTTCCGTAACTCCATAGTGATCTCTAACTGGGCAGGTTAAGTTTTTGTAACTATTTATACATTAAATAAGTGAGCAGGTATATATTGGGCTAAACACATTGGTCCTGACAAATGTGTAGTTTGGTTCTTGAGTTATTGTTCTAAATGAATCAAATCCTTGGCATCTTATTGCACAATACCACTCCGAGCTTCATCCCAATTCATGTATCACCCTTTGCTTAATAATTAACAAGCTTTTATGGGTCAACCAGAAGGGAGTCTGCCCATTCATGATTTGAACATAGTACAAGGTGTACCAATATTCATGTTAGGGTTAATGTACATAATCCGTTACGCAATATACATAACGTCCATTACTTACGTTTATTCTATTTGTACGCAATGTACGTTATGTTGTATTACGTAAGCCTGAGCTGGATCTCGGTATTCAAATTAATAAAAAAATGTTGAATATAATTTTTAACTTAAAATGTACTAAACGCACAAATACCCGACATTTATAGTCTGGTGTTGAATAGTTGCATATTGAAAAAAAATTTGGAATCTAATGAAAACTGTTTGGTTAACGCTTAAATAAACACCTTAAAATGTATATAGTCTATAATATTTTGGAAAATAGTGTCAATTTAAATCGGATTATTTGCTTAATTTGTAGAAGGTATAAAACAACACCGCTCACAACCCTTAAATTTACTACATTGCATTTAATTTCAAATGATTTATGTTAATGTAATTTATTTTGCCTTGTAGAAGATACTAGTTTTGTGCACATGAATAAAAAAGAAATTTGCTGAAATGCAACATGAATTGTGTATTGACTGTTGTTGTTCTAAGTTGTGCGAATATCATCATTTTTTAGTTATTTTCAGAGTAAAATGCTTTGAGAAATAAAGCTATTATTTGCTTTTAAAATTGGCCATTTGGTTCTCAAGCAACAGCAAATCAAAGCTTTGGTTTGGTATTCATACCTTAAACCATTTTTGAGAAAACGTGCTCGCAATGTACACCGTTCAAAATCCAAGATGGCCTCCGTTGCCATGGCAACGCGACAAAATATTGCAAATTTTTACGTTAAAAATCTTATTCCTCACTAAGATATAGGCTACATTCCTGCTAAGTTTCAAGAGAATTGGTTGAAAATCACATTTATAAGTCCAGTCTTGCCTTAACTTTTCATGCAATGCAGTGCGATATCTTCCACTTGATTTTGAAGAACAAACGCAAAACACAACAAACTCGCAAATGTCTGAAATTAATTGCAATATATTGCCGGTCATTCTCAAATACATAAACAATGGGTCGATTTGTCTTTTTCGTATAGCAAAATAAAACTTTCAGTTTCCTAAATCCCTAGTGGTCAATGTTTGGTCGGCTATTGACTGGCTCGAGAATGTGCGTGAAGAGTGGTAGACACTGTATCAAAATAATTGGTACCCATCAATTTTGATGTTTATTGAAAATACAAAGCATGTCTTTTTCAAATGCAATATTGGATACTCTCGAAATATCCAAAATGTATAGTTTTTGACTTGTTATTAATATACACATTATTTGTATCTTATGTTGAATTTTGATGTGTCAGACTCATCCGTTATAACAAAACTGATGAGTACCAATCTCTATGATACAGCTTGCACCCAGTCAGCTTAGGCGAGTACCAATCACTATGATACAGCTTGCACCCAGTCAGCTTAGGCGAGTACCAATCTCTATGATACAGCTTGCACCCAGTCAGCTTAGGCGAGTACCAATCACTATGATACAGCTTGCACCCAATCAGCTTAGGCGAGTACCAATCACTATGATACAGCTTGCACCCAGTCAGCTTAGGCGAGTACCAATCACTATGATACAGCTTGCACCCAGTCAGCTTAGGCGAGTACCAATCACTATGATACAGCTTGCACCCAGTCAGCTTAGGCGAGTACCAATCACTATGATACAGCTTGCACCCAGTCAGCTTAGGCGAGTACCAATCTCTATGATACAGCTTGCACCCAGTCAGCTTAGGCGAGTACCAATCACTATGATACAGCTTGCACCCAATCAGCTTAGGCGAGTACCAATCACTATGATACAGCTTGCACCCAGTCAGCTTAGGCGAGTACCAATCACTATGATACAGCTTGCACCCAGTCAGCTTAGGCGAGTACCAATCTCTATGATACAGCTTGCACCCAGTCAGCTTAGGCCAAAAAAAAAAAAGGTTTGTCTCACGAACATTTGCCAAAAAAAGCTAAGTGCTATGCTTTTTTTTTTTTTTTTTTTTTTTTTGGTTTAGAAGCTATGCTAATGCGTTTTTTTTTTTTTTTTTTTTTTTTTTTAGCCTGAGACAAATGAAAATCACAAGACAGGTATTGGAAAACTACAAGTGGTCTTACAATGAAAGAGAAGCAACAAATTTACAATGTTAATATTCTGTAACTGTATTTTATTTGCCTTCCTAGAGCTGATCACTATTAAAAATCAGTGCAAAATACAAAGTTACGATACGATACGGCTCAATTGCCGGAAAATACGGGTTACAGCTTCGCCCCGACACCAACTCATTTTTTAGGGCATTCAGAGTAACCGAATCGGCGCACCGATGCAGTGCCCAATTCCTCAGCACAGTCCCCCCTGTTTTAACTATACGAATACGAACAATCATGTTGAAATAAACGATAAAAAATTCGTTAAAAAACAGCTACAAAAAATACAAAAATTTATGAAAACAACATGGCTTCACTCGATCGCAGAGTTCTCCGTAGGCTAAGTCCTTTTATATTGCATCCACTTTGCTTCGTCGGCTTTACGCTCCGTGCCGTTGCAAGGATGGCGTGAAACTAGCGAGACTGAGGCTACGGTGTGGGTTACGGGCTATCTGCAACACTAATGGCATACGCGCTGCCTGACATTTTCGATGGTTTTCTGACATTGAGGAATTCATTTTTACTACGTTGGTCGAACTATCGGGAACCGGAAAAATCGGGAAAAAAAAAAAAAACCTTTTAAAAGGCGCAGCGCGTAGACAAACGCGCTGTATCGCTTTCACATACTTATGCGCGCGGGTTCGTGAGACAAACCTTTTTTTTTTTTTTTTTGCCTTAGGCGAGTACCAATCACTATGATACAGCTTGCACCCAATCAGCTTAGGCGAGTACCAATCACTATGATACAGCTTGCACCCAATCAGCTTAGGCGAGTACCAATCACTATGATACAGCTTGCACCCAGTCAGCTTAGGCGAGTACCAATCACTATGATACAGCTTGCACCCAGTCAGCTTAGGCGAGTACCAATCTCTATGATACAGCTTGCACCCAGTCAGCTTAGGCGAGTACCAATCACTATGATACAGCTTGCACCCAATCAGCTTAGGCGAGTACCAATCACTATGATACAGCTTGCACCCAGTCAGCTTAGGCGAGTACCAATCACTATGATACAGCTTGCACCCAGTCAGCTTAGGCGAGTACCAATCTCTATGATACAGCTTGCACCCAGTCAGCTTAGGCGAGTACCAATCACTATGATACAGCTTGCACCCAATCAGCTTAGGCGAGTACCAATCTCTATGATACAGCTTGCACCCAGTCAGCTTAGGCGAGTACCAATCACTATGATACAGCTTGCACCCAATCAGCTTAGGCGAGTACCAATCTCTATGATACAGCTTGCACCCAGTCAGCTTAGGCGAGTACCAATCACTATGATACGGCTTGCACCCAATCAGCTTAGGCGAGTACCAATCACTATGATACAGCTTGCACCCAGTCAGCTTAGGCGAGTACCAATCACTATGATACAGCTTGCACCCAATCAGCTTAGGCGAGTACCAATCACTATGATACAGCTTGCACCCAGTCAGCTTAGGTGAGTACCAATCACTATGATACAGCTTGCACCCAATCAGCTTAGGCGAGTACCAATCTCTATGATACAGCTTGCACCCAGTCAGCTTAGGCGAGTACCAATCTCTATGATACAGCTTGCACCCAGTCAGCTTAGGCGAGTACCAATCACTATGATACAGCTTGCACCCAATCAGCTTAGGCGAGTACCAATCACTATGATACAGCTTGCACCCAATCAGCTTAGGCGAGTACCAATCTCTATGATACAGCTTGCACCCAGTCAGCTTAGGCGAGTACCAATCACTATGATACAGCTTGCACCCAATCAGCTTAGGCGAGTACCAATCTCTATGATACAGCTTGCACCCAGTCAGCTTAGGCGAGTACCAATCACTATGATACAGCTTGCACCCAATCAGCTTAGGTGAGTACCAATCTCTATGATACAGCTTGCACCCAGTCAGCTTAGGCGAGTACCAATCACTATGATACAGCTTGCACCCAAACAGCTTAGGCGAGTACCAATCTCTATGAACAGCTTAGACGAGTACCAATCACTATGATACAGCTTGCACCCAGTCAGCTTAGGCGAGTACCAATCTCTATGATACAGCTTGCACCCAGTCAGCTTAGGCGAGTACCAATCACTATGATACAGCTTGCACCCAATCAGCTTAGGCGAGTACCAATCACTATGATACAGCTTGCACCCAGTCAGCTTAGGCGAGTACCAATCACTATGATACAGCTTGCACCCAGTCAGCTTAGGCGAGTACCAATCTCTATGATACAGCTTGCACCCAGTCAGCTTAGGCGAGTACCAATCACTATGATACAGCTTGCACCCAATCAGCTTAGGCGAGTACCAATCACTATGATACAGCTTGCACCCAGTCAGCTTAGGCGAGTACCAATCTCTATGATACAGCTTGCACCCAGTCAGCTTAGGCGAGTACCAATCACTATGATACAGCTTGCACCCAATCAGCTTAGGCGAGTACCAATCACTATGATACAGCTTGCACCCAGTCAGCTTAGGCGAGTACCAATCTCTATGATACAGCTTTCACCCAGTCAGCTTAGGCGAGTACCAATCACTATGATACAGCTTGCACCCAGTCAGATTAGGTTTATTCGTTTATACTTCCTGAAGCAGTTGTATTCTTTTGTTTTGATTTGTTAGATGTGACGTCATCGACTCCAGAAACTAAATTCAATACAATATGTCGAAGTGACGTGATAAACGGATTAACTATCATAGCAATAGATGGATGTAACATTTGACTTGATCACCCTGCACTACAACGCGCACCTATACATTGTACATTGAACCATAGATGTTAAACAAAAATGCTGATCACTCGCACCTGTAAGATTAAGAGCGGCATTGTATTCAATCGATGATTGCAGACATACACAGGTGATGCGTGCTACCTGCTTGCAGTGCAGGGCATCTATTCAAACATTTCATTCATCGATTGCTATGGTAGTTAATCCGATTATTACGTCACTTCGACAGCGAATACAAATGAGAATTAGCTCGGCAGAACAAAAGATTTTGAGGAGTATCGTATTCATCTATTGCTTTGGTAGTTTATCCGATTATTACGGTTATATGATAAAACGACCCAATTGCGCTTACCATCCCCCATCAGACATGTCAGAATGGATTATGTTACAGAAGTTCCATGATACAAGATTAGTCAAGATCAATGCAAATCATTATGCTCAGTTCAAGACTTTGATTTTGTTTTCATTTAGTTCTTTCATCAAATCTGATATGTATTCCTTCTTTTGTCAAAATCCATTGTATCCCTCTCAGGTTTCTGTACCTGCTCACTTTTTGCAACTCTAACAAACGATACAATGCAAAGGCCTACTCGTTTTGATATCGTTAATTATGAATAGGACTGCCAACCTGGTAACTCAACGATAGATGTTAACTAATCCGTGTACCTTACAAACTAGAATAATAACTACCATTCTGTTATTCCTCCTTGTCTAGTTCAATAGAAAATAAAAAACTTTAACCCACATCTAAGCAGGCGGTAGATGTTTCGTTTCATCGTTTGACATTTAACCCCATGAGAACTACCTGCCGATTGGCCAAAATGAAGACTGTGTCCAACTTTGAACCAATCAAGGAGGCTATTTATAAGATCATATGCAAATGCAAGTTTGACCATAAAATTTTTAAAGCCTAGTTATAATTGGCAATTGAAATGAGCATGTCAAGTTATCAACCAATCAGAAATGCTGTTAGATGTTCAGTAGTGCTCAGAGAGTTAACAAACCACCAAACAGCTCCATGTAATTGTCCAACCATTTGCGTTCATTTAGTTGACCCTTTCACCACCTTACCCGGCGTAGGGTAGGATGTCCAACTTCAAGTGTGGGGCTGTTGAGGCCCAGCGATTTAATTTTGCTCGTATAAAAATATTCTAAGTGATATTGAGTTCAAGCTTAAACAGTAGATTTGAGTTTCTTTTCTTATTTAGCCAAAAATTAGTTATTTGTAATATACTTCAGTACACAGCCAGCATTTCCCTAGTTTGCGAGGGCTCACTTACATGACGTGATAGTGGCATTACGTGGCAAATGTTTTGGTATCACAAGAGGAAACCCAATGTACCTATCCATTGGTACCAACATTTATAGGGAAAATCAAGGGGATCATCAAGAGGTGTTACAAAATGTCTCAGTTGTACACAATCGTTAATGATTTGTAAGAAGTAGCTTACGTCATAAGAAGGTTTATAACGCTGTAATTATTGTAATAAGTGGTAAGGCCAGTATCATTGAGCGTTAAACAATTAAAATATCTTCTATACATTCAACATTGTCTAGACGGTGATGCTGTATTCAGACAATCGACACCATTATATATAATAGACTACTAGTTAAAGGTACGGTTTTATCACTAGATTTGTGACCCAAATATATTTTTTTATTTACGTCTAAAGAGTACCAAATCAATGCACTGATAAAGAAATCAGCATTTTTGAAATGTTGATCACCATTCCCTAAAGGTTTTATTTTGAAATGAATTACGTTCTTGTTATTGTGTAATCTTCTAAATAAACAGGTTACATGTACTAATTTAGAATGAAAGGCTACATTGGAAAAAATACAAGTTTTGTATGTACACTTACAAAACTTACAATATTGGATCCTGCCATTTATGTCCTCATAATAACTGCACTCTATTCCATATCTTAAATGGATGCAACTATTCTCTGCAGAATGGTAAATACAACTGGAGACATAATCAGACACTGAAAGCTGTAACAAATGGCATAATTCCCTTCATTGAAGAGGCAAATCAGAAGTCGTATATCCCTCCAGAAGATACCAACTAAATGACTACTATCAAATTCTACAGTGTTTCCAGCACTGCCTCTTCCAAAAAGAGATACAATAAACGTCTTACAGAAAGCCAATGACTGGAAATTCCTGATGGATGAGGAACATAAGCAAGTAGTATTTCCTCCCTTAATCACAGAGACTGCAAAATGTCCTGATATCACCATCTATTCTGAAAGGACCAAAAAAATGCAGTTATCATCATTGAGCTTACAGTCCCAATGGAAGAAAACCTGTTAAATGCCAACGCAAGAAAGAAATAGGGGATGATGTACGCACTATTTCCCAATTGAAATTGGAAGCAGAAGTAGCTATAACACATCGCTGACAAAATGCATCGCTGCTCGTGGAGTACCAAGTGGAAAGAGACGTAAGATCATGGATGTGGCCTGTAAAACTGCTCTTACAACCAGCATATGTGATATGGTTATGCAGTCAAAACAAAGCCCTGATTCAATGCTGGGAACCGTCTCCAATTGAAGATAAAGAAGACCTAAATATGCCAAATGACACTCCAACTGATAGGAAGACTAGGTTCCTGTGACATGTCGTTGTCCTTAATGACATTGCACATCCCAGTTCCAGCAGTGCAAACTCTGCTCAGCTGACTCTAGCTCAAGGGTCTGCTTGGTAATATAGGGGCATTGAATTGGTACGCTGGTTTACGCCACTCATACCAGCTGTTCCTAGCCTGAAAGTAAGACGGAGTGCCCAATCTCTGATGATGGTTTAGTTACATCTACCTCTGAGGGAAGCGAGACGGTTGGGATCCCTCAAAACCGGTTTAACCCACCAGAGTCTGGTCCTAAGTCCAGAGACCTCAGAGAATTGTTTGATGCCAACCCAAGACAAGGAGATAATATGCAGCTCAATAAATACTTTCCGGGACAACTTCAAAGTGGCATTAGAATGAATGGAGTGCTCATCTGTATTAGGGTGAAATAAGGCTCTGAAGGTGACTGAGCTTGTGCTCTACAAATGATTACTTATCTGATAGGTTTCTGATAGACATATTGTCAAGTACAAAATATGGTTCAATCATGCATTTAAACATATTTATTCACCTTTGCACAAGAACAAACGATAATGATACAAATGTAAGGGAATAATCCGAAATAATGTCGGTGATTACGTAACGGATGCATGCTTGAACAACATTTGGTACTTTGTATGACTTAGGCAATTAGGCTAACGATATCTCAACATGCTCAGAGGGCATCGCAAATGTGGGATGAGGTTGTAGATATCTAGTATACGATTCGGTTATGCGATGAACCCCAATCAGTAAATGAATTGCCACTGTAATTAATGCCATTGATGAGTGAATATTCACGATTGTCACAATGGATATTATACAGAGAGTAATTAAGTTGCGTACCAATCGCTTTAATTACCTTTGAAACAATTCCATTACCCCAACCTACAACTTGTGCCTATCATCGACAACTCGTCATGACGTCATCGATTATGTGATTGCCTTTTAGATGACGTCGGTAAATAGAAATCAAAGTAGAAAACCATGACGCTATGATTGGCCAACTAAGGTCGTAGACTAACATGGAGCATATATTTTTAATAGCTGTTGCGTATCTAGAGGTTGTGGCGCCCAGGGGCTAAGGATACATAATAGCGTCCCTTCCATTCTTGAAACAATTGCACAAATAGCGCCTACCACTAATTAATTTTGGTTATAATGTAGATGAATACCGGTCTTAAATTGATCTTTCAAATTACTATTTTGACTTTCATCGCATGGAGAGGGCGCAGAATCGATGCTGAATTAGTCAATTTGGCGCCAAGGCAAGTGCCCCCTAGCCCCCGTTCAAGATCTATTGGAGACGTTTGAATGTAGGAAATTATATTATAAAGTTTATAATTTTTTCCGGGTTTAGTTTAAGTGTGTGCGAGGCCGAGACTGTGATCAAGACTTACGTTGATTTATCGGCGACAGCTACCACCACAACCGGTAAGCTTAATATGTGCATGTATTGTGTATCATTCATGTTACATAATGCATGTGTGCATACCGTCAATCAGCTGGGTACCTCATGAATTAGAATTAGAAGTTGAATTAGAAAGACATTGTTTTGCTGCACAGTAATGTTGCTTATCGCCTTTGCATTCAAATGTACAGGAAGACCACCCACTATGTAGAAGGTCACTTTGAGATTTACTGTCTACAAGTTGTTATGGCAGCGCGGAGATGATCACGTGCGTATTCATAAATACGTATTTATAAATATTGTCGAACATACTGTTATACTGTTATGTCAAACCAGTCTACTACTCCTATTCTCTGCTTGGTGACAGATAAATATTAAGGTAAGTGTTTACTGTATTTCAAACTGTTAAACTTTTTTTTGCCTGCCATGTTATGTTGATGCATGCCTCTGTTTTGGCTACTGCTAATTCATCATTTTTCACCTTTTCTTCATCACTAAATGTGGTCATTTTGCCATTACAACATCAACTGGACACCATAGAACTGGTTTAGTAAGGTTTTTCATCTGAATCAGTTTTGTAAAGTGACTTTTGGCCAAGTTCTCCAAGACTGGATTTTGTACTTTGTTTACACTGCAGAATTCAGCAGACTTGTCTCTTTAAGCTTCTGTACTGTATATTAGCCTGGTGGCTATTGACATCCACAGTATGGCTGCCCGCAATGGTAAGCGTCCCGAACCAAACATCTGGGAGCATACAAATATGACCATTTCACTCACTCGTTTTATAAGCATCTTCTTCCTTCTCTGTGGAGACTTTAACACAGATGAGTTAAGCTTATCTCCAACTTCAGTCATAGAGCTTGCACAAACTCAATTTGCCTTCAATAGATCTATGACCTGGACCACCAGTAATTATGGAAACTTTATCCTCCCCAGCTCCGGTGAATTTCTTAATGTCACCAAATTACGTTCTACGACTTTTCGTCATTCAATTAGACTTCTAAAACTGTGTGGCGACGTAAACCCGAATCCCGGCCCATCAGCTTTGGCTACAGACATGGACAATGATATGTATCAACCATTCGGTAACAGAGGTCTACACTTCATCCACTTAAATGTCAGATCTCTGTTACCGAAACTACCAGAAATAAACATTTTCGCCCGTCAGACAAAAGCAGCTGTCATATGCATTTCCGAGTCATGGTTGGATTCTTCTATTACAGACTCCGAGATCCTGGTGGACGGGTACTCTGTTCTACGCAATGACCGTAATCGTCAAGGGGGCGGCGTCTGCATGTTTATCCGCTGTGACATTGCCTTCAATCCTCGTTCAGACCTCGATGTTGTTGGTATTAATGCGGTTTGGTGCGACCTGTTACTCCCGAAATCGAAACCCATTCTGTTAGGGACTTTTTACAATCCTCACAGAGACTCTGGCTTCAGTGATATATTTGATCAAGTAATTTCTAATATTAATCCTACTCAAGAATCTTACATATTAGGGGACAGTAATATCTGCACCGGTACAGATTATTGTACTTGTACTGAGATTTCTATTACCAAATCATACCTTAACATGCTCTCTTGTGCTGGCTTTGAGCAAATTATTGATAAACCCACTCGTGTCTGTGAATTATCCATTAGTCTTATTGATCACATCATCTGTAATTTCACCAACAAGGTGTCACAAAGTGGTGTTATTCCCACAGGTCTTAACAACCACTTCATGGTTTTTTGCACCAGAAAGCAGGTTAAGCTTACCTTCAAAGAACATAAGACAATTTCTATAAGGTCCATGAAACATTACAGTGCTGAAATTTTTACCAGTTATCTAGACAACTGCGATTGGTCTACGGTCCTGAACTGTCAATGTGTTAACACTGCTTGGTCCAATTTGAAGGAGATCTTGATCACTGTTCTTGACAAGGTTGCTTCCAAGCGTGTCATCCGTATCCGTATGACCTCGGACATTTTAGACATGATCAGGACCAGAGACAAATTGCGTTCCCAGTTGAACAGAGGGTCTTCTGATGTTACTTACAGTGAGTTCACCTCAATACGTAACCAAATCCAGAGGGACATCAAATCGGCTAAATCCTATTACTTTCAGTCTAAATTGGAATAAAGTCAGGGTGATTCAAGAAGATTATGGCAGCACCTAAAAAGTCTTGGTTACAGCTCCAAATCTTCAAGCAAAGCTAAAATTGTTCTCAATGTCAATGGGCAGCTTTGTCATGATACTCGTACTGTTTGTGATTATATCAACACATTTTTTTCAACAATTGCTCACACCTTGGTCAGTAAACTCCCCACTCTTTCTAGTACCACCAGATCTGTGCCCGACTCTTTCATTGAGTTTTATAAGCGTAAAGGTGTTATCCCCAATAGCTGTGTTCTTCAGCCAGTTAGTGAGGAATTTGTTTACAAAGAGGTATCTAGTCTTAATATGCACAAAGGAGCCGGGCTAGATGATATTGCTCCTAAATTCCTGAAAGATGGGGCTTACCAACTCACTCCATTAATTACTCATATTATCAACTTATCTTTGGTCTCTGGTACTTTTCCGGACGATATGAAGTCTGCCAAGATCATCCCTTTGTTTAAAAAGAAAAGCAGGCTTGATGTAGGGAATTATCGTCCAGTGAGCATACTGAGTTGTGTTTCCAAAATCCTTGAAAAAAAGTGTTTACATCCAAGTTGAAGAATATCTCTGTTCAGCAAATTTATTATATCAATACCAATCTGGTTTTCGCTCAGGGTACTCAACCGAATCTTGTCTGATTTACTTGACTGATTTTATTAGATCTCAAATTTCTGAGGGAAAATTAGTAGGGATGCTATTGCTGGACGTACAAAAAGCGTTCGATAGCGTTAATCATCATATCCTGTGTAAGAAACTTCAGGCTATGGGAATTGACCCCACTTGGTTCATTTCTTATTTATCAAACAGGCAGCAGCCTGTGTGCATCGATGGTATTAATTCCAGTCTTAGGCAGCTCTCCTGTGGTGTTCCACAGGGGAGTTTGCTGGGACCATTGCATTAGCTCTGCTATAGCAACGACATGGAAACATCGGTGCACAATAAGCTTCTTTGTACGCCGATGATAGTGTGATTATTTCATCCCATAAAGATCCTGAGGTCATTTCTCATAGCCTTAGTTCTGATTTATCATCTTGCAATAACTGGTTGATCAATAACAAGTTGTCTCTTCATGTGGGAAAAACTGAGTGTATTCTATTCGGGACCAGATCAAAATTAGGCAAGGTCAGTGATTTTCAGATTTCCTACAATAATCAAACTATCAAAGCTCAAACATCCATCAAATACTTACGAGTGACACTTGACCAATACCTCTCTGGAAACATTATGGTTAGCTCTATAATTAACAAAGTTACTGGCAAACTCAAATTTCTTTACAGACATGTTCAATATCTCAATCAGAATTTACGGAAAAATCTCTGCTCTGCTCTTTTACAATGCCATATAGACTATTGTTGCACATCATGGTATTCAGGCCTTAACAAACACTATCAACGCAAATTACAGATTATCCAAAATAAAATGACTCGTTTCATTCTCAACTTGTCTCCCAGAGAGCATATTGGTCAGGTACACTTGGATTCCATTAAGCTTTTGAAAATCCATGATAGAGTCAAACAACTCCGACTCAATCACATGTTCAATGTTTTCTATGCAATGGGTCCCACTTACTTTGATCAGTTTTTCACTAAAACCACTGTCACGCTCACTCACCGTACCAGATCTAGCTCACATAATTTCCATGTCCCCAGAGTCAGTGGCCTTGCTTCCAACTCCTTCTTTTATCAGGGTACCCTTGACTGGAATTCTTTACCTATTCACATCAGGTCTATCACCAACAAGAATTCCTTCAAATCCCATGTCAAAACCCATTTATCTTCAACCTCAATGAACCAGGAAATGGCTGAATATGTTTAACTTATTTCTCTTTCGTCCCCTCTTTTGTGGATCTCCCTTTTGCAGGCACCTTTTCATTTTGGACCCCATTGGAAATAAGTTGGCATATTTAGCCAACTTTATGGGTTATCCTGGCTCATTGACTTGGTTGTGTGTTTCTTGTGATGATGATTGATTGCATATTTGTTATTTTCTGTATTGTTGTCAATTTTGCCAAATAAATAATAAATAAATAAATAAATAAATAAATAAATAAATAAGACAAGAAAAGCAACATTATTTCAAAATAACAATACTCTGTAAAAAATTTTAGATGTTCATTTGTCATTGATTAAACTTTTTATGCCAATCACCCAAACTGGTATAGGCTGGTCAAATAATCGAATCGTATCTAATTTGATATGTCTTTACAAAAACAGTGATTCTGGTATAAGTTGATATCCCAGTTACGTGACCATTAATTGCCCACGATTTTGAGTCTACTCAGTGACGTAAATATATTCTTCATACTATAAAAAAAATACCGTAGATGTGATTATGTTTTCTGATGTCACTGTCTCACGTTGTCGGAACAAATTAAGAGCATTTAACCATTATTTAGTGAATATTTTGATTATTTAGAGTGCATAAAATAACAAATTGTGATAATGGAATAAATCGTCAGAATCAATCACCAATGGAGCGAATGAGATTCCTTAAGACAGTTTCTTAAGTTTTCTATAGATCGATGTTGGTCAGCTTGAAAACGAAATCATTTATAAACGTTAAGCTTGGATTTTTCCCTGATTGTATTCACATCGTAAACTGATACGAGACTTCAGTTCCTCTTTATATTAATTTAACCATTCCATGTATTTTGGTCCTCTCAAAATGAACGATATTTGGCAATTAATATAGCTGGACTTTATGATTCTTATACACACCCTTTAGTGAATAAACTTTAAAGGTTTGTCGACAAAAGCAATAAGGTTAATTGCTAACTTATTCTTGTTATATTTTATTTAGTAACATTAAGATTTCATTTAACATGTATATTGAAAATATAACACTAACTGTCTGTTTGACATGGGAATAAATAAATGGTACAAATGCACTCGAAGCGCTCGAAAATTGTTGCCATATTAAAGCTTAAATGGTGAAATATGGTGCAAAAGTGGAACAAATACGATTGAAGAGCAAAACAATTGGCACTTAGACTGAAGACTTAGACTAAAATTCTTAAGTATGAGGTTAATTTGGTCAAAAATCACTTATATACAGGCATCAATACACCTATAATTTGTAAAATCTTATACACAAATATATTTGGGCACATAAAATTTATGTGAATGCTTTGGTTAAGAGGAACTGTTCTTGAATAAGTTCCGCGTCTTACAATAGACTTGACATTTCGTTTAATTTCCTCAATTTCACCAATTCATTTTACCATTTAGGGCTACTAAGCAACATAAATGTTTGACTAGCCCCATTGCTTGCTGATATCTACGTGTACAAATTCTTATGCTGCGACGCGTCGCATGCCTTGCTCGTACCTTTATAACAAATATGATTATAGCAGAAGTACATAGAATGACTCATGAGGCGTTTAAAAATAACAGCGTTAGGTTTTGACAATGTCATATTGGGTGTAAAACGGTCATCAAAAATAAATGGCAGGATTTAATTGACAGGAATGAGTTGAAGTCAATTTGTGTCTAAACGAAGTAAAGGTCAATACGTCACCTTGCGATTTGACTCGGGCCAAAGCACTTTCGCGTAGGCTTGTTTCCGGCAGGAGCAATTGTTTTGTGCAGAAAATCAGGGGGGGGGGGTAGCCTAGCCAGCTTTCTTGGTCGGGGGGGGGCCGATAAAATTTCAGGGCACAGCTAAAAAATTGCAGTTACAAGATACAATTTTTGTTTTTAGAGAGACTGTACATGTCTTCGAGCTTCCCAACAAGGCTTTATTGGGGCGATGTGCGCGCGCAAAAATAGTGAATTTGACACTATTTTTGCCCATGTTCGTGATGAAAATGGCTTTACTATGACAATGTGCGCAAGTTTTGTATTTTACACTATTTTGACCCATGATCGGTGTGAATTTTGATGGAAAAGGGCTTCTTGCCCTTTTTCTTTTCCTTTGCCCTTTGGTAAGAGGGGCACTTTTTTATTGATTTTTTTGTCAGGGGGGAGTCTACCCCCGTGTCCCCCGCTGGCTACGCTACTGCAGAAAATGTCGGGTTATATAACGGAGTACAAAATGTTTTAATAAAATTCATCAAACGTTTTTGGAAACTTGAAGTGTTGGCAAGATATTTAAGATATTTTGTAAAAATTATTGCCAACAATATTTTACAATAATATTTTGACAAAACGCGTTTATAACACGTTAATTACGTTTTAAAAACATAGGTGTATCTAAGTCCTCGATGTGAACAACGAGATTCTCGTTGCGTTCTGCCGTGCGTCGGTGTGTTGTTCAGTCGGAGTGTTTCCATGTACATCGCACACCCCAACGTATACGTACCCTGTACCGTATCCGCAAACCACAAGCGCGCATCCCAACACCGCCATCACACACACACCTTAGTACCACCATTATCGATCACTATCATCATCATCATCATCATCATCATCATCATCATCATCATCATCATCATCATCATCATCATCAATACCGTCGTCATTAATAACACAACAATAACGTCAATTTTATGGAGAAAAAAAGAAAATAGTTAACTTGTGAGTGTTTCAGAATTCTAGCATAAATATGACCTCTTTAAATTATTACAAGTATATTATCACAAAATTGAAACCATTTTAAATTCATCCTAAAAATGGTATTGGACACTGAGGTCATTGATAATTTTTTCAGAGGCATTAACAACGTTATTTAAGATGTTAGCTTTTCTTACATTTTGTAAAACGAAATAAGAGGAAAAATCTCTTAAAAATAAAAATATATTTATTATTTTCCTCAATGTGATATGATATGATTAACAATGACGTAGTTCTGTGGTGGTATTGTATAACACAGTATTATATGAAATCGTCTATTATTTCTTCTATTTAGAGCATTATATGAATTTTGTTGGTTTAAAAGTTGATGACATAGAGACAAGACGTTCCAGGACGTACCGCAAAGTGTTAGTCTCATTTACACTGATTGTATCAAGTTCAAGCTCTCCAATAATTGTGGTTATCTGACGCACACGCGTAAGGGTAAGAAGTATGGTTCATCTCTAGGTAATGGGTATCAGTGTTTAGAATGGATTGGAATTGTTGACCGGACTGTGATAAGGATTGACAGTGATGTGAGCAGAGTGCTTTCGTCATGTTTACGCAAAATACGCAATTACGTCACTACCAAACAATCAAAAGCGCGAGATTTTAGAGTGATAGCCTAGAATAGAATAACCTTTGCTATTCAGAAAAGTTTCGGGTATGGGATATGGTTTATTGGACTAGCGGACCTTATTTTAGTTTTGGACTAACGAATCTTATTTTAGTTTTGGACTAGCGAACCCCGATTTAGTTTCGGACTGAACCCCCTAACCGTCTAAATAGCTATCCGCCATTTAACGGTTAAACTCAATGGAGGAGGGCTCCAGCCGGAGGAGCTCCTGCCCACCCCTCATTGTTACGACACTTGTCCTATCCTTCCCCATACTTGCATATAAGGCCCATCGGTCAATATTGCGTATTTCGTCTTATTCATTTAGTATGCGTATTAGTATGTAACACAACGGTACCTCATATCACAACACTTACATGTATCATAACACAAATTTTTATTATTTTGTAAATTAAATCTAACACTGGAACTAAAATTTGCTACGTTGCGTCCGAAAGCATCGGACTTCATCAGGCATCCGATTCAAGATGTTGTGACGTCAGATGTCTTGACGTCAGACGGCGAGGAATGTCTCGTACCCGGGGTCTCGTAACAGCGGGTCCCATGCGTGTGACAACTGGAATTCGGGTCCCCCTTTTTTGTTAATGGCGGGTTGCTCCACTCTCTCCCATATGGATTCTCTGACTCCTCTTTCGAACCACCTCTATTCCTTATCCAGGACAACTGCTCCCTCATGGTTGAAGAAGTGTTCAGTGTTCTTATTACACAGCGAAGTTTTGAGCTTCGTTGCAACATGGGCGCCATTGAGTGAGGACGTCGTCACTGTTCAAATGCACCAGGCAGTCTAGAAATGCTAATTTATTGTACACACATTCCTCCCTGAGTGAATTTGATGTTTGACTCAACTTCATTAATGAACTTAAAAGAAGGACTCTGAAGAAGCAGTTATCCCGAGGAAGCAGTTATCCTGGATAAGGAGGAGAGGTGGAACGAAAGGGGAGTCCATATGGGAGAGAGTGGAGCAGCCCGCCATTAACAAGAAAGGGGAACACCGTTTCCAGTTGTCTAACGCATGTGACTCGGCGTTACGAGACATTCCTCGCTGTATGAACCACATCTGACGTCACAATAGAGAGATTGCAAAATTTACGATAAACGTGATACGGGAACGCCAACGTCAAGCTACATTAGTCGAAAATCAGTTAGTATGCCCTCTAGAGGGTGAAATCTATTGTGAATTGGTCAATCGTGGAATTACCGTAAGGCGATTACGTTGCGGTTGGTAGCAAAAAATGACGTTCCAAAATGACAAAAAAACGCATTCTAAAATTTAGAAAAAAGTTATTTTTGTCGTGTAATGAAGCGAATCAAAGTATCCAAAGAGAACAAGTAGAGTCAGACATGTAATATAATTCATTTTGGGGTTACAATTTGACCTAGTATAGGCAAGAAGAAGTGAATACATTTAGATTTTTTTCGGCGCGAATTCGAACGGGCAGATTGCCTATTCATTTGTGTGTGGAAAATGCCGTCCAAAAATCAGCTTGCAAAGAGGCGTTTTAGGCAAGATCGTGACGTCTTACGACATAATGCGGTAGAATTGTCTGTTTTGGACGGGTGATGTGCAACGTCATTTTTCGACATTGCTATTTCGTTGCATTAAACAGGACTGAATGCTTAGAGCAATAGATACAGTCAGTCGTATTTGCATATCAATACCGAGGAAAGTCGATGCACCCAAGGTGGATTATTTGTCTCAGCATAGCGCCACCATGAGTTTATTGCAATTGTGTTTTGATATAGTCTCCGGTCAGACTTTATGAGGCAGGATGTTGGCCAATTAACGCTCAGGTGTGGCAACATTTTTCGCCAAGTTTGGATGTGAACGGCACTATGGCGTTCTACCGCACAATGTCGTAATACGTAGCCCGTAAGGCGTTTGCAGTGAACGCCTCTTCGCAATCTCTCTAATATCATCAATCAGATGCATTTGTCGATGCTCTCGGACGCAACGTAGAAAAGTGAGTTGCAAATTTACAAGACAATGTTTTGAACAACTGGATCAATAATCTACACCAAGATAACACAAATTGTCCATATGGTAAAACAAAATATCAATTATAATAAATTATTCTATACGATCTGCTTTAAAATCCTATAATGGTTACATGAAATACTTTGTTTGTCACAACAAGTGACTGTTTACTTTGGTTTGAGAAAAAAACATGTTGCAATGTCCAAGTGTTTGCAGAAGATAACTATACAATGCATCTGATACTCATGTTAGATGCTGCCTGGATTACATTTCTGTCCGTAACTCTAGTCATACGAAGGGGGTGGCTGCTATGTGTGGCCAAAAAGCTGACCACCCCCACGATTTGACCTTGTTGCTTATAAAAATCAAGAAAGGTATGTCGCAGGTAGGCCAAAATGTACTATTTCTGAATCCTAGAACTGAGAAGAAGAATTTGGGGTGCTTTTTAACCAGATTTTAACAACTTTGAAATTTGACCACTGTGTTGATATTTGACCTTGAATATGGCGAAACATTTGTTAACATATTGAATGAGTACGAGTGGATATTCATACGTAGTGTTAAATAAAATGAATTAAACTTTTAACTTCAACACTGCACTATTTTTCGCTCACCTTGAACGTTTTTACTAGTGCGACTAGCGACTAGCTGAAGACATTAGTCGGAATAGTGAAAACGTTCCAGGTGAGCGAAAAATAGCGAAGTGTTGAAGTTAAAACTTTAATTCATCTTGAATGTGTTTTAGGACCGAACAGGAAGTTTAAAAAGTAGGTTTGGTAGAATCAATTCAATTCAATTCAATTCATCAATCATTAATCATAAAAAAAATCAATATTATATATACATTAGAATGAGATAAACATCAATATTACAGTGTTATACAATAATATTTTATACGGCAAATGTTAATTGATTAATATATTATAAAGAAAATAAGCACATTCTGATACAAAATGAATATTTCAACTGCACACATAATTAATAATGCTACATATAGGATATTGCCTGTATAACACCAAATTATATAATACATGTATATGAAAGTAAAGCTATACATCCAATATTATGTTTATATCACGTAAGTCATGGGGGATGCACATTAAACCTAGTATATAGGCCTAGTGGACTATTAAGCTCATTTGGTGATACAGATGTTAACCCTCCGTCTTTCATAGCCGGGTGCCGGGTGTAATCCGGGGGGTGTAAGGCCAACCATCCACCATTACGCGCGATTTACACCGCACCAAAATAAGTGAAGAAGTCACAAATACCCGTGATCACCAACCAATCATAAAAGTTTCTCTTGTTTACGAAAACACATTTGATCTGGTTCATGTAATCTCTACTCCTCTAGGTTTTCAATTTGGTCAAGTACTCTATAATTGGAATGTAATTCATCGCCAGACATACCACTAAATAATTGCTGGATAACATACGTAACATGACCACTATGTTAACCCTGTGTGTTAACCATTTTATCACGCGTGAAGTGCCAAAGTGAAAGGATTAAAATACACTTGTAACATACATACTAATCTGTACTAAAATACAGCTGAACCAAATGAATGCAAACATCTCCAGTCTCAACATTTATTCTTGTAAAGTTTCTAAAATTAGCCGGATGATAGCATACTGTGTACAAAGTTTAAGCCACCAGTCCGCCACTAACCTATTACAAAAGTAAAATAAATATTACAAGAAATGCATTATTTTCTCACATTTTATTGCTTAAATTGCTCGAATACAATAGCCACGCAGTTGTGTATAGCAGTCTGCACCTCAGGCCAATTGCGGCATCTTTTAAAACTCATATCCGTATGTAGTCATTTAATTTGGAATATATTCTGTGATTTCTTTTTAAGAGTACACCGGAGGGCATAATGGTGAGTAAACTGACTTTTAACAGATTTCTCGCTACAGCTTTCCTCTTTATTAAAAAAAAGGCATATTATATATATAAGAAAAAACAATTGTATGGATTACATATTCGAATGTTTTGTTCTTTATTTCCGTGTGGATAATTCGTCAGCTGAAGACAGGGCTTAGAAGAAATAATTTATCTTGTTTGACTGGTGGAACGCTACAATCTCCGGCAAAATAACTGTTGTTGTTGTTATTGTTGTTATTGGTGTTTGTTTAAATACATAATTACACATCTTCAGAAAGGCCACAATACCATGATAAATCTTGAAACATGAAAGGACGAGGGAGCCTACGCACTCAACAACTACTAACTCATCACGCCCTCTATGGTGCTTCCTGTTGTCCAGATAAGGAAACAGTCAGATGTGATGAGTTGCCAGTCTGATGAACCCAATAATGAAAGTTGCCCACAAAAGAGTATGCCCCATATTGAAGGATTGAATAAAACATGAAAAAAACATAAGAAATAAGTTATAACACACTTTATCAAGGAATAGCTCGAATATATTGCTCGTAATGTCAATACGTCAGTTGATTTTGTGAACTCAAATCTTCAAAATACCGCAACCACTGGCAAGATAAATGATACTTGCTGTTTCGGAAATTAATTAGCCAAAATTCAGTCGCTCATCGCTCATCAGCGACTAAGTGTAACTTTATCTTAAAGCTGGACATTACTTTAGCACATGTTTTTTACGACATGACATGTCTCGATTGATAACATGATCTTGATGATGCAGACGACTCATGTGACTTATCTACTGTCATATATAAAACAAATTAATTGGGATTTAAAAAGCAACTAAGTGTTTTATTAGAATGAAAGTTCATCTGTGTTGGTAGTGTTGGTAGTAAACATAGTTTAATAGTTGTTTAAACCTTTGATCACAACCCAAAAATTTGCGTACCTGGGTTGCCAGTCTGCTGATGAAAGTCGAAGTGTCGACTGAAAATTCCAGGTACGCAAATTTTTGTGTTGTGATCAAAGGCTTAAACCACTAAACTATATAACTAAGTGTTTTCTTTTTTCGTTTGGCAACTTACAGCAACACATTAATCTTAGCAATGAGAATTTGTGGACACTGTAGAAGAGATGCTGATTAAGATATTCATTTACATGTGTGAAACGAAACCGACGGATTAACTCCGAGTGACGGGGTACCTTCGTTGTTTATTTACACTATTTCTAAACGTACCACATGGACAACGGAAATCTGCATTCAATCTACATAATATGTAGCTGATTAAATTCAGTCTTTTTTCAAGCTAATATATTCCAGAACGTTTTACATCCGCCAAAAATTGGACCGGGGGAGTCTCATGGACCCTCGGGCATGGACCAAAGGCGATCTATATAAGATAAGGGAGCCCGTGATATCAGTCGTTACATGCATAGTTGTAAACACATTTATTCAAACACCTTGTTTATTGTCGCACAGTGTCATCGGCCTGATCTTCATTGCAGAAATCGCCATGATGGTAGAACGAATCCACCTGTTAGTCAACAGCAAGGCATGGCCATTTTGTTCCGAACTGTTTAATAGTTTTGAGACACATAATCGGCCGAGGGACATCCGACTAAGGCTATTGACAGACCTCTGTAGATGTCGGAGCCTGGTACGTCATCTCATGTAGACTGCCTCCACCAGTGGTATACACTGCACTATAGTACCGTGTTATGTTCCGTGACCCGAGTGTTTTCGAATGAGGGCAGCTGTCATTATCTTGTCCTGCACTTATAAAATCTGAAATTTTTATCATTTTTTGATTTCGAAACGCACGGATGTTTGTCAATACGCTGGCTAACGAATATCATATTCTTTCAACACATATATTCAAGTGCAAGCCATACAATCGGATTCTTTAGTAAGCAAAAATTACGGGAGATATTCATAATTTTCTACCCCGGTATCCAAAGATTTGTCGTTTGAATATCAAATCGTGTATAGCAGATACACGTGTATTGATCCCGGGTTTCCCTGCCGTACAATACAATTATTTCCCAGGCGTTGTCGCTGTGTGACGAGAATGTCTTTGAAAAGCCTTTGGACTGAATTTTATATAGGCCTAGATAACCTCATAAAATAAACTATTGATATATCAGCATGCTGCTCAAACATTTATTAAGTAGCAGTCGAGAATTTTAATGTCAACAGCAATTATGTGAACATGGTGAATCGTAAAAGACACAAGCAACATTGTTCTACTTAGCAATTTAGAGTGAAAGTCAATGACAATGTAGACTGAATGCAAGGATGACTTTTTATTCATGCTTAAATTGTATTTTGTTATTGTTTGCAGTGCCATGTTTGTACATTTCTTTCTTTCTTATATATTTATATGTTCACGAAGTACTACCTTCATGATCTGTTGAGTCGCAAAGTATAGCCTACGCTTTCATGGTTGGTCAAAAGAAATTTTCGAACAAACATTTTCGGTTCCCAATATCGTTTATGTATTATGTAATTTGTTCGTTGACATGTTGTTGTATCCAAAGAAAAGTATTATCGAAGTTGCATCCTGCTCAACAAGAAACTAGCATTTCCTAGACAAAAATAATGCTCCTCAAACAGATGAAGGAGGAAATGTTGTTCTTTAGGGAGATGCGTGTCAGTCAACATTATGTAAAGGTTCAAGAACTACCGATCTACTGCTTGGATATGAGTGACAAGAATGTTTTCATAATGATATCTTTGAAACGCCTTTTTCATCAATCGGATGTAAACGCCGGAGTACTATATTCGAGTGACTAATAAAGCGCATTTATGTGTTTCTGGATACGTCACAATGCGTGTGATGTGGTGAGATGTGGGTGTAAGAGGTATCGGGTACTTGTTGGCATGGTTCGCCCTGTGACGAGCATGTCTTTGAAAAGCCTTTGGACTGAATTCTATATAGGCCTAGATTACCTCATAAAATAAACTATTGATATATCAGCATGCTGCTTAAGCATTTATTAAGTAGCAGTCGAGAATTTGAATGTCAACAGCAATTATGTGAACATGGTGAATCGTAAAAGACACAAGCAACATTGTTCTACTTAGCAATTTAGAGTGAAAGTCAATGACAATGTAGACTGAATGGAATGATGATTTTATATTCATGTTTAAATTATTGTATTTTCTTATTGTTAGCATTTAGGAATTTATTTATTTCTTAATTCTTATATATCTTTTCATGAAGTACTACCTTGATCTTTTGAGTTGCAAAGTATAGCCTACGCTTTCATGGTTGGTCAAAAGAAATTTTCGAACAAACATTTTCGGTTCCCAATATCGTTTTTGTATTATGTCATTTGTTCGTTGACATGTTGTTGTATCCAAAGAAAAGTATTATCGAAGTTGCATCCTGCTCAACAAGAAACTAGCATTTCCTAGACAAAAATAATGCTCCTCAAAACAGATGAAGGAGGACATGTTGTACTTCAGGGAGATTCGTGTCAGTCAACATTGTGTAAAGGTTCAAGAACTGCCGATCTACTGCTTGGATATGAGTGACAAGAACGTTTTCATAATGATATCTTTGAAACGCCTTTTTCATCAATCGGATGCAAACGCCGGATGAATGGGGGAACTTACGTACTATATTCGAGTGACTAATAAAGCGCATTTATGTGTTTCTGGATACGTCACAATGCGTGTGATGTGGTGAGATCTGGGTGTAAGAGGTATCGGTACTTGTTGGCATGGTTCGTATGATTTTTGTCACTACTTGCTTCATAAATTAGTCGGCTTAAAGCCATAATATGTGACGCCCTCAATTGTTCCTCGGATTACTTTTTGGATAATTGTAACAGTGTATGTCCAAGTCCGAGACCGAAACCGAGACCTGCTCATCCTAGATCGAGACCGAGACTGAGAAAAAATTTTCGAGACCAAGAACACCTTTCCGAGAACGATGGGGGTGGCGGCACATCTCTTCAATTATTATTTGGTACGTATGCTCCCCCGGAATTCGGAGCTGGTGGGTCTTTAAGAGCTGACGGTGCACCGGTAAAATCGATTGAAAATCGCCTGGAATGTGAGGAATGAACAATTTGTGGGTCTTTTAGAGTTTAAATGATCAAAATCAGGGGTCTTTCAACACGCTGTTTTGGTACAATGCAGGGGTCTTTTGGAGCTGCGTGGTTCAAAAACAGGGGTCTTTCCGGGGGGCATACCCACATGGTCATTTGTGTTAAGTTCCAATGCCTGGGGGTTAAATCATGAAATGAAATTGGAAGCTCACATCTGAACATGATCACTTATGAATCATTAATAACTCCAACATATTTATGAATATTATATAAACATAAAAATATTTTCATTCATCTCATGACCCCAGCATCTAAAGGGTCACTGGATTACATGATCTTGTGATATTATCTAAAAACTTAAGCCTACGTATAAATAGTTACATTGTACATTCTATTTTATAAATTGATATTATTAGTGAGTGATAATATTGCATTATTTTGCCATTTTATATTTTATTTAGGGCAAATTTGTTTGTCAATTTTACGCATGATTACTCTCTAATAATTCAATCCATTTAAATTAAATATGAAGTCAAAACATAAAAGATTGGCAGTGTGGTATACATTCAAGTTTGGCGCCCATTTCCATTGTTTACATATGAATGATTGCGAGTTTCAACATTCATTGAAATTTAAGGTAAGAATTTATAATGAGCAACAACCGAAAATCATATTTTTTCATCAGGTCTCGAAAGGTCTCGAAATTAAAAACGTTCGAGACCGAGACTTTTGAGGTCCGAGACCGATACCTTGACATCCGAGACCTTGACATCCGAGACCGAGACCGAGACCAAGATCGAGACCGAGACCGAGACCTGCAAAACCAGGTCTTGAGATGGTCTTGAGACCGAGACCTGAGGTCCCTCGTTTCAAGTTCTGAGTTTTAGTTTCTCTGTTGTTCAGAAACCCCAAATCAGGGGATTATAAAGTGGGGCAGAACCGGTCTGCAATTATAACACTTGTGAGCATTGCACTGTGATATTTAAGTACTTCTTTTGTAGATCAGGTATGACTTCAAACCAAGCGAATTTGCGTTCACACGATTATGTAACAACAAAAAAAAGAAAAAAAAAAAAAAAAAAAGCAAAAAAAAAAAAGCGCAGTGATTTATAGTGCGCTACGCACAGGCACAACGCCTAGACGTTGATCCACAAGCCTCAGCACACTTTACAGGTTGTCGCTGACCACTATGGCCCCACATCATTCCATAAACCATTAAACAACAATTCAGGGACTTTGCTGCTTCAAGAGCGCACACCCTAGAATTCCACAAATAACCTTCGCAACCAGGATCAGCTCCCCGAGTGTCGTACGGGTTACAACGAGACAAATTAGCAGTAAGTTCCTTGTCCAGGGGAATTTCAAAATAACTCAATTTTTTTCCACGAGAGCGTACTAGGCACCACCAGGGTTCGAACCCACAACCTCTCGCACCATAGTCGAACGCCTTATCGATTGAGCTAACTTGACTGCTTGAAACAAACTGAAATGAAAACCGAAACTACTTGCTACAAGTTTTAAGTTTCTAACAAAGGGTACAGACAAAGATATCGATAATGACGCCAGTCAAGAGCTTAGGCAGAATAAACTATACTGAAACTCATAACTTGAAACGACCGATTGAGTTAAGACAGTTTATTTTGCTCTGAGATTGTTGTCTTGTATGCTACTGAGTTCAATTTGCACTTGCCTTTAGTTTTTGACTACAGCATGTAGTTTTCGTAGATTGCTTTTATATTTTGTTGTCTGTCCCTGAAGAAGAGCAGTTTATCTACTCGAAACGTCGGTTTTTTTGTTTTGTCTGTTTAGTTTTGCTTGTCTGCTTTGTGCAGTGCACAGTGATTTCCATCACTCCCTGTGTACTCATGGACTGTTTCTCTGTTGGCTCTGGAATTGGTAATTTTTGGCCACCGAACTTTCCCTGTTTTTGTGCCTAGTTGTTTGGTTTATCTTTTCCGTATAGCTTAATAAATACATACTTATGCAGAATGAAGGACCCTTTCGCTCATTCACACGATAGGACTCCAAATTAACCTCAGCAACATACAAATATTAGACAAAATAAATTGTGCCCTATATCTGTTACAAATAATTAGGCATAATATTATCAGACAAAAAGATTAATTAATTGCCAGACATGCAACAATAATTTTATGACACGTTAAAACACGTAATATTCAGCTCAATCAAAATACTAAATCACTGCAGCTAACGACAATATGAAACGATCACGCAAAAGCAGGTATTTGTCGGCAAAATTGTGCTCAAACGTAGTTGTCAACATAATGTTCAACATAATTTGACTATATCATTAGACGAAAAAGAACCACACTGTTCTATTGGGCGACGGAATATCCATGTAGAGTTGTTCGCTTGAAAATCTGAACAATTGTTTGCAAATTTAAAAAAACCAAAAAAACTATTTATAGTCCAAATGAATCTACTTCGGTCTTTATAAACATACCAACTCCCCAAACCCACCCCGACAGATTTATCCTCTGATATTCCCACTCAGGAGAAACCTCACCCGACCCGTAGAACAGGTCGAAATATAGTCAAATTCTTTTGCACTCTTTTGCTTTCATTAGCGCCATATTTCAAGAAGCCCAGCTATAATATGTTTCTGGATTTTCATATAATTATGATCATTATTAAGTGGTCAAAATCTGAATTTCAAACCACTATCCAACCAACTAACCGAGCAAACAACACACTAGAGTGAAATAATTGTTGTTTTTTTGCGACAAATGACTGGTTTTACTTGGTGGTGTCACGATAAAACTAGTATGTAAATACATGAAACCATGCATCACCGACTGTAAAAATTGCTGCCTGACATTATCAATCACGAGAGTGTCTGTATATATTTGATATGATTGAGTGACTCTTTACATATTAGCTTTTTGTTTTATACATGAAAACGTAATGCTTTGTAGCATGCGATTAATCTACGTGCAAACCCCAAATCAAAATGTACTGCTTCTTGTATACATAACATAATAAATTAAGATATTGTTGATACGTGTATGGTTTATGAATTTTACTAAATAAACCTCTAAAAAACAGATAACTCCGTCGATGTGATCAAAACATATAATTAGACACACCTGACAATTCATTTTGACATTGCGAGTAGAGTCGGGGTTTGCAAGATGGATCAGTATTAGAAAATGCAGATTAAAGTTTTTTATGGGTTGCTAGCATAGCTGGGAGGCCGCCTTAGCAATCCGTAAGGTGACTGCAGCTAGGTGTGTAGGTGTCTGTCTCAAAAATGTTAAACCTCATACACTGTAATGGTCCTATCTCTGCTATGTCAGTTATACAAATATTTGGGTGTGTAGGGGGAATCGGGTAGGTTAACCTGTGATGTGCCCTCAGTAATTTAATTTGATGATTTATCTTTGTTTACAAAGTTACATGAGTGATGACATTTTGGGAATTCCCTCTCAAATTGAGCAAAACAAGTTGAATCATATCTAATTTGGAATATTTGGAAACCCCCTGAGGTTGGAAAGTGAAGATGACATCATATATGGGATTCCCCTCAGGAAGTGATGTAATGGGATTTCCCCTCAGGAAGTGATGTAATGAGAAAGGTTAATGTTATAATTAAGGCTTGGGAATTCCCACAATCACATTGACTTAATATTTGGGGATTTCCAACTGCTTGGTATATAAGAAAAGGTAAACATGTTTCTTCACAGTTTATAGTGTTGATCTGGGCTAGCTAGCTAATATTAGGTATGTCACAGTGGCTGCACAATAATTCTGTCATACTGTGCACGCATACATAACAGTGAATCAAAAAGCGCGCGGATCAAAGTTGGCCAATTTTTGAAAACATACATGTCAAAAAACGATTTCCTCGTTATGTTTCATTGATCACAATAATTTGTCTTTTTAATATATGGTAGGTGAAACATTTCCTAAATCACTATCAACTCCGCCGAAATTAAACACTGCCTAGTTTAAGAGTTAAGACCTGTTTTATGAATTTTTTTAGATCGTCCATAAATCAATAAAATTATATAGGTCTCTCGAAATAGAGGACCTAGTACCACCGGTCTGAAATACCAGTGTTTGTTATCATGTATTTTTTTTCCTTGGACAATGAGTGAAACACTTCCCTATACCAATTGAAATCTCGGTGCACTTAGGCAATTAACTGCAGTTTCTTTATTCAACATCACAGCAGGTTCATATTGACAAAATCATGCTGTATGAATAAAACATAAATAAAACATTGAAAAAAGTAAAAATTACATATGCCTAATTAACATAAGAATGGCATAAATATATAATTAGATGTAATTAGCTAATTTGCATAATTAATGACTTTTTGTGTATTTTTTGTTACCAAATGAAAGAACTTTGGGTACTTATGTGTGCAAATCAAAACCGCATCCTCATATCATGTACGGTTCTCTGTTGGCATTATTTTGCATATTAATTAGCTGGACTTAGTCATTTTTAAGCTTTTATTTGTCTGCAGATTGGTCAAAATGGCTAAAATTGTATATTTGGTGGATTTATTACATTTATTCGAGGAGAGATTTTTAATCTTGTTTTCTTTAACGAAGTCCGGAAAGATATGCAATTAATCTGTGATACTTAAATCAATGCTACCTTTTCAAGTAAGTGTCCGAATAAGCATTACAAATCCCAAAAATTACCATTTTGCCATTTATAGCAATTTGTGGCAGGTTTTCACCCGATTTCCGGGTATCTTCAAGTTGACGTTACATCACTTTGCATTATCCGATTTCAATTCTGTTTTTTGTTTTTTGAAGCATTCATAACGATGATTCAATTAAAAGCGTCAAATAAAATGTTTCTGCTGCGCTTATTTTTGATGTGATATACCTACTAATATGCTTACAGTCCAATTCCTTCAAAGAAAGGAAATTGCAAACCAGAATTATTTTATGTAGTCAAAGTGCTACTATTTGCCAGTGTTGTCGGAGAAGATCTAGAATACGTCAAAGAACGTACTTCTTCCAAGAAAGGAATATATATTCTTCTGTCGACTTGCTGAAGTCTGGGTTTTTGAATCAACGCAACTGTCAAAATAAGTGGGGACAACTGCATCGCAGTCCTGCTTCCTGAAGATATTGTGTGAAAGGTGGAAATAGCACCAAGTTTGGAGAAAGCAGCGCAAGGAGTTAAATTTGGAGAACTGCGCAAGGAGTTTAGTATTGGAGAACGGCGCAAGGAGTTTAGTATAGGAGAACTGCGCAAGGAGTTATAAACGTGTTTGGAGAACACCATTTTCGTATAAGGATTTTATACGCAAGGATTTATAAATGCAAATGTACAATGGACTTCGTTGATTTTCGCAGGACAAGTGAATAAGGATATACAGGGTGTCCCAGAAAAAATTACCGGGCGAATAAATTTGGACGTAATTCGAGAAATAGACATCAGAATCCAAATATCTAAAAATCAGCGTGTAGCCCATCTTATTCTGCATCTTATACGCTAATTTTAGTGGAATCGGTTGACTGATTGCGAAGAAATGAGCGATTACGTAACGTATGCGTCAATTCACTTCATTCCAAGTTTGAAAGAAAGATCATTCAACACAATGCGCACTAGTGGTTAACTGTCAATCGACTTCATATTTTGTTCGGTGAAATCCTTTTCGTTCAAACAATCTGTTTCTTGCAAAACATCTAATTAGGTTTTGTTCAAATTTAAAAACCTGCATGATATTAAAATGAAAGCTTGCATGTAAGATGATGCTCGGTACTTGTAAATATCTTTTTGGTTAATGTTGATATAAATGTTACATAAAGAATTATTGCACAGAGAATTATTTCAGCTGGCTTAAAAAGATTCTCACACACATTAATGTTGTTGGAATATTTCCAAGAAATTGCAATGCAAAGTTTAAATCATTTAAAACTTCAACATTAATGTTGCATGGTATCAAAAATCACACATAAATCTTTAAGCACTTGATCACTGTCAGTCCTGGCTCAAATGTTCTTTGGAAAGTTACAATATAATATATTTGCACAACCTAAAGAATTAAAGTGGGAAAGCTTCCAATTGCAGAAATCATACTGTTATTCATCTTCACGTGAAAGCATGAATAACATAACACCGTCGGATTATAAAATAGATAATGTGGACTAAATTTAATGAGATACACAAACTTTAGGAAGCGGTGAGCGAGTATGAAAAAAGCGCCTGTTGATCAAACTTGGAATGAACTGCATTGATGCACACATTATATAATCGTTAATTTCTTCGCAACCAGACAACAGAATCAAATTAAATTTTTGTATGTGATGCACAATAAAATAGGCTATGTGCTACATTTTAAATTTTCTTATTCTGATGTCTATTTCTCGACCTACGTTCAATTCTATTCACTCGGTAATTTTTTCTGGGACACCCTGTATTACATCAGTCGTCCAGAACATTGCAAGAACTTTATGATCACCAAGAAGAAGAATATGCTGGCTAAGTACTAAATAGATAAAGAGTGATTATATTTGATTATTGTGTATGTGCAGTGTTGTCATATATTGTACCAATAATAACGTGCTTTCAATTAAAGACTTAGGTTTTGTTAGCTTAATCAAACAGTGTATTTGTGTTGTGCATTCGTGTGAATTTGGGTAAAAGGTGATTTTGGCCTTGAGTCAAGTACGACTCGTAACAAACCCCAAATGGGTCAAATGTTAAAAGATAATCCCATTGGGCTTAAAGTTTATGGACATGAACCTGCGGATGAGCAGAACATGGTAATTATCCAAAGGAGGCTATTTGAGGTCAAAGGTCGTCGATCAAATTCTAGAATTGCTCCAAATGGGCTCAAACTTAGAGTTAATTCTGAGGAAGAGACGAACATATTAAAAAATCAAGGTCATTGGAGGTCAAAAGTTATCTTGGACACATTTTACAAGTGTTCTAATTGGAAATAAACTAGACATTATATATAAACCTGAGGAGGTGAGGGACATGTTGAGTCAAAAGTCATGCAGTGGTAAAATTTGACAATATTATTTGCGTGGATGGGCTCCAAGTTCGGAGCTATCCGATGATAGAAACATCTTAAAATAAATGTGGCCCACCGATATTCTGTTGATATAATGATCGCATGTTTTGTGTATTTTGAATATAGATGTAGATGGCACAAGATTAATATCTGCTGGACCTTTTGAGTGTACGACGTGTCAGCCATCCATGAAGCAAAATCGAAAACTGTTTGATTTTAGGAGTGATTTATATCATGCAACGGGCTATTACAGACCCCACATGCTCGTTAATAATAATTATGCAAGGTGTGTGCAATAAATTAATGCCTTTACAACGTATACAGTATAATGACTGATGTCAAGGGTTAAATGTCCCATTATCGTCATATAGCGTTGGTCTATCGGGATAATATACAATCAAAACTTTGAAGTAAGCATCTGTACTTTATAGATATAGGTCACCTACTAGTGCTTGGCGAGGAGTTTGCGCGGGAAAACGTGGTATGGATAAACTACTCTCTCATCATGTTGATCAAATCTAAAGACAATTACTTTTTGCAATGTACATTATAGCTTTAAGGTATGTATGTGGTGTGTAAAGGTTGTAAGGGTGTAGTGTTTTGGAGTTTGAGTGCATGGGGTGAACTTACTCTCCACTATCCATGAATAAAAAATTGAGAAATCCATATTGACCCATGCACTTACTACTGTGCTTTTCTCCTTCCTTGCTTATTAGATGTACAGGATGTCCCTGAAAGAACTGCATCGTCGGAAACTGAACTGTTTGGTATTTTAACGCATACACCAATCATAACTAAATAACTGATGTGGTTGAGGAAATATATCAGCTGTCACATACTTTTTGAATTTTGACAATTGACCGCTCCGTTTCTGAAATAAAAATATTTTACGGAACTACCTCATTTTCAGCCCGTTCCACGGATTCAAATATCTATCAATGACGCCTCATGCGCTGATGATGCACAGTGATTGGCACTCCAAATACAGTTCATCGATTGATATTTGAATCCGTGGAAAGGTTTGAAAATGAGGGAGTCTCGTAAAATCCCTATTTAACGAACTGGTCAATTGTCAAAATTCAAAAAGTATATGATAGCTGTTGTATTTATCATCCACACCAGTTAGTTAAATGTGGCGATAAAATACCCAAACAATTGAGTTTCAGACGATACAGTTCTTTCAGGGACACCCTGTATGTAACACAGCGCTGATAAAATCATATCATATCATAACACCAATTGTCCAAGTGGTGATAGAAATAAATCTATTATTATTCACTACAATTCTCTTGAGGATCTGTTTTAATCCTATAATTTAGACATCGTATCTGATTACATCAAATATTATTTGTTTATCACTTGCAGATGTTGAATCATAACAAGAATAAAATCAAAAGTGCCGTTTGAGTGTTTACTTTGGTTTTAGAAAAATATGTTACAATGTCCCAAGTGTTTGCAAACGATAAACAAAAATGTATCTGATACTCAAGTATCAGATGATTATTGGATGCTGCTCCCCAGCAAACAACTTTACTTCATATAAAAGTCATCTACGTTGTAAATACGTTGGGACAATGTTATACAATGTATTGGACGTTGGGACAATGTATTGGACGTTGGGACAACGTTGGGACAATGTTGGGACAATGTTGGGACAATGTTAGACAATGTATTGGACGTTGATTTTCGGACGTTATTTATGACGTTGTTTCGGAGTCAAGGTGTGAATGTATTAGTAGAGATTGTGATATCCAAACGTACAGGTATCGGACGTACGTCGATCTATTCAAAACCACTTTTCTGTATCGAAGCGAGGTCACGTATTTAGCCAGTTTTGAAGATTTTCCACGTGCGAAATGAACGTAGATACATCGTTTAGTTGAACATGCACAACATTTGTCCATTTCACAATTATTTTAAAGACAGTCAAGGATAACGAACATACGAAGGAAAGTCTAAGTATTATTATGATCCTTTTTGTTTGTAACAAATCATTATAATAAAGGTACAGCGATGTGTTGAAAATCGACTAAATTTATACGCGATGTCCATACGCAGAGATTGCCCATTGAAATGTGTGTGATACTTTCCGTACAGAAAATGACATTCACATTGCGATATTTTTGCCAGGGTGATGGTCCATAAAATCATGCCCCCCCCATGTTGACGCCTGTGTGTGGGGTTTTGACCAAATTAACCTCAAATTGCCTATATTAGCAACAACAGTACCAATTGTTTCACGCTTCGCGCGAATTTATTCGAACTTGTGCACCATATCTCACCATGGCAACAATTTTTCCTCAGCTTATTTTATCGCCAAAAGGTGCTGGATTCACTATTCTTCAAGAATTTGTTTCCAACCCCATCAAAAAAACAAAACAAAACAAAAAAGAAAGAAAGAAAAGAAAATCTACGCCACTGACTAGTGGGTCATTTACTGACAGACTACCATACAATCCTGTAGTTAGTGACCTGAATACTGTCCTGAAAAAGCGCTCATTAAGACTGGTGGTAAAAAGAAAAAAATATGATTTCATTGATAACATACGAGTAACGCATTTGTTCAACTTTTCTTTTGTTTTGACACAAACCCATAATAGTCAATATAGATAAATGTCCCTATAGTTTACACATACTTATACAGAATCTTACGACAATGAAGGACCTTTTGCGCTCGTTCACACAATATGACTCCAAATTAACCTTAACAATTACAACTATTAGACAAAATGAAATAATTTGTGCCCTATATGTGCTAAAAATAATAATGGTTATTCTTATCAGGCAAAATAAGATAAATTAATTGCCAGACATGCAACAATACCTGTATGACACGTTAAAACACGTAATATTCAGCTCAATCAATACACTAAATCATCACTGCAGTCAACCGTGACGACAATATGAAACGAAAGGAGGTATTTGTCGGCAAAATTGATTCTTGTGTCCAAACGTAGTTGTCAACAAAATGGTCAAAATAACTTGACTATAGGTGACAAGAACACAAAGTGTTCTACAGGAGGACGTACTTTCAAAGTAGGGTTGGGCGATTAAAAAACTAAAAAATCTGAACTTCGAAGTATTTGCAATTTATTTTGAAAAAGATTCAACAAATTATAGTCAAAATTAATCTACTTCGGCAAAACCACGGCAGCAGCTTATATTAGTAGAAATTAAATGAGAGCTATTCAAGCAATGAGAATTGGACAAAAGTATGAGAATTGTCAATTTTCTGATTTATATCAAACGTTCTCATCCACATGAATGATTAATACTAATTAACGTGTCAACCACCTGTCACATTGTTTTAAATGAGGAGATTTAAGCTATATATAGCTACAATCAAGTGCAAATTTGCTGGGACACTTCCACAGTTCAATGACTCTCCCCGTTCCCCTTTTCAATGTAATATACCAAACGCCGCATATTTTAAATCTGCTCAATGTTTGCTCCTACATTGATTGGTGGGGGAGGAAAGGGATTCAAAATAGGTTGGAAATTATACAAATAAAATATCCTATGGTGAAATTCATATGAACGGTTCTATTAAAAGAAATATGTTTATTCCTCCATTTAAGCCAAATTAGTACGGTCTAACATAATGTAAAATTAATATATAATATCTTTCAAGTTATATTATGTTGCTAGATCGTTATTGCTTCATTAATAATAATCATACTTGTCTTCAAGTCTTCAAGTGCTGTTCTCCTAACAAAGCGAAGCTTATCCAACTTGTTATATTTATTGTAAATAAATTTGCACGAATAACAACGGCCCTGCATTGTGAACATGAGGTCTAGAGTTCGAGTCTCATTGTCGCCGATTTCCCTTTAGAATTCTGCTCTTTATCCCTTTTTAAAATTTCGGATGACACCTAAAACGGCGGAATTTATATTTTTTAAAATTATGATCACTTATGAAATTTGTGCGATTATAAATTAACAATATCTGAAGATACTGGTTATGGCTTCGTTACATTTTATATAAACCCATCTGGACACAAATAAATGTATGTGTTTTGCATCAAGACAAAACAATCATAATAATAGTAATAATAATAATAATAATAATAATAATAATAATTCCTTATGATAAATGAAGAATACATTAATTTCAGTGTCAAACAAATATTTGTGACAGGTTGTTACCAGGTTACGAAGTATTTCTCATTCATTTGGATGAGAAAGTTACATAGTTACAAAGTTACACCCCACCCAGGTGCAATGGGAAGCTGTTAGGGGTAGTCACAGTGGTTGTACTGATGAACCCTGTGCCATTTGTAGGCAGCAAACGTGGTTCCGACATATTCTAGTAACGGAGGAATAAATGTAAAGCGCTTTGAGGCTGTTTACGGCATAAAGCGCTATATAAATATCTACATTTATTTATTTATTTTATTTAAATGAAAAAAATAAATTCTCATCGCGTTGAAAGAATTCTCATTTTAAATTTCTTACTAGTGTTAATAAATCCCAAACAGGAAAAATCTGAGTCGGTCGGGACCGTAGAACAGGTTTGTTTTCGTTGCCTTATGGGCTGGGGGGGTCATGAATATACTCGTGAATGTCATAGAACTAAATGGAGGAGAGTTACACCAAACATAGGGGGGTATAAAATTATTAAGAGTTGGTGACTCAAAAATTAATGTTCGTTCAGTTCAGTTCAGTTCAGTTCAGTTCAGTTCAGTTCAGTTCAGTTCAGTTCAGTTCAGTTCAGTTCAGTTTAGTTCAGTTCAGTTCAGTTCAGTTCAGTTCAGTTCAGTTTTATTTTCATCTCAACACACATACATATAAATAACATGATATAAAAAAAACATTTTGTAATAAATTAGTAACAATGCAATGCCAAATAATTTATAATTGAGATACCAATATTAATATTACAAAATAATATTTTAACATTGTGGTATGAGAGATGTGGATGCCACAGAAACGCAAAGCGTGTAAAGTTGTGGCACCCATTTGAAAGTTACAGACAAGTCTATAGCTTAAATACAATATTCGATATTTATAAGGTTACAAATTCTATGAATGCCATAGACAGACAACATAAAGTCCGAAAAATCAATGAAGCATAAAATGCGAACTAAAGCAGCGCATGTAAATCCATCATGCAGGAGAAAGCACTTTAAACATCATCATGTAAATATCCATTGATGAGGTTTTGTTTGAATGTTTTTTAAATACTGTAGGAGACGGATGAGTTTAAGGGATTGGTCAAGATCATTCCAGAGGAGAGCACCATGTGTTTTGATGGTGTTGCTAGCAAAAACCGTATTAAATAATTGGATGTGAAAGTCTTTAGAATGTCTGGTATCGTGTGTATGGATGTCGTCATTAGTAGTAAAGAAGTTGTCGTAGAGGTCATTTGGTAGCATTTTGTAATGAAATTTATGCATAAAAATGTGGTTTGAAATCTGAAAATGTCATGGATCTTAAGGGCATTTAATTGGTGGAAAAGTGGGTCAGTGTGGGCGAGCCACAAAGAATTTGTGCACGTCCTAACAACTCGTTTTTGTAAGAGAAAAAGAGAATCCAGATTGGCGTTGTTTTTATCTGCCCAGACAATTGCACAGTAAGTTAAATAGGGAAGCACAAGTGTATTATATAAGGTTTGCAAAGAGGCCTCCGGTAGAAAAGGGCGGACTTTACGTATAATACCATTATATTTTGACACAATTTTAGTGATGTGTGTAGTGTGTGATTTCCAGCTGAGGTTATCATCAATAAGTAGGCCTAGAAATTTGGTAGTATGAACCAGATTTAATTCTGTATTATCTCTTAGTACTTTTATATTGATTTCAGATTTATTATTGTATTTATTTTTAAAAAGCATATAATTAGTTTTTGATTTTTATTGAAAGTTTATTTAATTTAAACCAATTTGATATTAAAATAAGCTTAGCATTAATGATTGATTCGAGGTGATGGTGATCTTCATGCGAGAAAAGTATGTTGGTATCATCTGCGAAAAGGATAAAATGTGGGATTTTGGAACACAGGGGAAGGTCATTAATATATAATAAGAAGAGGAGGGTGCGCTACGGCCGCATTCTTTTTAACTTGCAATGAAAATGTGTGCATATCACATTTTCGAACGTTCCATGCTTTATTTCCAACAATGAATATATTGAAAGTATTTTAAATTAATTTCCGCAGAGGGTGAGGAGCTGATAACAAACCTTTCCTTACGAAGAAATTCCATGAGGAAGTTCCTCGAAAGCGCTTTCTGCGACAAGTAACTGATGTCGCTTGATGATGTCATGATATATATAACTAGTACGGTATGTAAATTTATGAATGAAACCAAGAATTACAAAAATTGCGTAGACAATATCAATCACGATGGTTTTATGTGCCGGTATGTATTTGATATGATTGAGTGACTCGTTACATTTTAGCTTTTTGTTTCATACATGAAAACGTGATGTTTTGTAGCATACGATGAATATGCAAACCCAAAATCGAAATGCACTGGTTCTTGTTTACACATAATAAATTAAGATATTGTTTATACAAGTATAGTTTATAAATACGACATAAATCGTGTCACCTTTGGAGAAGGGAACAAGTCTTAAAATAATGTACCCACACGTAGCAGTAACTGTAAGAGCAAAGATAACTTCATCAACATAATCATTAGCAATATCTGACAATTTTACATTACGAGTTTTGCTACGCGATGGGTCAAATATTGATAAAAGAACACAAATTGATATAGACCTGATGCAGATGCCATGAGATTAAGAATGAATGTCGACATTGTCCGGTGTACGTATAATTTGTGTACATTCGCCATACATGAATCAAAAATTGAAAACTAATTTATCTTACAAGGTGTGTCACACACCGTGTGTGTAATAAATATGTTTACAACGTAATCAAGGGTTGCATGTATGGGACAGAAGGCTAGTCCTGAGGTTTACTATTTCTAATGTTTTCTACAATCCAGTAAGAAAATAGTTGGCACACTTGCACTAAACAATGGCAATGCGTGCCCTATCAAAATTGGAGAGGCTAGTGAAACATGCATGCAATATATGTGAAGTACGGATCCCCCCCTATATCACATCCTTCCCCACTCCCCATCTTTCAATGTTGGAGGGTCTCACTGACCTGTTGACAACATAGCTTGGTCCAACATTGAATTGGGGGGAGCGGGGGAAGAGATATACCAAAAGACAGGCAAAGTGTGCCAACCTTTTTTTCCTGGATTGTAGTCCTGAAATAAGGTAGTGAGTCTTAACATAAGGTTTGCTAGTCCTAGCATAAGGTTCGCTATTCCCAAAATTAAAGTTAGATCTAGGGTAGGTTTACTTGTAGATTTAGAATCGTTTAGGTATTACAACACCAAGCGCATTACACGTACGAAATCAACATGGCGTTGTGTTTTGAGACGGACCAAAAGGGGGGGCTCCCATTGTGGCCTGTACACCATCCGCGATAATGAAAACGCGTAAAAAGGGTCGTTTTTCGTGGGTAGGCACGATACGCGCGTATCGCGTTTACGGTGTCAAAAACATGAAAAATTGGAAAAAAGGGTAGCAAAATTGCAATTTCTAAATACGCGGAAATGAAATTTAGGGTATGAAATTTGATGTTAGGAATGAAATCCCTGTTTAGGGTGTCGTTTTAGCCAAGGGTTAAATCCTTGTTTAGGGTGCTTTTCAAAAGTTGATTATCGCGGATGGTGTACAGGCCACAATGGGAGTGACCCCCGGGGACCAAAGTTCAATTATTCGAGTGTTTTCTATGAACATTTTGAAGGAATTAAAAGTGTTTTACGCAGTTATTTATTACCACGAGCTCCACCACGTGGCTCCAGTCCGTTCATTTATTAATTACCACCTTTCACTCCCTCGTATTTTGTTCAAGATAAAAGCAAACCTCTGTCTATTATATTAAGCTTGATCAGGAAAAATAAAACTAATAGCATTTTTGCCTATTTATTCTCAGAAAAAATCCATTGTGCAGAGCAGCATTCTATTAATATATCCGGTCTAGTAACTCATTTTAAACAATATCCTGCCACGTGAAGTATCTTTCACGTTCTATCACGCAATGAAGATCCCGTTTAATGCATAATTGGTTGTTGGTTGCTGAAACTTGTCTTTCATTGAAGTGTGGTACAGACATGTAGTCATCTACTACTGAATTTTGACAATTGACCGCTATACAAGATTTTTACGAATCTCATTTTCAGTTCACATTACCTGCATTAAAATACTCAAAAAATATGTTTCTGACAATACAGCTTTTTCAGGTACACCCTGTTATCATAAACATTAATAATATAATGCAATGGCTGTAACATTGAATTGTTATTCTGTACTTAAATACAATTTTGTCATAATCATTGTTCAGATCACTAGATACAAACCGTTTAAGGTTAGCAATTATTTTAAGGGTTGTGATTTGGTAGTTCCCAGCATCTTGCGAATGGTATTAAGCTTTGGAACAAATTGCATTGATCATTTCATAGCGAGTGGGTAAAAGTATTCAAATATCCCAAATATACTTTTGTCTGTGGTTCTTGAGTTATGTTGTAAAGAGGGCTGAAACGGCTATTCCGAAGATCCGCTATTCCGAAGATTCGCTATTCCGAAGGTTCGCTTTTCCGAACGTGTAATTTTACCATTCGCTATTCCGAATGTAATTAAAGGTTCGCTATTCCGAAAAAACGGTTCTCTATTCCGAAGGTTCTCTATTCCGAAAATTCCCAAAACACAAACAGGTTCTCTATTCCGAAAACAGAAAGGTTCTCTATTCCGAATATGAAAAAGGTTCTCTATTCCGAATATTCAAATATGAGTTCTCTATTCCGAAAACGAATAAAGGTGCTTTATTCCGAAACAAGTCACCGTGTTCTCTACTCCGAATATGAAAAAAGGTTCTCTATTCCGAATATGTTATACGCAGTGGAATTCGTAACATCATGGCTAACCGAAAAACTTTACTTGGTTTCTTTTAGGGCCTTTTCCTCCGTCATCAAACACATCATTCTGTCAAGGCTAGCGCTAAAACTACAAAGACCCCAGAGCCCATATGTGGTACACTAACGGCGCCTACTCGTAGATTTATCTTTTGCCCATCTTTGCCCCAGAGGTCAAAGGTCACGGGCCCCAGATTTCAGAATGGAGAACCCTTTTTCATTTTCGGAGTAGAGAACACGGTGCAGGGGCGTAGCCAGCTTTCTTGGTCAGGGGGGCAAAATAAAATTTTGGGGGCACAGACGAAAAACTCTGCCCCCTGCCACCCCCACCCACCCCCTCTGGCTACGCTACTGACACGGTGGCTTATATCGGAATAAAGAACCTTCTTTCGTTTTCGGAATAGAGAACCCATTTTTTCATATTCGGAATAGAGAACCCTTTTTCATATTCGGAATAGAGAACCTCTTCTGTTTTCAGAATAGAAACCCTTCGTAATAGAGAACCTTTTTAATTTTCGGAATAGTGAACCTTCGGAATAGCGAACCTTCGGAATAGCGAAGTTCGCCCGCTGAAAGGGCACTACAACACGTCTGTAAAACGTACATAACTCATTAACAACAATAAATCAAGCAAATGTTCAAAGTAATGATTTGTGGAATGAACTTTTGCAAAACATCAAAGTGTTATTTTTGAATAATATATTGATTCAGATAATGAAAATCGATTTATTTTTACTGCTTCGACCAACAATACCTCGCATACCCTTATTGATCATGCTCTCGGACCATTTTAACAGTGGCTCGGTTCAAGACTTAGTAATTCACTTCATTAAATAACAAACGTCATTTATTTCATTTCCAAGTCCAAATCCAAGCCTGGAGAGCTGACAATCAAATACAAAATGAGTTCCAAAATTAAGCATTGACGCTATAATAGAACCCGTTTTTTCAAAATTGAAAACCTTGCAATGAAAGTTAAACTAAATCAGTTACAACTATTGTTAAGCATTACAAACGACTTGAAATGAGCTCTGTTCAAATCTTTGGTAAATAAATATGTTCTTTTTTTTTTTAAACAAACAAAAACAAACAAAGCAAACAAAAACCGGCTATCAAGTAAATCCATGTATTCAGTAGAGAGCTGTCAATTAAAAATACAAAAGGAATTACAAAATATACTAAAGGTCCTTGACCTTATCGACAGCCTCATCCCCCATATTTCTTATTTCATCAAACTGATATCTTGGTATCAGATGAAATTACTCCAAGGAAAACGCCTGAGATATTTTTCATTTGAATGGTGTGAGCAAAAAAACGTGGTGCAATGTGGTAACCACACCTGAAGTGTATGGGACATTGCTATATACTTTTTGCTTATAATATCAAAACCGCAGAACCAATTATACAACTATAAATTTGGAAACATACTGTTATTATGGTAGGCCTCAATCTATTAGATAGAAAACAGAACATGAAAATTCGGATCACGCCTTGGCGTAAGTTTCACGTATCCAAACACCTCAAAGTTTGCAGGTTTGTCTATTTCTTTTTAACTTGGTCGATATTCTGAGGGAAATTTAATTGTCACCCAGTTCCATACGGCCCAGCAATTGCCTCATATTTTAATAGAGCCCATGCCTTAAGGCCCGGTCACACTATGACGGACGATAAGCAACGAAAGGTGACGAACGTGAAAATCACAAAATGTTGACGGCAAAGCGACGACTAAAAGAGATTCGGTGACGAGTGGGAACGACCTTTAGCGACAACACGACGGCAAGGAACGAAAGGCTGCGGCAGGAAACGGAGACTAGCGACAAAATCCGGACGTTGTCTGGGCGATGAGTGACGAAGTCTCGACGGAGCCCGACAACAAGCAACGAGGTCAGACGGCTGGCAGCGGATTTGCTTGCGGCAAGAAACGGCAGCTGACGGTGGATTGCGGCGATGATGACGTGACTCAGCAGCCGACATCAATGCACGCGTGTGTGCGGGTCGTCTCTCTAAATCTAAAAAAGTGAAAAACTCACTCCCCAAAAGAGTGATTCACCTATGAGACCACTCAAAAAGAGTGAAATGTGTTTTTAACTTTAAAACCACTCAAAATAGAGTGAAAACCACTCTAAAAGAGTGAATTTTAACTCTTTCAAGGAGTTAAATGAAGGACAACTCGAAAAATGTGTTGTCCTTCATTTAACTCCTTGAACAAGTTGAAATTCACTCTTTTAGAGTGGTTTTCACTCTATTTTGAGTGATTTTACAGTTAAAAAACACATTTCACTCTTTTTTGAGTGGTCTTATAGGTGAATCACTCTTTGGGGAGTGAGTTATTCACTCTTTATATTTAGAGATATATAGTCCCCTTTGGCGTTCCCACTCTTCACAACGTTCTGATCATCCACTCAAAAATATCAATATCAATAATAATCAAAAATATTAACATCAATATCAACAATAATCAAAAATATTACACAAAGTCATATCAATAATAAACAAAAATAGTTAAATCAATATCAATAATAATCCAAACTATTAATATCTATTTCAATAATAATCAAAAATATCAACATCAATATCAAGAATAATCAAAAATATTACACATATCAATAATAATAATAAAAAATTATATAAATATCAATAATAATCAAAAATAGTAAAAGCAATATCAATAATAATCTAAACTATTAATATCTATATCAATAATAATCAAAACTATTAATATCGATATCAATAATAATAAAAAATAATACACATATCAATAATAATCAAAACTATTAATATCTTTATCAATAATAATCAAAATATTACACATATCAATAATAATATAAAAACCAATATAAATATCAATAATAATCAAAATAGTAAAATCAATATAAATAATAATCTAAACTTTTAATATCTATATCAATAATAATCAAAAATATTAACATCAATATCAATTATTATAATCAAAGATATTAATATCAATATCAATTAGGCCTATTATAATCAAAGATATTAATATCAATATCAATAATAAAAAAAAATATTACACATATCAAAAATAATCAAAATATGAAAATCAATAATAATAAATATATTAACATCAATATCAATAACAATATCAATAATAATCAGAAATATTAATATTTTTGATTATTATTGATATTATTTTCTTTATATGAACTTTAAAATTGCATCGTGCCGGGTAGTCTATTGAAATCGAAGTGACGTTTACCAACGACTACCAACGAAATTGTGACGACCTCAAAACGACTAGACACGGCTTCGCACGGTATGGAAACGTCAAAGAAATGAGGGTTGCGGTCTCCAACGAAATCTGAACGGAATCACAACTGTTCTTTTGCCGTCACAAAATTTTCAACATGTTGAAAATTTGCCGACGAACGCGACGAATAATTGCGGCCGTCTGCGGTCGCTAACGGATTCGTCAGCGACAACTAACGGCAGCACACGGTGAGTGGCGGTAAATTCAAAATTGCAATTCGCAGCTTAACGTCGCTTGCCGTTCACCCCTATTCGTCACTGTGTGACCAGGCCTTTAGGGTGTTGACCATTTGATAGATAACACTATCAAATTAAGATCTTTGATCAAACGCAATACAATGCACTTGGTTGCCACTTTTTACAGTGCTGAAGCTGAACCAATTTAAGCAGATGGTTCACGTTGTGTTGAATTCTCACCACAAATCGACTACAATTTGATTAAAATACCAAATTAAGATTTATTGTGTCAACAACATGTTTGAGCATTATTTCAAAGTGCATTTAGCAGGTGTGCGTAAAATTAAAACAGACAGAGTGTATTTTAAGGCTATATTTTGCTAGTCAACATGACATAAAATGATTGGTAAATCCCCGAATTATCTTGTCAGGTTGCTTTTAAACAAATCTACGTCAGACATCATACAATATCTAATAAATATCATCAAACATTGATATTTTGAAGCAATGGTTTTAAGTAAATTATTAATCATATTTTTGTGTAGGATTTATTCAAAATATCATGTTTTAATGGTGATGAATAAGATGCTAATATTGCTTGAGATGTATTATTGGCACTCTATAGTGACATTTTGTGTTAAATGAGAAAATCTTATACTAGATGGTAGTGTAGTATAAGGGTTTCTTTATTATTATTATTATTATTATTATAATTGGAATCATTGTGTGACGTTTTGGTTAAAGTTTGTCATATAAAAACTATATAGGATTACATATTACTCTTGATGTTATAATTGTTTGTTAATTATTTTAATGATCATTATATTTAATACAGTCTTGGACAAAGGTTTGGAATATACTTTGGAAAATGTTGATCATTTTTAAAACGATAATATTCCAAATCTAAGGGTCTTTTTATCTTTTCAGTTTCCGTAAGTTTATTGTTCAGATAAGAGAATGCAGGGGATTCAGTAAGTTTACTGTAATCTGACTTCATTGTTAACTTTGAAGTACCAATCAGGTATTTCAATAGAGGGGATGCCTATGTCAATAAAAGCAGGAGAGACAAGGTTATGAAACACCGGTGTTAACACCGGTGTTTTAATGGTCTAGCGCCCTCTCGTCTGACATTTTAAATTGATCTACATTAATTTGACAAAATGCATGCCAATCCGAATGACAAAGTCCACGTTTTTCTATAAAAACGTTGAAAATAAGCCCTTAAATCACAAAAAGTCCGATTATAAGCCTGTCGCACCCCAATGCACTTGTGCAGGGCCACGGTGTCGCCCTTCCCTCGTATCAATGTCCATCTCCCTATTTTGCTTCCTCCTGAACCCCCCCCATGATCAGTCTCCCCACTCCATCCACTGGTCCCTACTCTCTCCTCTCGAGTTCTTCTCTTTCTAGTCTTTCCGTCTCTCCCTCTCCTCTCTTTCTTCCTCACCCCCTCCCACTCTCACTTGTTCAGTCTCAAGTATCTCCCTCCCTCCCCTCCCTTGCGAAATTTATCAGTATGATCCATGACTGAAAATAAGCTCTGCAAAAATAAACATTTAAAATAAACCCGAGTCTTGCATATAGGCAAGGGGGTGACACTAAATTCACGGTTGTTCTATTAGCAACGCAAAATCTATGAAAAATTCAGCTGGTTTACTAGCTAGAAAGTGAGGCCAGTTATCGATCCGTTATAGCTCGTTATGAATAATTCATGTTCGACCCCTTGGATCATGTTAATTGAGTTTGGCAAATAACAACGTTGTTAGGTGTGCGAACTTTGCCTGTTCAATGAGAGTATAGCGCGCCCCAATACATCTGGGCACAAAACAGGCGAAAACGATCCAGTTTAATGAAATGGCGGACGGGTATTCCCATCAGGCACCAGTGATATGTTTTTTCAAAGAAAGTCTACTAATTTGATATGAAATGACATTTTGCAGTAGCAAAGTCAAAATTAGGACTTGCTGTCAATAATATGAAGGAAATATGTGACAGAGGCAAGGTGGGAAATACAAGTAGTATTTAAGTTATAATAACCTTTGATACCCGACCTGACCTTCCATCATGGCGCCATGATTCGTTTTATGTATTTCTATTATGCTCTCTAGTAAAATAAAATACCAATCTGCGCTGAGCAGACAATGTTACTTGGCTCCCAGCATGAATTATTGATTTTATACGAAGGTAAAGAAATGCACAGTGTATGTGCATGATGTGCAAGCATACTCCAAACATTTACGGTAAATCTGAATAGTGGTCACATGGTGACATATCATGTGTTCGGGAAAACACGTGGTAACATTTTAAGATTTTAGGCTAGTTGACTAGTTAATTGGCAGTGGTACACCTTATTATTTATCTTTGTTCGTTAACATATATTATAAATGCTGATAAATCGTGGTTGGCTGCCCATGATATCTGTTAAATTCAATGTTTTATGAATATAATTCTACCACGCAGAGGGGGTCACGCAGCAGAATTTCACATCACCTGACTTAGCTAGATTTCGAAGCTCTGCTCTTCAAATTCATGTAACTTTCAAAGTTTATACATTTAATATATTTAAGGGCTGGGGTATGAACGTTTGGACAGTATTTATTTTGGGACATCAGAGCACATCAGACATATCGAATTGCATTCTGAATACGAAGAATGTCATTCTGATATCAAATAATTTTGATTTTTGAAATTCGCAATTGAATACACATTTTATGGCAAATCATTAAAAATTGATATTTTTGATATTTAAAAGTACTTGAAGTAAACTTTATCAATCTGATGATTTATACTTAAAGTGTATGTAGGTGGGATGAAAAGCCGACGATCAATTGAAAATTTTGACCTTTCGTATTGAAGATATAGATTTTTTTCCCAAAAAGACCTCATTTTTTTTTGTTTTTTTGGGAAAAAAATCCATATCTTCAATACGAAAGGTCAACATTTTCAATTGACCGTCGGCTTTTCCTCCCTGCTACATACACTTTAAGAATATATCATTAGATTTATATAATTTACTTCGAGGACTGTTATATATCAAAATTTGAAAAATATCAAATTTTTATAATTTGTCATAAAATTTGTATTATATTGTGATTTTCAAAAATGAAAATTATTTGATATCAGAAAGACATGCTTCGTATTCAGAATGCAATTCGATAGGTCCGAGGTGCTCTCATGTCCCACAAAAAATACTGTCGAAACACAATAAACGCTCATTTTAGATCCCTTAATAAGATACTAATTTTTTGTTATAACCAACTGGTACACGAAATATACTAGCTTATCACCTATACAGAAAGGTGATTATCAGCCTTCACTCAGCAAATTCACATGCCCGGCATAATGCAGCCATTCTCCGTCTGGATAACATGACTGTCGCCCTCAATACGTCTGGGCGCAAATTTAAATAACAATACGCTATTTACATATCAATGTGGCCTCATGCTAATTTCTAGCGCCGCTTCCAGGCCTATTCCGTGATATAGGCCCAACCAATTATCAGATTAGCTTGCCATTGGTATGAATGAATAGAATACATTATCTTTGCTCCAATGCAATTTTTTTGTATTGCATTTCAATATAAAACATGATTACCAAATCACCACTTGTACGCGCCTCATTGGGAGATATTTGACTATTTTAGACGCTCGTTTCATCGCCAATATGAAAGACTTTTGCTTATAACTTGGCAACATGGTTAGTATATATTTCAATGCAAGACTATTTTTACGAGCTACTTACGTCTAGGCGTAAGTGCATATACACCAAACACAAGTCAATTGAAGCCGTACAATTTACCGCAAACTTAGGACCGTAAAATTTAGACTCTTCTTTTATCTAGATTAACACCCAACCGCACATCTCAAGGTTTTATGTCAAAAATCAATATAACTTACCAAAACGAAAACTGAAATTCACGAGCTTCAAATTTTCAGTAACTAACAAAAGGCTAGAATAAAAGATTGGTCACACCTGGGAGACTACCACTTCAGAATAACAATGACTTACAAAAACGGATACGGATACGGAAACAGAAACTGAAAAGATAAAACGACGGTAAATATCAACAATTTAAATCAAGTTAAGCTCAGTAGACGCATACTTAAGTCAAATATATTTTTTTTGCCCACAATTTATATCATATTTTTTAACCTGGGAAGGGGGCAAACTTATGAAATTGACAAAAACCACGTGTTTTGAGGTCTTTTTAACATAAGATCATGGGTCAAGGTGTCACCATTGAGGTTGAATAAGTGCATACAATAGGGTACAGTTTCTTGATTGATGAAAGGGTCACTGCATATGAATTCAGTGTGTCACGCATGAGTTATTCCTCTAGAATCAAAACCCCTATCGAAAATGCACTGTCCCTCCGGAATATTATTTTACCTTAAACTGTTAACGTTTACCCGTATTTTAAGCACGATTTTCTAACATACTTGTTTGGTAACTTCTCTACTTCCTATCCATATCTACAAAAAATATCCATCAAATGTAAATGCTTGATAGACAACAAAAGTGGGGAAATAAGGTAAGTATTCTCATTCATGGCCACAAAAACTAAACTGCACCTTGTGGTTTAGCGTTACACGATTCCACACCAATTGCGCCTAATTAAGCACGCATTGGGTGTCTTGGAATATCTCACAATTTATGTGGGTTCACCGTAAACATCGTGAGGAGTTTTACCATCACATAATGAAGATGCTTTCTCATTCATAAACTTGATGAAGTATTCACAATTAAGCCACGAACCACAATGGCTTCGTTATGCCAATTGTGTTTTGTTTGGAATTCAGAGTTGAAGTATTTCTTAGAGCATTTCCTTCAAATTGATTTTTAAAAAAAATTTGTCAACATCAATGCCGTTTTACTTTTTCTTTTCCTTTTTTTTAGAATAAAACGTTAGCATTATAATTTAGCATTATAAAATTCCTAAAAATGCAACTTCTCATAAGGCAACTATGGTGAGTAATATATTTTTCTACAGGAAGCATCCGTCTTCTAATCATTATTCAATTCTATTAGGAATTGTACATAACCTGATTAAGAATTTCAATCGGTTTCCTCTAAACCCTCTTCACAAAAGAAGATACCCCTTAAAGGTCTAGGGTGGTCCGATACGGCATATAGGGTGTCCCTGAAAGAACGGTAACGTCCGTCGGAAACTTTTGGCTATTTTCATGCCTGAACCAACCAGAACTAAAATAGTTGATATTATTGAGGAATACAATAGTTATCACACACTTTTTGAATTTTGACAATTTACCGCTCCGTTCTTGATATATAAGAATTTTACGAAACTACCTCATTTGCAATCTGTCCCACGGAGTCAAATATCAATCAATGGCGCGTCATGCGCATTGTGGCACTTCTCGGATCATTGATTGATATTTGAGCCCGTGGAAAGGTTTGAAAACAGAGGGAGTTTGGTAAAATTCTTATACATCAAGAACGGTGTGGCATAAATACATACGCATAAATACATAATCCTTCAGGGGCCCGAGCACAAAAGCCCTCGGGGCCCATGGACTTCGTCCACCCTGTCCCCCCGCTTGCTACGCGCCTGAGCTAGTGATGTTGATACTCTGTCTGATGGAATTGTTGCGGATTTTTTTCAAGTAGTGAAACTCCAAGCATTGCCCTAAGCCATCGCATTTCAAAAACATCCCGTCTGTGTCGATCGGATTCACGTAACGCCCAGGATTCTGACCCGTAGGTGGCAATAGGGAGGATGAGCGACTGGTAGATCCTTACTTTCAGCGATCTGGTGATGTCATGGTTAGACCATATATTTGTAATACCTGTCTGAGAATGGATAAACCAGTCTCAAGATTTCCTGGCTTTATAGAAGGTGATAGTTTACACATGAAGATGTACTAAAGATTGCACACACAAAAGGTAATGCAGCCGTTATACATACGCTTATAGCTTCAGAACTATTATTTATATTCGCAATGTTTTCGCATAGAACGAAGGATTATGTATTTATGCGCATTTTGATACCCCATTTGTCCAATTTTGTTCAATATTAACAACACAGCAGTGTTTTGACAGGAAAAATACCCGAATTGAAAAGTTGCACCTATTTGTATTGATTTGGAGTCAGTGCGAAGATAAGGGCGGCCTTCACGCGCTACAATGCTTGCATAATAACCATTGGCCGCTATAAACTGCAACTTTTAAATTCGGGTATTTTTCTTTAACAGCACTACCTTGTTGATATCATCATTCAGCATTGATGGAAAGGGTGGAATCAAAAACCGACCAACGATACTATGGTTAGTTCATCTCACATAATTAGAAACAATTAAATTGGAATTAAACATCTGAATAAAATATAGAACACATACAACATGTCACAAACTTCCACTTCTATTTTAAACAAATTTGTAATCAACCGACAGCAAATATGGTATCTCGGCATAGAGAAAACTTGTGCAATTATTTTGATACATAAGCCGACATAAATATATAATACATTAACTACAGGAGAAGGTATATTACACAAAACCATACAGTATACAACACCCCCCCCCCCCCGATCCCAAGTATCCACTACTATACCTCCTCTCAACATCTAGACCAATTTCCCCTATTCATTTTAATTGCAATATTAAATAGTTCTCATTATCAGAAATCAAGCCAGTAAAAGCCATTTTCTAAAGAAGGACAAATGGTTTTAAAATAATTGTATAAATTTACTTTACAAATATGTATTTTGATTTCCCCTTGTTGTCCACCAACCAGATGGAAGGACCAAATTCAGAGGGACTTGGGAATGATCCACATGAAGCAAAGACACAAGCAACATACAGAACTGAATGGAGGAGGCTTACTCGGCAGAGGGCAAAGGGCCACAACGGCATGTGCAGATAAGTCAAGTAAGTCATACCAGACCGAAATTCAAATTTGATGATATTTTTGCTAAACGAATTAATCTGCAAGAAATTTTGATACATAAACATTATGTAGCCAGAGGTTTCCAGTGGTATAAAAATTTCAACTTCTTTTGAGAAAAGTGGGGGGGGGGGGTGATTCATCAATCAAAATAAATACTAGTAGAGCCAACGGGAGAGCCGATTGGCAAGTTTATATCAATATCAATCATTACATGATTTTTTATTATTTATTGACTTACTCAGTCAATAATCGGAAAACAGCACATAACAACACAACATTTACTTGCACAAGATTGCAATATGATACTTTGTTTTTAAACAATATTACTTTTAGTACCATATCTTAAAATATAATGATAAACAAGTGCAGAATACAGTTTACAAAAATAATGTTTTAAAATATTGACTCTTGACAAAACTTGATCCACCTAAAAATGCACCACCCATGTAATTTCTTCTCAGCCATATTTTATTTATGGACAGAAAACCCCAGATCAGTCCTTCAGCTGGTTTTCCCCTGGGGGTGTTTCCCTGAGCCTGTGTGTGTAATTAGCATCTATCCAGGCATTCATTTTGCCCATCTCATGAGGAAAGTCCCAAGTGATGGGTGGCCTGAATGAATGCCTGGATAGTTTATGAAAGTGTGATCCAGTCGCTATGGTAACGCCCCGGGGTCACCAATATGACGTCATATGCATCCAACTCGCAAAAGCTCATACAAGATCATATCAAAAGTCTAGCTTATATAAATCCCGGGATATAAATTCCCTTATAGTTATAAAGGTCAAATGTCATATTTTGGGTTCTAGAGGGTCAACAACAAATGTTCGGATTTTAATTTAAAACATTGTCTTAGATTGCACCTCTGGAATATATAAATCAAAACATGAATAGTTTACATTGTTTTAGATGTTTGTTTAATTACAATGGGCCTGCTACTTTCAAATATGTTTTGATTTGTTTACATTATTTTTGCAAGCTGGACAGTTTGACACAATTATTTAATATAAATATCTGAAAAGCTTTCAATTGTTGGCCAGTTGAACCCAGTCTTTTTCTTTTTCTAAGAATGGTAAAAATAATCAATAGTAATTGACTGATCAAATGATAAGAATTTTTGCATGAGTTATATGGTTTCTTCAATCAATATTGAAATTTCGCCCCTGCGTATTCGGCACATATTAATACATTGCTCCTCAGACTTGGACTTTTTTAGACTTTTGTGTTTGTTTCAGCTAGCATCATCTACGACCTTTAGTAGCCTACTTCTAAACTTTAAATACAATCTTTGCTACTACATCATATAAAACAATTGATACTGCATCACATAATTTTGCAGGCAAATCGAATACCATCTTGAAAGAATTTCCGGGCGTTTGATCTCCATCACATACATGACATATCACTACTTAGTCTGTAAGACACTCTACGTGTAATCATCGTTGTCTATAGAATGTTATTTTGACATTCATATTTGTGATGTAATAGTAAATGACGTCACCGCCCCATCTTGACATTAATGTTTGCAATGTAATGCTAGAACATAATCACACTTAATTGTTTAGTGCTGTATGACAAGCCTGCTATCCACAAATATTAATTTAAAGCTAAGGCATTAGTAGTAAATACAAGCTTCTTGGAAATTCTAACTCGATCTGGAATGGAAAGAGTGGAATCAAAAACCGACCAACGATAGTATGGTTAGCTCGTCTCGCATAATTATAAACAAATTAAATTGGAAATAAACATCTGATTAAAAATATAGAACACATACAACATATCACAAACTTCTATTTTGAACAAATTTGTAATTACCAACTTGCAGGATAAATAAAATGCAGGTGTCCCAAAAGTCCCTTTTATATCAGTTTCGTTCTAACATTGGTATATGGTCAATTCCAGCCAAAGCGGAACAAAATTCTCTCTGGGGGCCATTTGGAAAATGTTTTCCTTTTCAATTCTAGACTTATCAAATGAGACGATCATATCTAGTGAATCATCAGGTGGAAGTGCCACCGGATTGAAAAATAACTTTTCTTGCTAGACCAAATAAAGTGTTAAATGCGCATATGTATGTTACCCACGAATTCAAGCCTTTTTCACCTATTGTACGCCATTAAATTTCACTTTCTTTAATATCTTTCAATATTTTATGTGTGACTCATATACACTAGAAATCGGTGAAGACTTTGAACGTAAAATTGAATTTTATTACATATATCTACAAAGAAATATTTTGGTTATTACACATTTTAAGAAAGAACCAGGTGTACAGTTAAGATTGTGTCAATTCTTCGAATTCTTTCCAAAGTGGCTGTCATTTAACATTACTGTATTATTTCGAAAGATTAGAATAAATGCTTCATATAAATGTAAAGTTAGATTTTTATCTCGTCGCAGGATGAGGATCTCGGATGGATTCGTGGGTAACAGCGTCTGGAAAATAGCAATTCCTATTAATTTTTTAAATAAAAATAAAAATACTTTTCCGTATGTCAATAATTCAGATTACAATGGCACTAAAATGAATTTTAATCAAAATACAAACTACATGGAATATTTAGAATGGATCATTATGGCATATTGGGTATAAAAATATTGAGAATAATGAAGTTGCCAAATTCAAATAGACAGAGCAAACAGTTTTATATTATTATTTTAGTAAAATCATTCCATATTTTCATGCAGCAATATTCTATTAACTCGTGTTTGACGGTTCCTATGAACTAAAACACTATCAATACATTGTTAACTATAATTTAAGTAGGGATTCGTGGGTAACCAAAATGTTCGTGGGTAACACATATTTGAAGGTATGTATTGGTAAGCGGCAAAATAGAAAATATTACAGAAGGTTGGAAACCATCATGCGGTTATTCTTCCATTGTGTTTCAATGATTCCCGTTTCTCTAACCAATTGCATTTACCCAAAAAATGGTAATTTAGGATAATCAATCAAAATTCATGATGCAGCTTCAGTATACCTTCAAGAGGACGCTATTAAACAGGACTGTTTTGGATCCTATTTCGCATGTTTTCAAAATGTTAAGATGCATAAGAAACATATAATTTACGAGTAAATCCTTGGATTCGTGGGTAACGCCGAATTCGTGGGTAAAGCTATAAGTACTATAGTACCGTTTGGGGTTTGCGTTTCTTAGGTGTATAAACTGTAAGTACTGTCAAAATTATAGCATACCCATGGCTTGAATATGTGCTGATTTAAACTTAAAATAAACAATCTCCTTATTTTTCAAGTTTAGCATCTATTCGGGATTCGTGGGTAACAAAAGTTTAAACCGTCGTAGATTCTTTTTTAAAGCGGTGAACGTATTTTTTGCGATTTACAATTTTAAGCGCTTGTCAAACTAAATTCAGTGTCCAAAGTCATTAAATGTTAATTTAAGTTATGGCAATTATATTTGCTGGACTCGTGGGTAACAGTTGATACGTGGGTAACGTCAAATTAGATTTTTGGAATTTTATGGGTAAAACGTATTTGCCCAAAATAATCACTTGGACCTCAGAATTATAGAACGAAACTTCGTTTCATGATATAGTCATTTATGGCATATTCACTTAACATTTTTCAGAACGATCATTTTAGTTTTGATACGCGGGTAACAAAATTATTAGCCAAATTGACTTAATGGCCTCTAGAGTCCACAAACTTTGGTGGAATTCAATCGTTTTACATATGATGAGAGATCATGCAAACGTCTTTCTAACGGTAATAATTTCATTTTGATTGAAGGACATTCAATGACATATATGGTGCTTTATCTTTGAATTCGTGGGTAACGCCAATTCATTTAAGCCATCATAACTTGTCCCTGGTATGACTTGCTAGTAAAGGCCTATATGCACAAAGAGAGCACATTGGACGTGACATGATATGCTCCATCAATAACGTGATTTCCTTTATTAATGACATTTTAAAGTGGAAAGTTAACATAGAGAGAATTTTGTCCCTTTCGCTGGAATTGACCATATATATATATGGTCAATTCCAGCCAAAGCGGGCCCAAATTCTTTCTTGGGGCCATTTTCAAAATGTTTTCCTTTTCAATTCTAGACTTATCAAATGAGACGATCATGTCTAGTGAATCATCAGGTGGAAGTGCCATCGGATTGAAAAATAACTTTTCTTGCTGGACCAAATAAAGTGTTAAATGCGCATATGCATGTTACCCACGAATTCAAGCATTTTTCACCTGTTGTACGCCATAAAATTTCATTTTCTTTAATATCTTTCAATATTTTATGTGTGACTCATATACACTAGAAATAGGTGAAGACTTTGAACGTAAAATAGAATTTTATTACATATATCTACAAAGAAATATTTTGGTTATTACACATTTTAAGAAAGAACCAGGTGTACAGTTAAGATTGTGTCAATTCTTCGAATTCTTTCCAAAGTGGCTGTCATTTAACATTACTGTATTATTTCGAAAGATTAGAATAAATGCTTCATATAAATGTAAAGTTAGATTTTGTATCTCGTCGCAGGATGAGGATCTCGGATGGATTCGTGGGTAACAGCGTCTGGAAAATAGCAATTCCTATTAATTTTTTTAAATAAAAATAAAAAATACTTTTCCGTATGTCAATAATTCAGATTACAATGGCACTAAAATGAATTTTAATCAAAATACAAACTACATGGAATATTTAGAATGGATCATTATGGCATTTTGGGTATAAAAATATTGAGAATAATGAAGTTGCCAAATTCAAATAGACAGAGCAAACAGTTTTATATTATTATTTTAGTAAAATCATTCCATATTTTCATGCAGCAATATTCTATTAACTCGTGTTTGACGGTTCCTATGAACTAAAACACTATCAATACATTGTTAACTATAATTTAAGTAGGGATTCGTGGGTAACCAAAATGTTCGTGGGTAACACATATTTGAAGGTATGTATTGGTAAGCGGCAAAATAGAAAATATTACAGAAGGTTGGAAACCATCATGCGGTTATTCTTCCATTGTGTTTCAATGATTCCCGTTTCTCTAACCAATTGCATTTACCCAAAAAATGGTAATTTAGGATAATCAATCAAAAATTCATGATACAGCTTCAGTATACCTTCAAGAGGACGCTATTAAACAGGACTGTTTTGGATCCTATTTCGCATGTTTTCAAAATGTTAAGATGCATAAGAAACATATAATTTACGAGTAAATCCTTGGATTCGTGGGTAACGCCGAATTCGTGGGTAAAGCTATAAGTACTATAGTACCGTTTGGGGTTTGCGTTTCTTAGGTGTATAAACTGTAAGTACTGTCAAAATTATAGCATACCCATGGCTTGAATATGTGCTGATTTAAACTTAAAATAAACAATCTCCTTATTTTTCAAGGTTAGCATCTATTCGGGATTCGTGGGTAACAAAAGTTTAAACCGTCGTAGATTCTTTTTTAAAGCGGTGAACGTATTTTTGCGATTTACAATTTTAAGCGCTTGTCAAACTAAATTCAGTGTCCAAAGTCATTAAATGTTAATTTAAGTTATGGCAATTATATTTGCTGGACTCGTGGGTAACAGTTGATACGTGGGTAACGTCAAATTAGATTTTTTGGAATTTTATGGGTAAAACGTATTTGCCCAAAATAATCACTTGGACCTCAGAATTATAGAACGAAACTTCGTTTCATGATATAGTCATTTATGGCATATTCACTTAACATTTTTCAGAACGATCATTTTAGTTTTGATACGCGGGTAACAAAATTATTAGCCAAATTGACTTAATGGCCTCTAGAGTCCACAAACTTTGGTGGAATTCAATCGTTTTACATATGATGAGAGATCATGCAAACGTCTTTCTAACGGTAATAATTTCATTTTGATTGAAGGACATTCAGTGACATATATGGTGCTTTATCTTTGAATTCGTGGGTAACGCCAATTCATTTAAGCCATCATAACTTGTCCCCTGGTATGACTTGCTAGTAAAGGCCTATATGCACAAAGAGAGCACATTGGACGTGACATGATATGCTCCATCAATAACGTGATTTCCTTTATTAATGACATTTTAAATTGGAAAGTTAACATAGAGAATTTTGTCCCGCTTTCGCTGGAATTGACCATATATATATATGGTCAATTCCAGCCAAAGCGGGCCAAAATTCTCTCTGGGGGCCATTTTCAAAATGTTTTCCTTTTCAATTCTAGACTTATCAAATGAGACGATCATGTCTAGTGAATCATCAGGTGGAAGTGCCATCGGATTGAAAAATAACTTTTCTTGCTGGACCAAATAAAGTGTTAAATGCGCATATGCATGTTACCCACGAATTCAAGCATTTTTCACCTGTTGTACGCCATAAAATTTCATTTTCTTTAATATCTTTCAATATTTTATGTGTGACTCATATACACTAGAAATAGGTGAAGACTTTGAACGTAAAATATAATTTTATTACATATATCTACAAAGAAATATTTTGGTTATTACACATTTTAAGAAAGAACCAGGTGTACAGTTAAGATTGTGTCAATTCTTCGAATTCTTTCCAAAGTGGCTGTCATTTAACATTACTGTATTATTTCGAAAGATTAGAATAAATGCTTCATATAAATGTAAAGTTAGATTTTTTATCTCGTCGCAGGATGAGGATCTCGGATGGATTCGTGGGTAACAGCGTCTGGAAAATAGCAATTCCTATTAATTTTTTTAATAAAAATAAAAAATACTTTTCCGTATGTCAATAATTCAGATTACAATGGCACTAAAATGAATTTTAATCAAAATACAAACTACATGGAATATTTAGAATGGATCATTATGGCATTTTGGGTATAAAAATATTGAGAATAATGAAGTTGCCAAATTCAAATAGACAGAGCAAACAGTTTTATATTATTATTTTAGTAAAATCATTCCATATTTTCATGCAGCAATATTCTATTAACTCGTGTTTGACGGTTCCTATGAACTAAAACACTATCAATACATTGTTAACTATAATTTAAGTAGGGATTCGTGGGTAACCAAAATGTTCGTGGGTAACACATATTTGAAGGTATGTATTGGTAAGCGGCAAAATAGAAAATATTACAGAAGGTTGGAAACCATCATGCGGTTATTCTTCCATTGTGTTTCAATGATTCCCGTTTCTCTAACCAATTGCATTTACCCAAAAAATGGTAATTTAGGATAATCAATCAAAAATTCATGATACAGCTTCAGTATACCTTCAAGAGGACGCTATTAAACAGGACTGTTTTGGATCCTATTTCGCATGTTTTCAAAATGTTAAGATGCATAAGAAACATATAATTTACGAGTAAATCCTTGGATTCGTGGGTAACGCCGAATTCGTGGGTAAAGCTATAAGTACTATAGTACCGTTTGGGGTTTGCGTTTCTTAGGTGTATAAACTGTAAGTACTGTCAAAATTATAGCATACCCATGGCTTGAATATGTGCTGATTTAAACTTAAAATAAACAATCTCCATATTTTTCAAGGTTAGCATCTATTCGGGATTCGTGGGTAACAAAAGTTTAAACCGTCGTAGATTCTTTTTTAAAGCGGTGAACGTATTTTTGCGATTTACAATTTTAAGCGCTTGTCAAACTAAATTCAGTGTCCAAAGTCATTAAATGTTAATTTAAGTTATGGCAATTATATTTGCTGGACTCGTGGGTAACAGTTGATACGTGGGTAACGTCTAATTAGATTTTTTGGAATTTTATGGGTAAAACGTATTTGCCCAAAATAATCACTTGGACCTCAGAATTATAGAACGAAACTTCGTTTCATGATATAGTCATTTATGGCATATTCACTTAACATTTTTCAGAACGATCATTTTAGTTTTGATACGCGGGTAACAAAATTATTAGCCAAATTGACTTAATGGCCTCTAGAGTCCACAAACTTTGGTGGAATTCAATCGTTTTACATATGATGAGAGATCATGCAAACGTCTTTCTAACGGTAATAATTTCATTTTGATTGAAGGACATTCAGTGACATATATGGTGCTTTATCTTTGAATTCGTGGGTAACGCCAATTCATTTAAGCCATCATAACTTGTCCCCTGGTATGACTTGCTAGTAAAGGCCTATATGCACAAAGAGAGCACATTGGACGTGACATGATATGCTCCATCAATAACGTGATTTCCTTTATTAATGACATTTTAAAGTGGAAAGTTAACATAGAGAGATTTTGTCCCTTTCGCTGGAATTGACCATATATATATATGGTCAATTCCAGCGAAAGCGGGACAAAATTCTCTCTGGGGGCCATTTTCAAAATGTTTTCCTTTTCAATTCTAGACTTATCAAATGAGACGATCATGTCTAGTGAATCATCAGGTGGAAGTGCCATCGGATTGAAAAATAACTTTTCTTGCTGGACCAAATAAAGTGTTAAATGCGCATATGCATGTTACCCACGAATTCAAGCATTTTTCACCTGTTGTACGCCATAAAATTTCATTTTCTTTAATATCTTTCAATATTTTATGTGTGACTCATATACACTAGAAATAGGTGAAGACTTTGAACGTAAAATAGAATTTTATTACATATATCTACAAAGAAATATTTTGGTTATTACAAATTTTAAGAAAGAACCAGGTGTACAGTTAAGATTGTGTCAATTCTTCGAACTCTTTCCAAAGTGGCTGTCATTTAACATTACTGTATTATTTCGAAAGATTAGAATAAATGCTTCATATAAATTTAAAGTTAGATTTTGTATCTCGTCGCAGGATGAGGATCTCGGATGGATTCGTGGGTAACAGCGTCTGGAAAATAGCAATTCCTATTAATTTTTTTAATTATTAATACAAAATACTTTTCCGTATGTCAATAATTCAGGCTGCAATGGTACTAAAATGAATTTTAATCAAAATACAGACTACATGGAATATTTAGAATGGATCATTATGGCATTTTGGGTATAAAAATTTTGAGAATAATGAAGTTGCCAAATTCAAATAGACAGAGCAAACTGTTTTATATTATTATTTTAGTAAAATCATTTCATATTTTCATGCAGCAATATTCTATTAACTCGTGTTTGACAGTTCCTATGAACTAAAACACTATCAATACATTGTTAACTATAATTTAAGTAGGGATTCGTGGGTAACCAAAATGTTCGTGGGTAACACATATTTGAAGGTATGTATTGGTAAGCGGCAAAATAGAAAATATTACAGAAGGTTGGAAACCACCATGCGGTTATTCCTCCATTGTGTTTCAATGATTCCCGTTTCTCTAACCAATTGCATTTACCTAAAAAATGGTAATTTAGGATAATCAATCAAAACTTCATGATGCAGCTTCAGTATACCTTCAAGAGGACGCTATTAAACAGGACTGTTTTGGAACCTATTTCGCATGTTTTCAAAATGTTAAGATGCATAAGAAACATATAATTTACGAGTAAATCCTTGGATTCGTGGGTAACGCCGAATTCGTGGGTAAAGCTATAAGTACTATAGTACCGTTTGGGGTTTGCGTTTCTTAGGTGTATAAACTGTAAGTACTGTCAAAATTATAGCATACCCATGGCTTGAATATGTGCTGATTTAAACTTAAAATAAACAATCTCCTTATTTTTCAAGGTTAGCATCTATTCGGGATTCGTGGGTAACAAAAGTTTAAACCGTCGTAGATTCTTTTTTAAAGCGGTGAACGTATTTTTACGATTTACAATTTTAAGCGCTTGTCAAACTAAATTCAGTGTCCAAAGTCATTAAATGTTAATTTAAGTTATGGCAATTATATTTGCTGGACTCGTGGGTAACAGTTGATACGTGGGTAACGTCAAATTTGATTTTATGGAATTTTATGGGTAAAACGTATTTGCATAAAATAATCACTTGGACCTCAGAATTATAGAACGAAACTTCGTTTCATGATATAGTCATTTATGGCATATTCACTTAACATTTTTCAGAACGATCATTTTATTTTTGATACGCGGGTAACAAAATTATTAGCCAAATTGACTTAATGGCCTCTAGAGTCCACAAACTTTGGTGGAATTCAATCGTTTTACATATGATGAGAGATCATGCAAACGTCTTTCTAACGGTAATAATTTCATTTTGATTGAAGGACATTTAATGACATATATGGTGCTTTATCTTTGAATTCGTGGGTAACGCCAATTCATTTAAGCTATCATAACTTGTCCCCTGGAATGACTTGCTAGTAAAGGCCTATATGCACAAAGAGAGCACATTGGACGTGACATGATATGCTCCATCAATAACGTGATTTCCTTTATTAATGACATTTTAAAGTGGAAAGTTAACATAGAGAGAATTTTGTCCTGCTTTCGCTGGAATTGACCATATATATTCAGCAACCGACAGCAAACATGAAGGTATCTTGTCATAGAGAAAACCTGTGCAATTATTTTGACACATAAACGTACCTACATAATCATAGTAAACTACAGGGAAAGGCACATTACACACTAGTCTCCTTCGCAATGATGACGAACTGGTCCTTTTTGATTGGCTAACGGTTTTCTGACGACGTCATCCGGATTGGCGTCAAACAAAGCTTTCAATTCGTCGATCGGCTAGACGGCTACTTAATTATTCATGAGCAATTTTGACCCGCCATCTCGCCACACTGACTGAGGTCAATCAAGTTCCCGTATGTACAGCTCTACAGCTACATGCGTGTAGCCAATCAGAAACGGCGTTATAAGTGGCCATTGGCAGACTGTTTGTGTGGAGGGAGCGGAACCAAACTGGCTGCCGTGGAGACTAATTACACACAAAACTATACAGTATACAGCACATCTCCGGATCCCAAGTATGCACTACAAAACCTCCTCTCAACATCTAGACCAATTTCCCCTATTCAATTGCAATATTAAATAGTTCTCATATTGATTATAAAAGATGATATACAATACCAAGAAATATGCTTTTATTCAGAAATCAAGCCAGTAAAAGCTATTTTCTGAAGTTGTGTCATTACATATCCTTCAATTGTGAAATGAAAATTAAGACGATTCAAAATAGTAAAGAGACTTTTGGACACCCTGATACGAATGAATATGTTTTGGTATTTTTATTAAATGGCAAAATCAAACATAACTAAATAACTGATATAGTTCATGAAGTAATCGCCTATTACATACTTTTTGAATTTTTCCAATTGATCATACCGTTCTTGATGTATAAGGATTTTACCAAACTCCCTCTGTTTTCAAACCTTTCCACGGGCTCAAATATCAATCAATGATCCGAGAAGTGCCATAATGCGCATGACGCGCCATTGATTGATATTTGACTCCGTGGGACAGATTGCAAATGAGGTAGTTTCGTAAAGTTCTTGTAATATCAAGAACGGAGCGGTCAATTGTTAAAATTCAAAAAGTGTGTGCTATTTAATTCTTCAATTATATCAACTACTATTATTTAGTTCTTGTTGGTTCATGCCTTAAAATAACCAAAATCTAAAGTTTCCAATGATACCGTTCTTTCAGGAACACCCTATAGCTATGCCGTATCAATCGGACCACCCTAGCCCCCCGGGGGGGGGGGGGTACTTCAATACGAAATGGATATAGGTGTATGGCTGGCACTTTCGGAGTAAGGGGCAATCGGTGAGAGCAAAATGTAAAAAATATGGGGTCAATGGGTGAGAGCATAATTTTTGGCATTCGGTGAGAGCAAAATGTAAAACATATGGGGTCATTGGGTGAGAACATGACCTTTTTTTTAAATGGAACCTTCGGGTGAGAGCCGAAACAGCGCCACAGAAACCTCGAACATCGAATTTCTGGTTCTAAATGGCTTCAAATGTCTTTGTTTTGTTTTTTTCAAAATAAGTACAAGTACAAATCAGTGATAAATGAAATTTCCTGCTCAAATTGAAAAATAAGGGTCTTTGGGTGACAGATCAAATGGAAAAATAAGGGGTCTTCGGGTGACAGAGCATGTGTTCATAAAAAATATGGGGTCTTTGGTGACAGCGATGCTGAAAAGGGGAGTCTTTAACAGCCCTACATACGTGTCACCTCCAAAATGGGAGTGCCCCCGGGCCCTAGCCTTTAAGGGGTATCTTCTTTTGTGAAGAGGGGTTAGAGGAAACCGATTGAAATTCTTAATCAGGTTATGTACTATTCCTAATAGAATTGAATAATGATTAGAAGACGGATGCTTCCTGTAGAAAAATATATTACTCGCCATAGTTGCCTCATGAGAAATTGCATTTTGAGGAATTTTATAATGCCGAATTCTAACATTTATTCTAAAAAAAAGAAAAAAAGAAAAGAAAAAGTAAAACGGTATTGATGTTGAATAAAAACAAACAATATTTTAATCATTTTGAAGGAAACGCTCTCGAAGAAATATTTCAACTCTGAATTCCAAACAAAACACAATTGGCATAACGAAGCCATTGTGGTTCGTGGCTTAATTGTGAATACTTCATCAAGTTTATGAATAAGAAAGCATCTTCATTATGTGATGGTAAAACTCCTCACGATGTTTACGGTGAACCCACATAAATTGTGAGATATTCCAAGACACCCAATGCGTGCTTAATTAGGCGCAATTGGTGTGGAATCGTGTAACGCTAAACCACAACGTGCAGTTTATTTTTTGTGCCCATGAATGAGAATACTTACCTTATTTCCCCACTTTTGTTGTCTATCCAGCATTTACATTTGGCGGATATTTTTTGTAGATATGGAAGGGAAGTTACACAACAAGTATCTTAGAAAATCGTGCTTAAAATACGGTTAATAGATACTATAATACCCTCAGACTAAATTATAAATCTTTTCAACTGGATTTACTGTTTTTCCTGACACACAGAGATACAACGCCTAGACGTTGATCCACAGGTCTCGGAACATTTTACAGGTCGTCGCTGACCACTACGGTCAATATAATTCCAAAAACAATTAAACCACAACACAGGGACTTGCAGCTAAGGGACGCACACTCTTGACATTCTTGAGTTTCGTACGAGTTACAACGAAATAAATAGGGGAATTCGAAGCGAACTCGATTTTACATGAGAGCGTGTACGTAACCACCATCGGGGTTGGAACTCGCAACCTCTCGTACCATAGTCGAATGCCTTATCAACTGAGATATCTTGGCTACTGTAAAAAACCAGACCTCTACAGCATATTGGGGGTTCAAATAGTATGTGTTGCTACGATCTTATTTTGTAAATCTGATCTACCCAAAGCCGTAATGTACAATGTCCATCAAATTATAATATAATATTAGTATTAAAGACCAAATAGAAAATGTCATCAGTAGATATCATTACAATGATTTTTATTTATAAGTTTACTTCGAGGATTGTTAAATGTCAAAAATATTAGTTTTTAATAATTTGCCACAAAATTTGCATCATATCGCAAATTTTGATATCAGAGGAACATATTCTCGTATTCAGAATGCAATTTGGTGTGTCTGATGTGCACTCAGGTTCTAATTTTGTTCACAGTTTATTATATTTAAAAAAAATATTACGCATGATAAAGGTATCGCACAAGATGAACAAAGGCGCAAGGAGCAGCCGCAAGAAGTAGGCTATTGAATGTATATAAAACCGTATATAAAACGTCGATTTATGAACACGGTGATATCAGATATTATCAAAATAAAAATAGTAAAATTAATGTGATAGGATATGTTTCATCAATTCAACCCAATTATTGACTCGGTAAGATTATCACAATAGTTACACTCTGGTTATAAAAAATTGTTACTAAAATTATTCAAAATTGTTCGATTATTAAAACCATTTATTAGAATCGTTATGTCCTGCCACACAATGGCGTGGAAATTACTTCCATTATCTGGGTCGATCCTTTGTATGCTGATATATATTGGCACAATATTTCCAATAAAATTTCTGGTTGTAACACAAAAGATGTAACTCTTCTTGTGACCTTCTCGGTCACAGAAAACATTGAACTTATAATGATTTAATATGTGATTAAGTAAACAATGACCACTGATGTGATAATGGCATTTGTTTTATTGATTATTACGTACATGTTTTGACCTCCTCCAAATTCACAAAACAATACGATTAATCCAATAAGCGTAGAAAACATTTTCTTCCGTGGACACTGAATACTAGGCAATAGGACTTTGCTTCAACTTTCAAATCTAAATCTTTCATCTAAATGTACGATGCGCCATCAATATTGGAACCATTGCAAAAGATGAAAAAAGGAAATTCGACCTCATCACCGACCGACATTTCAATCATTTTCTAGTAATAAATGCCTGAAGAAATGTTGAATTTACAAATGGTTTCATCGTCGGTGTTTGACAAAGGGAAGAAACAAAGACAATCATTTCAGGAATATGTGTTTAATTTGTGAATACCTCGGTTAGATTAATTTTTAGTGTTACAATACATTACAGAGTGGGCTTATGTTGATAAGCAGGTAACACATCGTAATTCACACTCCTTTATTAAGGCCATGTCTTCTAATTTGCCAAATAAGTAGGCCAAATTTGTAGAAGACTTAGGGTGGGATCACTATTTACGCCAGGGAGGGCGGAGGATTTTCATATATTTTCGCACAAACATGTTGTGGGTGACGCAAAATCACTGAGTATTGCGCACAGTTTTGAAATCACAGAGGCATTGCATATTCGCTGTAGAAGTGACGTAATAAATCGGATTAACTATCATAGCTGTAGCAATAGAGGTTATCCACTTTACTCATGCGTGACTTCTAACAAAAGGCGCTGGTTCCCGTAGTATTCCTCATTCAAACTAATTCAATGCACGACCTCGGAGTTACCTGCATGACTTTGGCGGGCTATTTTGAAATAGTCATGGTTGCACATGCAGGTCCTTCTTTTGAAAGTCCTAAACAAGGTATAGGAGTCGCTGGTAGGATATGCAGCTTATAGAACACGGATAACTTCTATAGGTGAATACAATTTTGACTATATCGCCCGACACTACAAGCAGATTGCACCAATTACCTGTGTATGTCTGCAATCATAGATTGAATAGCCTACAATACCGCTCTTTCAAAGATACTAATCTTACAGTTGCGAGTGATCAGCATGATATTGTGATGTGCCCTGAGTAATTTAACTTTGTTTACAAGCTGAAAGTATTTCATGAGATGGGAAACCCCCTTGTATGTGCAAGAGTTGCTGTGGAAAGTCATTTTGGAATCCCCCCCCCCAAAAAAAAAAATATTATTGTAAACAAAGTCAGATCTATGTTTGGAACTTGGAAATCCCCAGTTCAGTATATTGCACCATAGAAAACCCCAGGTAGTGATGTAATGTGAAAGGTTAATGTGACTGTATAATTAATCTTGGGAAAATCCCTTGGATTGTGAAATGGAGATCATTTTGGAAATTTCTCTCAGGAAGTAAATGTGACAAAATGGTCTATTAATAGATTGGGAGTATAAAAATGTGAGAGCTTGAGTTTGCTGATTACAGAATGTCATGGGAGATTGTAAACTCCACATGTGTGTGATTGTCTTCGTGCTTCAAAAAGAAGTACATTTTAGACCAGTTTACATAGCCAATAATTGAGTTAATTTTAATACAGCAACGAAGTAGATTGCGAGCACACAAATGTGCTCTTCCTCATCAAGGGATTAAAGTTCTTCTGTCGAATTGCTGGCGTTTGCTGAGTTTATGAAAACCACACATCTGTCAAATACAGCGGAGCTGTGTTAAAGAAACCTGTTCCCTGGAGAAAGAGTGATTGGTGAAAGAAACACCATTTTTGGAGAAAGCCGCGCAAGAAGATAAGTGATTGGAGAAATTAGCATCATTTCGTGTGCGGATTTCATACACAAGGATATTTATAAACGCAAGTGTACAATGGACTTCGCTGATTTTCGCAGGACAGGTGAATAAGGATATATTACATCAGTCGTCCAGAACATTGCAAGAACTCTATGATCACCAACAAGAAGACCGCTGGTTAAGTACTGATAGAATAAAACTGATTGTGTGATTTTATTGTATATCGTCAGCCTGCTACGCTAAATGCCTAAGTCATTTTTACATGTTTCTCTTTTGCAATTTCGATTTTTTGAGAAATAAACCAATAATTCATCAAATTTCCAGCCGCATTCTTTATTAACTTGTGGAATACATCAAAAAACATGAAAAATGCGGCTGGAAATTATGATGAATTATGGGTTTATTACTCAGAAAATCAAAATTGCAAATGAGAAACATGTAAGAATGACTTCGGCATTTAGCGTAGCAGGCTGACGATATGCAATATTGTTGTTATATATATCAATCATACTTTGTTTTCAATTAATTAAAGACTTAGATTTTGTTAGCTTAATCAAACAGTGCATTTGTGGTGTGCATTCGTGTGAGTTCGGGTAAAAGGTGATTTTGGCCTTGAGTCAGTTCGACTCGTAACAATATGGTTCAATGCACATGTATCGCATGAACGTTGTAGTACAGGGTGATATAGTCTAAAATTGTATTCATCTATTGCTATGGTAGATAATCCGATTATTACGCCACTTCTACAGCGAATAACAATTAGCATGCATCAGGTTTGATGGTACTTGTGAAAAGAGCACAGAGCCATTTGAAGCAAAACATAATGGAGAAAACCATATTGCCCACTACGACAACTTTCGCGTGGTTTTGAGCACCGTAATTCGTCAAGTCTGTAATTTTTAAAAAATTCTTGATGGTCATGATGGTGGTGATACTCAACTTAATACCCAACTGACGTCATGTACATAGCCTATAAAGTTGTTTGGATATTTATTTAATCTATTATTACGAAAACGTAGTGAAGATGGGTTTTGTTTACATATTCTTACGCAATACGAGCTTACCCAAGGAGCTTACCCTTCTTACCTTTGAGGAATAATTGCCATTATTTATAAGGGGGAGGGGGCTAATTACTTTTTGGTAGATAATATTATTCACGGTCTATAGTTATATAGAAATTGACTGTTTTGTTTTAGCCATGTTATAACATTTCCATAATAAATAGATTTAGTATTCCTTTTAATTTCGAGCCGGACAACTGAGGTATATAAAGTAAAGCAAAGAAAACTGAAATTTACTACCAGGACAGATGTGGCCAATGCATGTCACTCCTTCGATTGAGCTACTGCACGGGCATTTGATGTGTGTGTACCATCCGTACCGCACGCCGTGTACGTATACCCAGGCAACAATTTAGGCATGAGTCATGCCAATGAACATGCCAAGATCTTGTCATGAACATGCCAAGAACATGCCCTATTTTCGCTAGCAACGGGCATGAATTTTCATGAATTTGGGAAATTTTGATGGGTTGTTCATGCTCACCGTGAATATTCAAGCCCTTGCATGCTTTTTTTTTTTTTTTGCGTTTAGTCAGAGCCTTGGCATGTTCAGGGCATGTTCATGGGTAACTCATGGGCATGAATTGCGGTCAATGTCAAATTCTCTCTACTTTCATGCCCATAAATGCCTTATTCATGGGTAACTCATGGCATGAATCATGGTCAATGTTAAATTTTCTCTACTTCCATGCCCATTAATTTTTGGGCGGGTGCGGCGTGCCGCACCCGCCCTATATTTGTCTGACTATTGACCTACTTTTTCACATGCCGCAGTGTTGAGCAAATATTTGTGCCGGTTATATCCCAAACACCCACAGAGGTGATAGTTTACGGCGAGTTTTGTAATTATTACTTGATTTTGATATGTAAGTAATACGATAAAGTCGTCATAGGCAGTAATGTGTTTGTATTAAAAGAAATAACAAAAATAATTATTTAAGTAATAGAAATACTATTTGGAAATTGCAGCAAGATTTGCAGATGTTTTTATTTGAACAGTACCAGTTCACCAGTTTTGCTAGTTTTCCTAATCTTTGGGCTAAATTAATAGCATCGTGAAGGTCATATAATATATATCATTTTATACTGACAGCTTTGGTATGTACATTACAGCTTGTATGTGCATTGTGTTCAGTGTGTACATAGGCTATTTACTTTTCAAATCTTGTGACAAATTGTGCTTGCTGATGCTTGTATAAGGTAATATAGACAAATTATTAGAATGCATGTGCACCAGTAGAAATGGCCCAGGTTGAATAAAATAAATAAACATATGAATGAATATTTTATTCCCTGGATTATTTTTGTTGGGACAAAATAATGATATAGTTTGACGCTTTAAAATACAGTTATGTTGATCATAATAAAGTTACAAGGTTAAAAAATGATATCGAAATATTGTAAAATCAACCTTTTCACCTCATAAGTTGTATCAAAACAACATATTGAGGAAATTGATATGACAGATTTTTAAACTTTGATATGGAAAGATACCCCAGCCCTGTTGTATCACCAGAGAAGATGAGCAGAAGTCTTTCTATCTGATTGATAAAAAAACAACTCTAGGTATGATTACGAAAATGTTTTAAATAACTATTATCTACAAAAGTTTTATAACAATGTTTTAAATAAAATGTTAACATAATAAAACGTCTTCGGTTATGATGTGAATGGTTAATATAAAAACAGGAAAAATCGGTTCCAACTGACCAGCAGAGAACCAAAGGATAAGCAATAGATAAGATTAAAATCAGGGAAATATGACACAACCTCCAATGGGGGAATAACAAACGTAAAAACGTATACATTTTGTTAAAAACTCTTTTAACTTTGTTTATACGTTTTGTGTTATTCCTCCATTTAAAATCGATGTTGTGTCATATTTTCCCTGTTTTTAATTGTGAAGACTTACTCATTCTTTCATTTCTCTTGACAGTTTTTCATTTGCCCGCCCTATTCCTTTTAAAGGAATTTTTATTATTCAAGGGCGTCAATTATAATTTTAATGGGTTCAAAATTAACGACCCATGAATCCTTGATAGAGGATTTTCATGCCATATACAAAACAAAAGAATCAGAATTTCTTGCCATGTTCATGGCATGATTTGCATAGCAACCAGGAGCGAATTTTGGGAATACCCATGAATTATTTTTGTTATGTGAACATCGTGTACGCTTTCGACTAATATTTCCATTGTAATAATAAAACGACGGTTCCTGCGTTTTATTCAAAATCGCGAATTTTTGCAGCGAATGTTAGTTTGATAACTAACATTCCCACTGACTGGCCACACACGCCCACACACATTTCAAGCCGGATTGACGCTAATTTCAAACCAGATTGACGCTAATGGACACATATTGTCAAATATGAGGTTTAAGGGACATATGAATGGTTATGTTTAAAGGGTGTAGCTTCCTTATTATGATATAATTTACTTTAATTAGTTTTGGGTACGGTTTTACTTCCCTTGTTGTTTTTGACAATGTAGTTTATAATACACAATGAACAGTAAGATCTGTGTTTTAGGAAAGTTACAGATTATGATTTATTGATTTCATATTACTAAAATGCGGTAGTAGGCGGTACAATTGTCCCAAAAACGAAATGCTCCAAAATCGAAATGAAGACATGAGCGCAAGAAGACCGTAAGTTCACTTGGCCCCTCAACATGTTAAACACTAAAGTTGCGTATAGTTTCGTATAGTTTGGTAATGTTTTATGCATGTTCAGGGGGCAAAACAAATCTTTCACAACCTTTCATGATGTTGTTACCCTAGAACATGTATTAAACATCATCAAACCCTAAGAAACTATATACGTAACTTTAGTGTATACATGTTGAGGGGCCAAGTGGACTTACGGTCTTCTTGCGCTCAGGTCTTCAAATGCTCGCAGCTTGAGTCATATTGTACTGGCCCCACCGACTCATATTTTCTATTTTCAGGATTGTTCCATTTTTACTGTACGAAAATTAAATACATACATGTAGTCGTTTTTTGGCCGAAATGGATTGATTTTGACACAAATATTCCAAATAAGTTTGAACAAGTGTGCACATTTTTCAACCTCTCGGTGATTTTTTAATGTGAAATTAGCTTCTTCCAGACGAAAAAAAGGAAATTCGACCGACCGATCCCTACTTGGCAAGTCCGTCTGCACATAGACTTTCGAGCCGGGGAGAGCAACAATTTACTAATCGTCCCGCTGAACCGCTAAAAGTATTTTGTCAAAATGGGCCAACATGAGGAAACTTTTATGGCCTAAAACGGGGCCTAAGGAATATAAATGGAAGGCATGAATAAATAAATAATTCCGTAGATAAGACGTGCAGGAATAAAAGTAGAAAATCCTCATCACCGACCGACATTTCAATCATTTTCTAGTAATAAATCCCTGAAGAAATGTTGAATTTACAAATGGTTTCATCGTCGGTGTTTGACAAAGGGAAGAAACAAAGACAATCATTTCAGGAATATGTGTTTAATTTGTGAATACCTCGGTTAGATTAATTTTTAGTGTTACGATACATTGCAGAGTGGGCGCATGTTGATAAACAGCTAACACATTGTAATTCACACTCCTTTATTAAGGGCATGTCTTCTAATTTGCCAAATAAGTAGGCCAACGACTTCACGTGATTAGGGTGGGATCACTATTTACGCCAGGGATTTTCATATATTTTCGCACAAACATGTTGTGGGTGATGCAAAATCACTGCGTATTGCGTATACAGTTTTGAAATCACAGAGGCATTGCATATTCGCTGTAGAAGTGACGTAATAAATCGGATTAACTACCATAGCTGTAGCAATAGGTGAATACAATTTTGACTATATCGCCCGACACTACAAGCAGGTTGCATTAATTACCTGTGTATGTCTGCAATCATAGATTGAATAGCCTACAATACCTCTCTTTGAAAGATACTAATCTTACAGTTGCGAGTGATCAGCATGATATGGTTCAATGCATAGGTACAGCATGAACGTTCTAGTCAAACATTGTATTCATATATTGCTATGGTAGTTAATCCGATTATTATGTCACTTCTACAGCGAATAACAATTAGCATGCATCAGGTTTGATAGCACATGTGAAAAGAGCACAGAACCAAAGCAAAACTTAATGGAGATAACCATATTGCCCATAACTTTCGCGTGGTTTAGCAGGATTTTGAGCAGCGTAATTCGTTAAGTCTGTGATTTTTTTTAATTCTTGATGGTCATGAAAGACATGATGGTGGTGATACTCAAATTAATACCCTACTGACGTCATGTACATAGCCTATAAAGTTGTTTTGATATTTATTTAAACTATTATTACGAAAACGTTGTGAAGATGGGTTTTGTTTACATATTCTTACGCAATACGAGCTTACCCAAGGAGCTTACCCTTCTTAGGGTAAGATAACTATGTTATGCTTGCTGTCACAAACTGAATATGAATGAAATGAATATGATTTGTTCCAAATCCAGAAATACAATCACGGCAATGGCTCAGAAGATTAGAACGTCCCCCTTCAACGTTTAGTGCTCCATATCCTCCCCTCGCTACGAGAGAGTCCAATTGTGCAGTCTTGATACGTCACGCATATTATTTGATAAACAATTTTCCCAGTGACTATTTTATTTTAAAATAGGCACCGAGAAAATTGTTTATCAAATAATATGCGCTTCATCTAAATATATTTTGGGAAAATCTGTAATTTGTCATCCGTTCTAGAATTCACTTATCTTATCTGACTACTATATTAACTTTATGAACACAAATACAAACGGCATCTGCATACCCATGAAACATTTATTTTGTAACTTTGACTAACTACATACACTGCAAAAACAGCAGAGCAACACTTGCGATGATTGATATGTCGTACTTTGACATAAAAAAAAAGTTTCAAAATTCTTTGTTAAAACGCAATAAGATTGGTCCCAAGGAAACTAAGCCCTATCAAGGATTCTCGAGTACTAATATACTATAGGATAAGTAGACTGGCCCCCAGTCTCGGTTCGGTTCCATCTCTGGATAATGTAACAATAAATAATTACGTAATGCCTTATGAAAAAAAATGCCAACTCCCCCTTATTTTCTTCAATGCCAAAACCCATTCCTCTTCATCCACAAATCGACGCCACTAATTACACCCACCACAGTCAACCATGCAGCAATATAGAAATATACTCGTATTATAAGTGAACGCGAAAGTCCATTGAGCGCTGATTCCGAGACTGGTCCAATCTGTTAGAGATCTCACTTCCAAATATTCGTTCAACGAAGCACGGTGATTCTGATGTCAATTACGAAAGCCCCGCCCCAGTTTCAATTCAAATATGGTAGCACAAAGCTATGCCGCGGGATGTGACGCAAGATCGGATGGGACACTTGTCAACAACTGAGAGGTATTGAGCTCAAGTGGCACGCGTCTGATAGACCCATGGTACGCGCAATAATAAAAGGCAACCACTCGACTCGGACTTAGGCCTATTGTCCATATTGCGTACATTATCGCGTGCGGTTTGCAAATGTTTGCACATTATTTAGCTAGGGAAGCCTTTTCAAATATCCCCGCGCTGCCAAGCTGCGTTGATTGGTCGGATACAATATCGTTGTTTAGTCGCTTACACAAACGTTAATGTAGTGAAAACATGGACGTGGTATATAGAAAGATTGCGTGACTCCAAATCCGTAAAAGTGAACTTCCAGCAGTTTGTGGGAGCTGGAAGTCAAATTGCCTACAGACTGGGAGGGTCCGTGTATTGGGTTGATTTTTAATGCTATGTAATCTACATTACCAGTCGTTCTCCACGGACCCGAGGGAGGGTCTATAGGATAAGCCACTCGTTTGCGCAAATGAAGTCAGTCACACACTCAATGCGCGTTCATGCATGTGATGGCTTGCGCTGTGTAGGAGTGTATCACTTGTGGAAGAGATGCATGTTTACGTCATCGTTTCTAAATTAATTGCGAAAACCGACGAACATCATATTGCGAAAAACCAAGTAGCTGAGAAGTTAGCTCAATATGCTAGGAAAATATTATCTGCGATGACCCCATGTTGACTTTGGCTAAGTCCACAGTTGTTGTGCGAACGTGCGTAAAATTTAGGCTAAGGTGCCTGAGCGTTACCAGGACGTTACTATGTGTACTGAAAAAGCCTAGCAACTGTCACTCAAACTGCCGATGTGTCAATTAAACTGCCGTAAAGTGACTTCACTTTTTATACAGGGTTTGAATACGAGTGTCACGGCCCTGGCCTAGTATGAATCTGATAAACTAACAGAGGTCGGGGGTTTCATCCATGTAATTCTATAATTAGAATTAGTAATGCTGTACACTAACATACATCAAATATCAATCCAAGATTAATTAATGCTTTAACGACTAGTCATACTACAGTAATAAACCTTAGATTTCCATCTGCAAGCATTATTATACATGTATATATAAATGATGGGTTTTTTGACGAAAGGGAAGAAAGGAAGACACCCTCCACAAAAACATTATTATATCACTGATACAGGCGGCTGTACAAACATGTATTTTTGTAAGACAAATCTATTGTAACGTTTTTGCGGAGGATGTCTGCATTTCTTCTCTTTTGTTCAAAAACCCAGATTTCGCAATATGCTTGTAGACGGAATTCTAAGGTTAAAACTTTTATCCTCTTTAAGACACTCATTTGAACATTAAGAATTTTGCTAAATAGTCAATTGGTAAAAAACGTAGCGGTAAAGGTTCAAGTAACCGGTGTTGCCAGCCGCTGCCGACGTTTCCAGGCATCTCTGATTACGGTTACAAGACATTATTTCGGTTCTTCATCTTCAACATGTGTGTATTACCGCTCATGATTTGTGCTAATGGTATTGAGTAAACGCTATCTGAAAAATAATTTAAATGAGTATTATGTTAATCGAAGAAAAACAACACACAAAAAAACCCAAAAACAAACAAACAAACAAAAAAACACAATAAAATACCGAAGTGCCCCATTAGAATAATCAGACTATTAGAATACTCTTTGGAGCTGCCAGGTCGTGTATGATATGGGGTGCAAAGTATTAGAAAAGCTACGAAAACAATTTTCCTATTCGAAAAGTCGGTGTATGAAGACTAACTATAGGATTCAACATTCCAAATCCAAGTTTTAAGAAATTTAAGAAAATTCGAAACTTGTTGTCTCAACTTGTTTGCAGTCGACACCCGCGTGAAGAGGTTTATACTGTACAAAACGCCACCAACCAAGTATCAGCTATTTGCTGAGAGAGTATTAAGTATAGCTTTGAATGCCGTCAACAGTTGGCGGTCGTACTGCAAACAAGCAGATAGTGCTATCAATGATGTAAAAGCAATTTCAAAAAGCGAACCTTTCCAGGAAAAGATTCCTTGTTATGGGACGCAAAGTTGCTAAACAGTCATGGCGTGCGTTGTACTTAGCACATTTGTGGGATTTTATAATCCTCATTTGGGGCTCGTTCCTCGCCCCTCGTTCGGCTTATTATTGCCAAATTGATGAAGTGCTAAGTACGACGTAAATTTCACCGCCCATTTTCACCCGACTCATTGGGGATTTATTCGGGACCCAAAATTCCAGCCGTAAAAAAAGAGTTGCTATTTCACAGTAATTGAGCTATTATTATCGAACATGATTTATTTTCTTCCACAATACCCTTAGGTCGCAGCACATCAACGCGCACTTCATCAATAATATATGTTTTCCATTCATCACTCTTCCTGCCCCGGTACACAAACATGTACGGCCCCTCTTTGTGTTCCGAATTTTTTGCACAACATTGAATTTGGAATCCAAACTTCTCTTTCGTCTTCAAGCGTACCGATTGCTTGCGTGCGCGCATCACCGTATTGTGTATGTTATTTCGCGCCACTTAGTCATCATGTGGTTGGTCCTTTTGGAGCTCGCCCATGTTGATGGCTTTTGTGCGTTCCTGTGTTGTGGTGTTGGAGTGTAGTAGTGCATCGAAGTTATTGAGTGAGTAAGCAGACATTTTTATATACTATAGGAATTCTTTGAAAAAATGAAAAAATTAATCCGTTGCTAGGGTCAGTAGCATAGCCAGTGGGGTGGCAAGGGGGGCAGAGTGCCCCCCCTGACAAACAATGACAGAAAAAGTGCCCCTCTGACAAAAAAATGAATGAGAAAATCTGGAGGGCAAAGGAAAAGAACAGGGGCAAGGAGCGCCCTTTTCTACCAAAATTCACCCCGATCATGGCCTAAATATTGTAAAATATAAACATTTTGCGCGCTGCGCGCGCACATTATCACAATAAAGCCCTTTTCACCCAATCATGTGCGAAAATAGTGCAAAATACAATTTTTTGGGCGCTACACGCGCAAATCGTCCCAATAAAGCGTCTCTAAAAATGTATTGTATGATGCAACTGCATTTTTTTACGTCTGTGCCCCCGAATTTTTATTTTGCCCCTCCTGACCAAGAAAGCTACCTACGCCCCTGGCTAGGGTTATATACAATCAGATCTGTTGCTGGGGACTTAATGCCATCAGCTCAATTGCTAGGAACAATACCGTCAGCTCTGTTGCTAGGGACAATGCCATCAGCTCCGTTGCTAGGGACAATGCCATCAGCTTCGTTGCTATGGATGATGCCATCAGCTCCGTTGCTATGGATAATACCATCAGCCCCGCTGCTAAGAACATTACCATCAACCCTGTTAATATCGATAGGGACAAGGGGGCATTTCCAGTGCCGATTTTTGCGTTTTCTTCATCATTTTTGGCTTCTCTCCATATTCGATACAATCTTGGACGCCGAGCAAATGCAAATTGCGGAGTGCAACTATTTGGGCGTCCGCAAATTACTGAAGTCAAAAAGACTGAGATATACGAATTCTACTTTTCTGGTGACTCACCGGTGCAGAACCAGAAAGCGCCAGATTTCCAATAATTGCTCAAGTGGTTGCTCAATTATCTGAGCAACAAATGCTGGAAAATTCTACTTTTCTGGGTTGCACTGAAAAAATTTCTAGTCGGAACTCGGAAATATTGATTTTGAGATATAGCCAAACATAGGCAATATTTCCTTTTGTTTCCTATTGTTTTGGAAGCGTTTTAATTGCTCATATCTTTGGAACTGGTTGTTCAATTTCAATGGGGGTTTCTGCAAAATCCAGCTTCGTAAATCCTTTTTACTATCCTATAAGAAACTGAAAATTTATTATTGCCGAGTTCCGACTGATTTTGCTTGATCGCATCACATATGTCCATACAAATCAAAATTCCTACGATAAGAATTTTGACGGAAGATGAGCTGAATGAAATTCGAGGGACAGAATGCCCACGAAAGAAGTCCAAAAAAGTATGGAATTGGTTCACCAAGATTGTATCGAATATGGAGAGAAGCCAAAAATGATGAAGAAAACGCAAATCCTGTAAAGAATACATATCCTGCTTCACAAATCGAAAACATGCAGAAATTCTCCAATTTTACGGTTGCTTTCATTGCAAAACAAATTGATAATACGCATGGACAGCAAATTTGGAAAAAATCCAAGAGCATTTTGATATGAATGAAATGTGTGGCAGATGATGTATATTACTCAATCATTTAGTAATCACATCATAAAACTACATCAAAATAATTTATTAACAATAGAATTTACGAATACCACCAGGACACGCTGAAAAAATGCGTTGGCAGGCCATCAAGCAGGGAAGAGGGCTTTAAAAAGGCAACACAAAATACAATATATAAAATACAACTACAATAAAATACATTATGCCAACATTGCTTATAACACAGCAAATGAGGACGTGGGGAGAAGCATGGCAGCAAGCAAGGGGGAGCTAGATTTTAAGGTAAGGAGATGCGTCCCAATGTGGCTCATTGCGGGCGTTCCAGATCGTAAAGCTGCTGACGAGCGCGATCTTACTAATCTCCCGAACCAATTACTTGGAGGATTTTTGGCTCTAGCGAACTTGAAGATATTGATGAGAAAGTAGATGATGTGAAGTTTTAAGCTTTACCAAGAATATCAGAAGTTACAAAAGCTGTGAAGACGATGGAACAATTAATGTACTTGGCTTATTCACTTGCACCTGTTGCCATGGTTGCAGTCGTGCTCTACAACACTTGGAAAAATGTGCAACCAAAAGACGAAAACTCATTTGAATCACCATAACCGCCAAACAAATCAACCAATACAAAGCCAGACATGCCAAAAAATAACCTTGATGGGTACATCTTAGGCAATTTTTTCCTATCCAAAACTCCTGACCCAGACATCTAAAAGAGTATAAGATATAAATATTTTCTGCAAATTGTGGAATGAAAAATCACAAAGTTTGTAGCCAACTTAACTGTTGCATGTGTGTATGAGGATAATGTTATCATCCTTTGGTTCACTCTTGGACTCTTTCTACATCTGGATTGTTTTATTTTTTGCAAATTGTAGTATTTCTATTCCATCTTCTTGCTTGTGAATTGTGAAATTCTCTTTCTTTAGTGATGAGTATCAACCGAAAGTTGATATTTTTGGCAACTAAACAACGATGGAGCTCCGCCATAAAATTAAAAAAAGCAATACAATGAATTCTCGATGGCAAAAATGACCTTATTACCGCGCATACTGGCAGCGTCAGAACCACGTCCGCCCAATTTTTGTAATCCGACACTTTGCTGCCCCAAATCGCAAAGTGATATATACAGCGCCAACCAGAGATTTGCCGGAGATTGGATTCGGCCTTTTACGGGCGATATCAAAATACAATAGCGGTTGAAATCCCCTATGAATCGGGGTGCAAATGGGCGGTGGAATTTGGCGATTTTAAGCCGAACGAGGGGCGAGGAAGGATTATAAAATCCCAAATTACGACGGACATGGTTTTCAACTTTTTCTGGAATTCTGGGAAGAAAAATATTAAATTCTCAGTCTTATATCCATTTTGTGATTTAGATACCCATTTTATGCTGGATTTTTGAGAAGTAAAGGTATCGTGATATCAAAACAAATGTATTTTAGCAACACACACATTGCGATTGCGACACCCTTTCCATGCATGCCTTTAATTGTTCCAACATTTACAATTAATTATCTTACATACAGTGGCAGGATCAAGATTTTGTCTGGGGTAAGACAATTTTAGACGGACAAATCAGAAAGATTACCCACATTTTCTGGCGGAAACTGAGGGTGGGGTAAAAATTTACAGAATCGTCAGACGCGAACTACTAAGTTTCTAGTCTGGCTTTTAGGGGCTGTGCAATAATTAAGAGCCCGGGGGGGGGCAATATCCAAATGGCGTGTCACAAATGCTTGCCCCTCCCCCTCTCGTCCAAATCGCTCCCCATTTTACCCTCAACCAGGGCTCATAGTATTGCACAGCCCCTTACAATAGCATCGTTACCTGAGCAGTGGATGATATGTCTGGGATTATTGTAGTGGAATCGTCTATCACAAATGCAATTGGGATATTCTCGGCATGCTAGTAAGTAAGAGACATAAATATACAAAAATACAATTAATATTCATAATATATATAAAGTAAGCATGGTAAGCCAAAAATTAAGGTATCAGTTGTGTTCACCCATGTATATCCTAAATAAAGAAAAATGTGTCAAAATTAAAACATAAAACCTGTACTCTTTAGCTCTGATTTAAGACCTTATTTGTTGAAATTGGTTGAGAATTAAAAAAACAGTGGTCTAAAACGTAATAAAGAAACGAAATCAAAAGTTGCACTTTTGTATTCTAATCAATGAAAGCACGACGCTAGTTTTAACGTGTTAATCGATGGAAGCACGGCGCCGCGCTGGTTTTCTTGTTTGTGAACGCATTGTGTGCAAATAAATCGGGCACGTATAAATGGAGCAAACTGCAACTTTTAAATTGGCATCTTCCTTGGCTTTTTGGAACGTCATATCTTTACTTCTTGAACAATTTCAACACACGAGGTCTTCAAATCGAGCTGAAAGATGCAGCTATTGGTTGCTGGTTCCAATTATGACATATCTCTCTTTGTTTAGGATATGCAAGGGGTGAACATAACTGGTACCCGGGGGGCACTTCAATTTGAAATGGATATAGGTGTAGGGCTGGCACTTTCGCACTAAGGGGCATTCGGTGAGAGCAAAATGTAAAAATATGGGGTCATTGGGTGAGAGCATGATTTTTGGCATTCGGTGAGAGCAAAATGTAAAAATATGGGGTCATTGGGTGAGAACATGACCTTTTTTTTAATGGAATATTTGGGTGAGAACCGAAACAGCGCCACAGAAACCTCGAAAATCGAATTTCTAGTTCTAAATGGCTTCAAATTTCTTTGTTTTTTTCAAAATAAATAACAAAATCAGTGATAAATGAAATTTGCTGTTCAAATTGAACTTGTAAGTGTCTTTGGGTGACAGATCAAATGGAAAAATAAGGGGTCTTCGGGTGACAGAGCACGTGTTCGTAAAAACATATGGGGTCTTTGGGTGACAGCGATGCTGAAAAAGGGGGTCTTAACAGCCCTACATACGCGTCACCTCCAAAGTTGGAGTGCCCCCCCCCCCCGGGCTGGTACCTTAATTTTTGGCTTACTCTATTACATGATAAACGGAATGATCAGGATAAAAAATTGAGTGTAATGCACTTACTTATAATAACGATCGAATACTTACAGAAATACACAGGTGTGCTCCTCAACTTTGTATGTTGACGTTTAGTCTTGATCAATGAAATTATATTATCATCGTCCATGGTGTTTAGTCTCTCTGCATCTCTTACATCTTCCTCATGAACAACAGCCATCACGTCATTACCTTCATATACTTGATTTGTATTCAGAGCAAATATTTCAACAAAAAGAAAATATAATAATGCAACGCAGGAGAAGCTTCTAAATAACATATTGCCTCTGCACTTACTCATATGACATTGAGAATAGTTAATTGCAGCTTTTGACGTGTGTGAGCGGCAATGCTGTTTATTTAGTTCATGTTGAAACTTTAATATACAGCGGAAAGAATATGCTAATATAACTATTTTCGAAGATATTTCCAGTAAAATAATGTAGCGGAAGGAATATGTTAATATATGTTTTCTAAGAAGTTCAGAAATTAAGATAGATTGCTTCGTGTACGACTGTACGTTTATTCAGAGTAATGGCTTATTGTAGTTAAATTAGATTCTACAGAATCATGAGATCGCAACGGTTTTAAAAATGGCAACGGTATTCGATCCCGACCATTGCATGAGATTGGGAACAAGGAAACAAAGGGAAACGCTCTTAGCAAAGAGCTGGATCACCTGGAGGATAGCTGTCATTATTGGGTATTTTGAGATACGGAATGTGAAAGATTAACAGTGTACTTCGGTTATATATGCGTTTTTATAAATACGCACGTGACCCATGGACACGACAAGCAAGCGTGACCAAATCCTCATGCATCAAATTTACGTATCAATTGAATTGCAAATTTATTACACATTTGGCAATTCCGAATTTGTAATATGTTGTCAAAAACGACATTTTGAAAGTATTTGACGACGGAAAAAATTTCAACGACGTAAACGTTTACAATATAATCACAACTGAGTTGAACAAAATAGGCAATTTTGCTGCACATCAGTCTCATGTTGTTCCTCCTTTGCATTCAAATGTATAGGAAGACCACTCGCTATGTAGAAGGTCACTGCGCGACTTACTCTCTATAAGCTGTTTTGGCAGCGCGGAGGTGGTCACGTGCGAATTTATAAAAGGGCATTTATAAATATAATCGAAGCACACTGTTTAATACAGAGATCAATATTTCAAATGTTGTTGAAAAGTTCACCACAATCAAGTTGTTCCTCAATTTTCAATTAAAATTTCAATTTTATTCATCAATCATTAATCATAAAAAAATTAATACAATAACATAATATACATACGTGTAATACAATAATATTTTATACAGAAAAATGGTAACATTTTGATACAAAATGAATAGAAAATAATGAATTATTTAATACAAAGAAAATAATCACATTCTGATACAAAATGAATATTTCAAACTGGATACATAATTAATAATAATCCTCTTGTAATAAGGATCCAGAAAATACACTTTTACCTAGATCTATGGCATATTCTTTTGTCTCAATTTGGTATCCACATCGGTCAAAACCTAAATGTTCGATTTATTATCAAAATAGTCTCAAATTATTTGTCTCCTATAAACATTCAATAAAAGAATAGTTTGCCATACATAAACACAATTTTAGACCATTTTGGTGAAGATCGGAGCATATTTCAGGGTTTGGCCCGTGAACTCCAGTACTGTACGTCATAAATGGGTGAATCCTTATGACCAGAGGAATAACTGGGCAATGCTAGCCTAATAGCCAAATTAATTTCGAGCAATTTTGATTAACAGTGGTGACATGTATAAACGCAACACAAATGGCCCAATATTGATAGTAATCATAACTCAAGATGCCAAAACAAGGCAAAAGATATTTTGGCAGAAACCAGTCACTCAAATATCGTCACAGCAATCTTGCAATATAGTACGCTCCATTTGGCACAAGTACAGTATTGAAACTATACCACTTCTCACCCTGATGTGCACGTGGTAGTGACGTCAGTGCGAATTTCGTTAAGCGCAGCTTCCAAGTAGCTAGAGGACGCTAAAAGGAATTCAATTTTGCAGCTATGGTGTATGTAACCCCTCTGTGAGCTTAACCTTTGAGGGCGCTCATCTTAAAATAATGCCAGAAAGGGTATTTCCATCCACACCAAAAAAAAATCAAAATTTGAAAAATTGTGTTCGGAAACCAATTTCGGACACTTTTGATGTCCAACCGATTTTCGGGAAAAAAACGTCTTGACATCAAAAGTGTTCGGAAACCGATTTCGGACACTTTTGATTTCCACACAATTTTCGGGGAAAAAGCGTCTTGACATCAAAAGTGTTCGGAAGCCGATTTCGGACACATTTGATGTCCAAACGATTTTCAGGGAAAAAAGCGTCTTGACATCAAAAGTGTTCGGACACCGATTCCGGACACTTTTGATGTCCAAACGATTTTCGGGAAAAAGCGTCTTGACATCAAAAGTGTTCGGACACCGATTTCGGATACTTTTGATGTCCAAACGATTTTCAGCAAAAAAGCGTCTTGACATCGCAAGTGTTCGGAAACCGATTTCGGACACTTTTGATGTCCACACGATTTTCAGGAAAAAAGCGCCTTGGCATCAAGTGTTAAATCCCCTAATTTCCCTTATTTTTTATTAATTCTTGTCAATTTCCCTTAATTCACCTGAATTTCCCTTAATTCTCTTCAATTCCCCTTAACTTCCCTCAATTTCCCAAAGTTCCCTAACTTCCCTCTATTTTCACAAATTTCCCTTAATTCCCTCAATTTTCCCCAATTCCCCTTAATTGCCCACAATTTCAATTAATTCACCTGAATTTCCCTCAATTTCCCCAACATTGCCCTTAATTTCCCCCATTCCCCCAAATTTCCTTAATTGCCCAAAATTTCAATTCACCTGAATTTCCCTTAATTTTCGCAAAATTGCCCTTAATTTCCCCCATTCCCCCAAATTTCCCTTACTTCTTGTCAATTTCCCTTAATTCACCTGAATTTCCCTCAAATCTCTTCAATTTCCCTTAACTTCCCTCAGTGTTCCCAATTTTCCCTCATTTTCCCTTAACTTCCCTCTATTTTCCCAAATTTCCCTTAATTCTTGTCAATTTCCCTTAATTCACCTGAATTTCCCTTAATTCTCTTCAATTTTCCCAAATTTCCCTTAATTCCCCTCAATTTCCTTAATTACCCACAATTTCAATTAATTCACCTGAATTTCCCTTCATTTCCCCAAAATTGCCCTTAATTTACCCCCATTCCCCTCAATTTCCCCACTTTTCCCTTAATTGCCCTATAGGCCCTCTCCCTCACCAAGTACCATAACCATGCGACAAACGATGTTGATGCAAATAATGCCGGAAGAGTATTTGCATCCAAAAATCTAAATTTCAAAAATGCAGAAAATTGTTAAAAATCATGTAATGCCCCTTTAATGACATAATTAGCATATTTCGGGACGAAACTCGTTGCCAGTATGGGGCCGATATAGGCCCTCCCCCTCACCAAGTACCATAGCCATGCGACAAACGATGTTGACGTAACAGCATTTTTTAGCGTTTGTTACTAACGGACGGACTAACGGAGAGACATGGTGACTTATAGAGCTGCTACCCGCAGCTAAAAACTTTATACAAGTTCTAGCATGTGTGTCAGAAAAGATCGTCCTTTTTCCTTTTGTTTTTTTTTATTTTCTGGCTACACAATTCAATGAAACAAGGATATCAAGATCTTCTTTTGCCAAATGTGGCAGAAGATCTTCATCAAAGCCATATTTGGTCCAAACAACAGAGGCCTGCTCCATTTTGCTCTTTATTGAGTCAAGATTCTTTCTCTTCTTTGTTGGTCTAGATTTGGTTTTGCTCATCTTAATGCCACTGAGCCCACCTTTCCTCCTTTCTGTTGGAATCAACGGCACAGAGGTTATCCTGGCATCAACCGCTCCGTTGAAAGTGGATTCACTGCTACTTCTTTTACTAGAACTGCTAGATTTGGATTTCGTACCTTTCTTCTTTGTGCACTCGTAAGATGACGATTTCTTGTCATCATTAGGGTTCTCTTTATTGTGAATAATTTCATGTCTAGTTTTGCTAAAATGAGTGGAGAAATTCTTGCCACAATGTTTACATTGGTAAGGTTGCTCTTTGGTATGTTTGAATTCATGTGCATTCTTGTTACTTGGATCGGAGAAATGCTTGTGACAAAATTTACATTTGTAAGGTTTCTCTTTGGTATGAATCCGTTCATGTTTAATCTTGTCACTTTCCCAACAGAAGCTCTTCTTGCAATATGTACACTGGTGACGTGTATCTTTGAAATGTATCATTTCGTGCCTGTTCTTGGTACGTGAATCCGAGAAACTCTTGTTACACAATTTACATTGGTAAGGTTTCTCTTTGGTATGAATCCGTTCATGTCTAGTCTGTTGACTTTTTCTAGCGAATCTTTTCTTGCAATATATACACTGGTGACGTTTTTCTTTGGTATGAATCATTTCGTGGTTGTTCTTGGTACTTGAATCCGAGAAACGTTTGTTACACAATTTACATTGGTAAGGTTTCTCTTTGGTATGAATCCGTTCATGTCTAGTCTGTTGACTTTTTCTAGCGAATCTTTTCTTGCAATATATACACTGGTGACGTTTTTCTATGGTATGAATCATTTCGTGGTTGTTCTTGGTACTTGAAAACGAGAAACGTTTGTTACAAAATTTACATTTGTAAGGTTTTTCTTTGGTATGAATCCGTTCATGTGTAACTTTGTTGCCTACCCTAGAGAAGCGCTTGTCACAAAATGTGCATTTGTAACGTTTCTCTATGATATGAGTCAATTCGTGTGCATTCTTGTTACTTGGATCTGAGAAACGCTTGTTACAATATTGACATTTGTAAGGTTTCTCTTCGGTATGAATCCTTTCATGTCTAATTTTATCAGCTGGTAGATTGAGTATCTTCTTACAATAAATGCATTGGCTTTTTTGTTGACGTTTCTCTTTGATATGAACCATTTCGTGTGTATTCTTGGTAATTGGATCAAGAAACATCTCGCTGCAATGTCTACATCGGTAATCGTTTATATGACTACATTCATGTCCATTCATGTACAATTTGCTGGAGAAACTCTTGTTGCAGAATTTACATTGATAACGTTTCTTTTTGGTGTGATTTAGCTCATGCTTAGATATTATACCTATATCTGAGACTTTGAGTTGGACTCTTTCAAGTCTGATGTTGATATTCAAGTGTGAAACACTATTCTTAAAATGATTTTTGTTAAAAGCAGTGTAGGCACTCTTTGAATAAACTTGATATTGATAAGGTGTCTCCTTGGGATTGGTTTTGTCCCGTACAACCTGTCGTGTTGTGTTGTGCCACCTTACAAATCTCACCGTTTGTACCACTGCCTGTTGGAAGGAGCCACTCCTATATGGATGTATCCAGTTTTCATGGCGTCTTATATGAATCATATATCGACTCGTATCATAACAGAATCTCTGCCTGCAGTACTTGCATTTATGAAATGGTAGACGGTCGATTTGATTGGCTGATAAATTCTTCATGATTCTGCAAGTAAAGAAGATCAGTTGGGTGTGACCATATTGACTTTAATTCATTGAGAAATAAATCATAGGGTGTAGACTTGTCCGTACGTCTACGTTTGACGTAGACAAAATTGGAACAGGTTTTTTTTTGTTAGTATTCAAAACATGCTAGAAGACTTCTCCAACGACATAACTATCAAAAAAAAAAGATGGAAAACAAGCAGACCACTTAACGTGTCTTTATTTTGCGCGACGCTATGTTGCGCAGTTTCTATTGCAAGGGGATGGGTCATTGCAATTACATGTATAAAGTTTTATGACCACTTATGGTCAACAACATAACAATGGGTGCTAATATCTTCTAGGCAGGAAGTCTGTACTCAGTCTAAGCATGATATTTCTTCCATGCTGAAGTGAATCGATTTACCTCGCCTTTCTAGGATTATATTATAGTGAACAGGAAAGTAAAAATAATTTCACATTGCTGTAGCAGTAAATTGGTTAATTGAAAAATCAGGAACAATTCCATACAGTGTTTATAAATCAATGGTATAGTTTTACTGTGATTTTCAACTTATGCAACTTTAAACATTAAAACCAATTAGCAAAAACAATTATAACATCAAAAGCAAAACATAATCCGATACAATTTTCATGTTGAAGAAACTTTAACAAAAGCGTCACACAATGATATGCAACTTAATTAAATTTATTCATGTTTAATTGTGACTAAAACACATAATTGAGAATGTGACATAATAACACGGACGGATGGATAGCAGTGACTTACTCTATTCCATAGCGTAAGACAAAAATTAGGGCGGGGGAAATGCTAATTTGCATCAAACTTTAGTCCAACCACTGTCATCCAGCATTCACTGCCAAAAAATTCTAAAACGATAACAAATAAAAATAATTCCTAAATTCATCCCACCCCAGAAATGTGGGGAGCAGGGCATGGTCAGTGGTCACGGTTAGTGGGCTTTCAGGGAGCGGCACAGTAAGGAATGCCTTCCACACCCTATATTGTGTTGTAGGGTTAGTTTTATGGTACACTTTTCCACAGTACAAACGTGAAGCCCCTAACTTTCAGGGGCAGCACAGTAATTGGACTTTTGCTATTATAATCTTTCTTGTGTGATCAGAGTATGCTTAAATAGTCCATGGTTATCAGGGGGGGTCCACTCTCATTGTGGCCTGTACACCAACCGCGATAATCAACTTTTCATTGAAAAGCACCCTAAACAAGGATTTAACCCTTGGTAGGTATGTCCACATTACTTATTATAGAGGGCGCCGTTCAACTCAAAAAGCTCAAAAAGGTGCGACCACAGTAAATGGCTTAACTGTGTAATCCCCATAGGAAAATACAAAATTTTGAAATTTGGACACCAGAAACTTGGCGACGTAGTCTAATAAGTTCTGGAACTTTATCCTTGATACAGAAGTCATCATGCAGTGATAGTTAGATTTCATAAAATAAAATCGCCTTTGTGTAAAACGGATCGACGTGGTGAAAAATGATGCATTACTTGCTTTTTTGTACAGTAAGTCATTGTCAATGATGGCCGCAGAAAATTGCAGCATTTTAAAAACAGACATTTGCCCATAACTTTGCTGATATTTGAGCTACATTTTGACCCCTCATTTTTTAAGTTAAATAATAACCTTTTAAACAAAATAATTTCCAAGTGAAAAAACCTACTTGAAAATTTTGTGATCGTGCCTACCCTTGGCTAAAACGATACGGTAGACCTACCCTAAACACTAAACAGGTAACACGCACCTGTTTTCACACCCTAAACAGGGATTTTATTCCTTGCATCAAATTTCGTACCGTACCCTAGATGTCATTTCCGCATATTAGCAATTGCAATTTTGCTGCAGTACCCTTGTTTCCAATTTTTCATGTTTATGACACCCCAAACACGATACGCGCGTATCGTACCCAAGGCATTAATTTAGCCAGAAGGCTGTTTTTAGGGTGTCCAAAATGGTCAAAAATACCTTCTACAAAATCAGGGTGTCCACTTCCTATTCACTCCATTATAAAAATCAGAATTTGAGGGCGTCCAAATGACACCTGGACACCTATCTGGCTAATGCCTTGATCCTACCCAAATAAAAATAACCCTTATTATGTGTTTTTATTATTGCAGATGGCGTACAGCCCACAATGGGAGTGAGCCGCCCCGGATGGTTATTAAAAGAAAATACAGGTCATACTCGCTTTGAAATAAAACGCTCTAAATAGGCTTAGGAAAACAGTACAGAAATGCTTTATATACAAATTTTCCTGGTCGCTGTGCTCGCAACATATAGACCATTTAACTGCAAATTGGGATCCAAAAAATTCAGCATCTGTAAGGGGGACAAAGAATTTTGGCAGGCCAAAAGGGGGGGGAGAAGGAAGGCCATTTTGGCAGGCTGAGAGGGGGTAAGCGATTTTTTTGGCACACATTCATGGGCCGCCTTTAAAAAAAAGCGCTCTAAGGCCCTTCGCACTTGATTATTAGTTTCCTGTTTACCGCCCGCATCCAAAATTGAAAATCTCAAAATAATTATTTTATTTCTAGGCCTATTTCTTATTTTCGCCTTTAAAATAACTTTCCAACTACTTCTACTTGCCATTTTCTGACTTTAATAATATCACCATTGATGAATGAACAAAGACTACAACCGTAGAACTCCACCTTCACTTTATTTATAAAATCAAATATTGTTGTGAAATAATTTAATGCCCGCTCTTGTCAAAACGAGTCAATGGTTGCTTATAATAGTTCAAATTAAATTAAGAAAATAAAAGATAATTACGGTAATAATTAATTTATATTATATTAAAGTCACCTTGTCCCTTTTTCAAAATCTTTAACAGGAAACTAACAATCATGTGCGAAGGGCCTAATAGGATTAGGAAGACAGTACGGAAACGGCCAATATGCAAATTTTCCTGATCATTTAAGGTTTGCAAATTGGTATCCAAAAAATTTGGCATCTAAGGGGGGGGGCACAGATTTTTGGGCGAGCCGAGAGTGGAAGCGGCAAGCGATTTTTGGCAGGCCGAGAGGGGGGAGCAAGCACTTTTTGGTGGGCCGTTCGAGAATTTTACCTCCCCCCCGCCCGGGGCGGGGCTTATGATAATTTCATAACCCTTACCTGCAGTACTAATATGATGCACTTATCATGCAGTGATGTGTGATGATCATGATAATTGATAGGCCTACTAACTGATGAGTCCGGGTCAGGGGTAGCATTAACCCTCGATCCGGGGTGGGTGAATGACCCCCTAAATTTAAAAAATATTAATTTTTCACCCTCCATATATTTGGGAATGTGCAAGGTCGGGGTTGAACTCTCAGCCTCTACTTTTGGACTTTACTCTTACCTACACTGCAAAATGTTTTTTACACCCCAAGATTTAATTTTCACCCCACACATCGTCATTATCCCTATATCTTTGTGTTAAAAATTGCTGTGATAGTACAGCGAATCCTCTCGTTTTTAACACCTACGCATAGCGATTTTGTTCGAGATAGGCCGAGTGACTCAGGCTAAGCATACCATAATATCATATGAGATACACAGCGTTTCTATATTCTACACATTATTACGATTTGTGCATGCTCTAGTACCCCATACAGTGGCGTACCGTGGCCGCCCCAACCCCGGGGGGCTGAAGAAGATACAATTTTTGCCGCCCTTCCTTAACAGCCCGAAAAGGTTGTCCCAATTTTTTCACGGTCGTTTGAAAAAGTGAAGAGCAAAAAAAAAAGAATTTTAGGTGCTAGCATCCAAAAAGCAACCTTTTTTCAAATTTTTTTATGCTTTTTCAATTTTTGGCGCCCTTTTTTCTTTGCTAATTCGTTTTGCCACCCCTTCGTTTTTGCCGCCCCTGTTTTTGCCGCCCCTTCTTCCGCCGCCCCTTCGTTTCTGCCGCCCCCTACTTTGACCCCGGGGGTTGGCGCCCCCAAAAAATACACGCATGCCATATGATGTTTTTATTACAAGAAAAAAAATTGTTTTCAGGTAAAACCAGGGTTTTGTTTCCAGTACACTCACTCGAAAAGCAGTACACTAATTATAGGTATGCCAGGCAAACATATTTGCTAGTCAGCCAAATTCGCCGACAATGTCAATGCATTTTTACATAGAAATTGAAAACAACTGGCCGAAGAAAGAAACCTACATAAATATGTTTTCTATACTTCACTTGACCCAAATATATGATTTTTTATGGTGATAAGTCACTTTCGCACATGGAATTTTAGAGGGATTTTGATAGCAGTTCCATTAAAAAAAGCTGCTATCATCATGAGATTAAGATCTAGAAACACCCCCGAAATGCTGTTTTGGGGAATTTTGCTAGCAGAATCTTTTTGACATTGTTTGATGAAAGTCAATCTTTGACAAGATGTAACTTTGCTACGGAAAGTGCTATGAAAAAACGGTTTTCAGTTTTGGCTTTGTTTACTCAAGGGCTTTAATTTGATATATAAAATGATGCAGTTAGATGGCAAATTTGAATTCACCTAGCATACCTACTAATTAGCAGGGTCTTGCATGCAGCTTGCTGTGGATATCTTTTACTGCATTTTTAACGTAAAAAATTTGAAATCCAATGTAAAAATTGAGATATATTTAATTTTGAGAATGACAATTATACTTTATAGGTATAAAGGAACGCGTTTAGCCCATTTAGTTAAGTTCCAGGACAGGTGCACGTCCTATACACAATATGGCAATGCATATGTAAACTTTCTTTATCTGTGTCAATAATAGAATATTGATTTCAACAGAGTATTGAGCTGAATGGAAAAAAATATTTATAATACAGGGTGTTGACACTGTGCCCCATGTATTTGGATTTTCAATTGGAAGTGAAAGACACGGGAAAACAACCCCCGACTTCAAGTTCAGGCTTAATAAATAATGCTACCCCTGGTCCGGGTCGGGACAACCACAATGAGAGAGATCATCATGAATATTTGTGATTATTTAAATAAACTTACCACACGCAAAATACCAGGTACCTGTTTGGAGGGTGATAATGGTTGAGTTTTTCTGTCTGATATTCATCATTTGATGCCGTGCATAGCCATGCGTGGGATACGTTTGTTACTATGGCCGGACCTGTAAAGGGAGCACACCACTAAATCAATGCGCCATTTGTGCAACCCTACTAAGTTCCGGTAAAATACAGAAAGTTTTTGAGGTATTATGGGCTGCTCTTTGGACTAATAATCAGAAAGAGTAGCGAATTATAGCTTAAATAAAAGTGTAAAGCCTGTGCATGAATTTGAATCACTAAAAAGTCGCATTTTTATAATTATCGATAAAATAGGTCCGCGTATTAAAAAATGGGCAGAAACGGGTTTACAGTCATGAGAGCATGTCAAAAACAGTGAGGGCGCTATTTAGCGGCTCCTACCGGGAAAACGAGGTGGAAGACTACCCATACATTGAAACATATGTTAAACTTTCATCGATTTGCAATCGACTGGTTATCATTAAAATTCTCAGAAAGCGCCGAAAAGGCCTCAAAACGAATAAATAAAACTGGTGTTTTTACACGTATTTCAATGGGACGATTATTTAGTGGTGTGCGCCCTAAATTTCGAGTACTTCATGTACTAAACACAGCTTGTATTCCATCCAAGGGCGCACACCACCAATTACATGCCCCATTGAACACGCGTAATTTTTTTCATTATTATTACTATTTCGAACCTTCTTTAGCAACAAATTAAATATTAAAAATTGAAAAGTAATGAAAATGTAATATATGTTCCTGTATGGGTATTATTTTGCATGAGCATAAGTCACAATTCCTTGGCCGCACGTCCAAATGGATCCTGCCAAGTATCAACGTAGACGTAGACGTACTATTGCCTTGAAACTTGGTCGAAGTGTATCTTATATATTACATAGTAAAGCCGCCCCCTAATTCGCATAATTAATTAGCATTTATGCAAATTAGCTCATTAATTATACAAATATGCAAATTAGAGGGCGGCCTCACTATATAATACATCAGAACATAGTAGAAACACTTTGACCAAGTTTCAGGGGGAAACTAGAGACAATTTGCGCTCACAGAGCGCAGACAATCGCAAGGCATGTAACCCTTTAATGGCTGTTTGACCTGACCTTTGATGTTTCACGGGTCACGAGGTTTGTTGTCACTGAAATTAAGCCCCCATACCCCTTACATACAGACAATGAAATTACGGTATAAGATTTGACCCCAGATAACCTTTGACCTGACCCGTACAAAGTGTTCCAACATATTCCCCCTGGTCATTAAGGTTGTTGTCACCGAGTTTGAGCCTCGTACCCCTTACAGATGTCCAAAAATGCATTTCTAAAATTTGACCTTTGACCTGACCCCTGCAAAAACGTTCCCCTGGTCATAAGATTTGTTGTTACTGAGTTTGACCCCATACCCCTTACAGATGTCCAGAAAAGGAAATTATAAGATTTGACCCAGATAACCTTTGACCTGACCTCTGCAAAGTGTTCCAAAATATTCCCCTGGTCATTAAGTTTGTTGTCACAGAGTTTGAGTTCCGTACCAATTACAGATGTACAGAAAATGCATTTCTTAAATTTGACCTCTGCATGACCTTTGACCTGACCCCTGTAAAATGTTCCCCTGGTCATGAGATTTGTTGTCACTGAGTTTGAAGCCCATACCCCTTACGGATGTTGAGATAATGCATTTGTAAGATTTTACCCCTTTTAAGACCTTTGACCCCAATTCTTTGTACAACCTTTAGACACTGGCTAAAGGCGATGCAGGTATGCAAGTGACGACATTGTGTTATGTAAGTAATTTGTGGAAGAAGAAGCATTTTTAGTGAAAATCACATTTTGGCCATAATGACCTTTGGATGACCTTTGACCCCGAGTTGGTCATGTAACATTTGTGCCCCCACCCACTGGTCCTTGTGCCCAAATATGGTCACATTGGCTTAAAGCATATGGCTACGATGGCTCGTTAAAAGTTTGACAGAAGAAAGAAAGAAAGAACTAGACTTAGCTGTGGTCTAACCCACGAACACAGCCGTGTTGTGACCCCTAATGACCTTTGACCCCAAAATAAATGAAAACGCCCATAGACATTGGCTAATGTCAATGCATGGGTGCACGTGTCACCACTTTGCTATGTTACTTGTGGCAGAAGGGACATTTTGAAGGTTTTTCGTCTCGGACCGGAAGTGACCCCTTAATGATATTTGGCCCCAAATATAAAAAATACCACATACATGTATGAATTGGGTAACCACAATTCATGTGTGAACATACCGTTTCTGTCCTATGTTTTTCTTAGCAAATAAAAACTTTTGAAGGTTTTTCGTTTTATACCGGAAGTGACCCCTTAATGACCTTTGACCCCAAATATGTGAGGACCCCATAGACATTGGGTAATAACAATGCATGTGTGCAAGTGGTGTCACTGTCCTACGTAATTTGTGGGAGAAGAAGCATTTTAAAGGTATTTCGTTTTATACCGGAAGTGGCCCCTTAATGACCTTTGACCCTAAATAAAAAAATACCACATATACACAGGGTAACTACAATTTATGTGTGAACATACCGTTACTGTCCTATGTTTTTCTTGGCAAATAAAATTTTTTGAAGGTTTTTCGTTTTATACCGGAAGTGACCCCTTAATGACCTTTGACCCCAAATCTGTGAGGACCCATTGACACTGGGTAATAGCAATGTATGTGTGCAAGTGGGGTCACCGTCATACGTAATCTGTAGGAGAAGAAGCATTTTGAGTTGAAATCACGTTTTTGACCCCTATGACCCCTACGTGACCTTTGACCCCACGGGTTTCATGTGACATATAGGGGCATGGTCAATGATGGTTGTGACCAAGTTAGGTCCAAATCGGTGTAAGCATGTGAGTGCTAGAGCAAATGTAATGGTCGGCAGAAAGAAGAAAGAGAGAAAGAAGAACCTGTAAGAAAAAAGACACAGCCGTGACTAACGTCACGGCTGTGTAAAGAAGAACTGACCAAAAACAGAACACTCGCAAATTGGGAATTTGCGATTGTAACTATGCAGAATAAAAGTACCCTGAACATTTATGGATTGATTTTTAGCAAAATATTGGCAAAAAAAATATATAGCCTATTAATGATCCTTTCCGGTCCTTTTAGCTCATTAACTATATTGATTATTGCTAAAACAATAGGATACAGAGAAAATATAAATTGATGTAGGCCCTACTATGGAAACCGTATGTCCGATTGGCTCCAAACAAAAGGCATAAGCCTACTGATCAGTGTACTTTACCCTACTCAATCTGTTTTAAACATGCTCAAAGCATTCCTAATTTTTTTTAAATACCACCTTTGAGATGGGCATTCAAACAGCGCTATCTGAACCATTCTATATATACCCTTTTCGAAGAATATGTAGTATTATATTTTGATATAAAAATGGATCGATGAATGAGCCCATTTTATTAGTTGCCCTACGAAATGGCGAGATCACAACAATTTTCGCCAGAGGTCGCTATAATACTAGCTATTTATATCACAGGAACAGGACTAATTCAAATTAGGTAAATACACTGAGTGGCCTTAAACACCTGTTTCAGATGGACATTTTATTTTTTGAAAAGACCATACATAGGCCTACTAGTGAAATAAAATACATAAAAATATTTATAGCCCACTCCAGGTTTTTTTACTCTAAATAGTTTTTGATTTCTTTAATTAGTTTTTTATTATGATAAACAAATTAAAGAAATCAAAAACGTTTTAAGAGTAAAAAACCTGGCCGTTTGACTCCATATTGGAGAGTTGGACAGTACTCCACTCAAGACTCTTGAAAACTAGTGCATTGCATACGTACTTGCTCAATTTGCATTTTGTGCAAATTTTATTACAAACTCAAGTGCGTTTTTTAAGGACCTTTTCCTTAACATCAAAAGTCTATGGAGATGAATATTAGAGATGGCTGAAAGGGATAGCCACATTTGTGTAACACAATTCGCACCGAATGCTACTTGAGCAAGTACAAATACAGGCCCGTACGCAGGATTTTTTTTTGGGTGGGAGTGCCGATTTTGAAAAAGTGTACCTTTTTTCCGGGGGCGATTTTGTGAAAAGTGGGCTTTTCCTCAAAAATGTGAACTTTTTTTGACCAAAAGAGCGTTACAAAAATTGATTTCTTGGTCCTGGCTCTTTTAGTTGTATACTTTTGCACATTGGGGGGGGGGGGGGGCACCCCGTACGGGCCTGCACAAATATAATTAATGAGGCAAGATGGCTTCCAAGATGTTACGCCCGAGCGGTACTGGCAACCTTGCCAAACAGCCACAATCACCAGAGGAAAATTTCTGGCCTAATTAACCTTTACTAACGAATGAAATCTATATAAAATTATTTAATCTCCACGGTAAGATTCATCTTTCCATACATTATTTCAAAATTAGCAGTTCGTTTTCAATTATTGCACTTTTTAAACTCCAAAGTATTACCATGTCTGTCAGTGAACATCAGTTCACTTTGCTGTTACCATGGTTACATAGCCCTCTGGATATTGAGTTTTTATTTTAATTTCTGGTTACGCAGTTCAAGGAAACAAGAGCATCAAGGTCTTCTTTTGCCAAATGTGGCAGAAGATCTTCATCAAAGCCATGTTTGGTCCAAACCACAGTGGCCAGCTCCGTCTTGCTCTTTTTAGAGTCCAGATTCTTTCTCTTCTTTGTTGGTCTAGATTTGGTTTCGTCCTTCTTAATGCCACTGAGCCACCCATTTCTCCCTTCTACGGGAATCACTGGCACAGATGTTACCCTAGCACCAACCTCGCCGTTGATACTCGGTTCACTACTACTTCCTTTACAAAAATTGCTAGATTTCGATTTCGTACCTTTCTTCTTTGTGCACTCGTTAGGTGATAACTTCTTGTCATCATTAGGTTTCTCATTATTTTGGTGAATAATTTCATGTAAAGTTTTGCTAAATTCAGTGGAGAAACTCTTGCTGCAATGCTTACATTCGTAAGGTTTCTCTTTGGTATGAATCAATTCATGTTCAGTCTTATTACTTGGATCGGAGAAACTCTTGTAACAAAATTTACATTTGTAAGGTTTCTCTTTGGTATGAATACGTTCATGTCTAATCTTATGACTTGCCTTACAGAAACTCTTCTTGCAATATGTACACTGATGACGTTTCTCTGTATGAATAAGTTCGTGTGAAGTTTTGTTACTTTGATCGGAGAAACGCTTGTAACAAAAGTTACATTTGTAAGGTTGCTCTTTGCTATGAATGCGTTCATGTCTAGTCTTATGACTTGCCTTAGAGAAGCTCTTCTTGCAATATGTACACTGGTGACGTTTCTCCGTATGATAACTTTCGTGTAAAGTCTTGTAACTTGGATCGGAAAAAAGCTTGCAACAAAATGTACATTTGTAAGGTTTCTCTTTATGAATCCGTTCATGTCTGGTCTTTGTACTTGCCCGAGAGAAGCACTTCTTGCAGTGTATACATTGGTGACGTTTCTCTCCAAGATGAGTCATTTCGTGTTTCATTTTGGCACTTGGATCAGTGAAACTCTTGTTACAAAATTTACATTGGTAAGGTTCCTCTTCATGAATCCGTTCATGTCTGGTCTTTTCACTTGCACGAGAGAAGATCTTCTTGCAATATTTACATTGGTGACGTGTATCTTTGAGATGAATCATTTCGTGTCTTTTCTTGGCACTTGGATCTGAGAAACTTGTGTTACAATACTTACATTGGTAAGGTTTCTCTTTGGTATGAATCCGTTCATGTCTAGTCATTTCACTTGCCCGAGAGAAGAACTTCTTGCAATATATACACTGGTGACGTTTATCTTTGGTATGAATCATTTCGTGTCTGTTTTTGGCACTCGGATCCGAGAAACTTGTGTTACAATATTTACATTGGTAAGGTTTCTCTTTGGTATGTATCCGTTCATGTCTAGTCTTTTTACTCGCCCAAGAGAAGCTCTTCTTGCAATATATACATTGGTGACGATTCTCTTTGGTATGAATCCTTTCATGTTTCATCTTGGACCTTAGGTATGTGAAACTCTTGTTACAAAATGTGCATTTGTAAGGTTTCTCTGTGATATGAATCAATTCGTGTGCCATCTTGTTACTTTGGTGACGGTTTTCTTTGAGATGAATCATTTCGTGACCTTTCTTGGTACTTAGATGCGAGAAACTCTTGTTACAAAATTGACAGTTGTAAGGTTTTTCTTTGGTATGCATCCGTTCGTGTCTATTCTTTTCACTTCCACGAGAGAAGAACTTCTTACAATATTTACATTGGTGACGTTTATCTTTGAGATGAATTATTTCGTGTCCTTTCTTGGTACTTAGATGCGAGAAACTCTTGTTACAAAATTGACATTTGTAAGGTTTTTCTTTAGTATGGACCCGTTCATGTATAACTTTGCTGCCTAATGTACAGAAGCTCTTGTTACAAAACGTGCACTTGTAGGGTTTCTCTGTGATATGAATCAATTCGTGTGCAGTCTTGTTACAAAGATAGGAAAATTGCTTGCAACAAAATTCACAACTGTAAGGTTTCTCTTTCGTATGAACCCGTTCATGTCTAATCTTGAGACTTTCCCGAATGAAGCTCTTCTCACAATATGTACATTGGTAACATTTCTCTTTGGTATGTTGCATTTCGTGTGCAGTCTTGTTACTTGGATCAAAGAAACTCTTGCTACAAAGTGTACATTTATAGGGTTTCTCTTTGGTATGGATCCGTTCATGTCTAATCTTGTGACTTTCCCGAATGAAGCTCTTCTCACAATATATACATTGGTGACAATTCTCTTTGGTATGAATCAATTCGTGTGCAGTCTTGTCATTTGGATCTGAGAAACGCTTGTAACATAATTTACATTTGTTAGCTTTCTCTGCAGTAGTATGGATCCGTTCATGTTTAGTTTTTTTACTTGACCGAGAAAAAGTCTTCTTGCAATGTTTACATTTGTAAGGCTTCTCAATGGTAAGAATTCGTTCATATTTAGTCTTTATGACACTTATTTGTGCACTCTTTTCATCTGCTCCATGCCTAAGATGAATCTGTTCATGTGCAGTTTTGTTACTTACATCTGAGAAACACTTTTTACAATACATACATTGGTGTGGTTTCTCGCCAGTGTGAATTCTTTCATGTCTAATCCTTAAACTGCGATCATTGAAGCCCTTGTTACAATATTGACATTTGAAGGCTTTCTCGTTGGTATGAATCCTTTCATGTCTAATCTTATCAGCTGGTCGTTTGAATATCTTCTTACAATACATGCATTGGCGTTTTTGTTGACGTTTCTCTTTGATATGAACACTTTCGTGTCTAGACCTAGTAACTGGATCAAGAAACATCTCGCTGCAATGTCTACATCGATAGCAGCTTGTGTGATTCCACTCATGTCTATTTCTGCGATATTTTTTGGAGAAACTCTTGTTGCAGAATTTACATTCATAAGGTTTTTCTTTGGCGTGGTTCAGTTCATGTGTAGTTTTCGTACCAATATCTGAGAAACACTGTTTACAATACTCACACTGGTACAGTTTGAGATGGACTCGTTCAAGTATGATTTTGATACTTTTGTTACAATGGTTCTTGGTAAAAGCAGTGTCGACACTATTTGTACAAACCTGAGAACGATAAGGTGTCTTCTTGGCATTGGTTTTGTCCCATACGTGTTGTCGTTTAGTGTCGTGCCATCTTACAAATCTCGCAGTTTTTACCACTGCCTGTTGGAAAGAGCCATTCCTATATGGATGTATCCAATTTTCATGGTGTCTTAAATGAGTCAAATATCGACTCGTATCATAGCAGAATATCTGCCTGCAGTACCTACATTTATGAAATGGTAGACGGTCCACCTGATTGGCTGATAAATTCTTCATACAGTTCACCTGATTGGCTGATAAATTCTTCATACCGTCCACCTGATTGGCTGATAAATTCTTCATGATTCTGGAAGAAAAATAGATAAAGAGTATCACCATGAGCATATTGACCACAATATACAATTAATTTAGTGGTTGTTTGTTTGGTTAATAATGACTGAATATACATTTTATAATGCAGGTATTGTCAGGAAGATAAAAATGTATAAATAAAAAAGTATATAAAATAAATGAGTTTACTTTACCTCAGTATTTAGAAATTGTCCTACAACGGTTTATATACACATTAATTTTAAAGCAATTTTGTGACCAACTCCGACATATCTTGCCAAATAAACAAGCCCCCATCTCTCTATATATACCGGGTGTCCCAATAAAAACAGAACCCTCACAATTTATATGATTAACCTTTCAGAAATCGGTGAATAAGAGGGCGCAATGAGGGTTCTGTGTTTTATGGGACACATACATAATATCCAAATACAGGGTGTCCCAAAAAAAAAAGAGCCCCCCCTATTGCACCCTCTTTTTCGCTTATTTCTGAAAAGTTGACCAAATATATTTTGGTATGTAAAGAAACCTTCAATTGTTCGCTTTTATAAACCAAAACAATTATTTCAAACAGCTAACAACTTTTGAAGATATGCCCTTTTAAAGACAAGTACCCGTTTTTCACTCTGTCCACGGATAGCAAACAGAGTGGTTGGGATGGGTCATGCTGTGGAGTGGCCTGCAAGATCACCAGACCTCACACCACTTGATTTCTTCATTTATGGCAAAATCCAAGATCTTTGCAAAGTGCTATATTCGCACTTGAAGTATCCGGTGCACACGGTTGGCACGCAACGCAATTGATGCAATGAGGACCAGGGCTGAAACCTGTATTCGTCAAGGAGGCAACCAGGTAGAGGGCAGAGCAGCACAGTAAACTCACTTCAAAAGAACCAAAGACAAACTAAACAGCCCTTTTCAGGGCTACCTTTTATTCCAAAAAGAGAAATGACTTATGTTGTCAATACAAAGAAAGCAAGAAACAATAAAGTAAGAAAGTAAGAAACATAATAAAACAAAAAGGCATAAAATAACCGAGAACAACATAAGTAATTGCAAGTATAGCAACATCCCTCATCAATTTCGCCCAAATTAATGACACTTAACAAAATCCTTAAACCATAAATCCGCCGGTAAAGCCCATTCCCTAAAATAACGTTGTTATTTTATAAAGTTATCATCGAGGAATGTTTTATATTTATGAATGGTATATGCACTTTTCAATCTTTGAAGTAGCCAAACCTCCTCCGTGGACAGAGTGAAAAACGGGTACATTTCTTTAAAAGGGCATATCTTCAAAAGTTATGAGCCGATGGAAATAATTGTTTCGGTTTATTAAAGCTTCTTTACATACCAACATATACTTGATCAACATCTCTGAAATAGGAGAAAAAAGAGGGTGCAATGAGGGGTCTCTTTTGGGGGGACACCCTGTATCATAAATGATTATAAATGTAGACAAGTTAGACATTTTTCTTTCTCTGATTATTTTATTATCTTTTGAAGTAAAAAAAAACAGGCTTCAATGCATATCCTACCATACATGTATCCTACAAAGAAAGTTTTTGTCATACCTTTACAGATTAGACATAATGGCAAATTTTGCCTTTTTGTGCAACACAGGAGGGATCCTGTTTTTTTTGTAATGCTTTATAACATATGTCCCAACTAATACACCTAAATATTATTGAATCAGCCGAGATTGTACCTCAACAGAGCAATTTCGACATACATGTGTAGTTTTCAGCGGTGTAGCGATGGAGGTGGGGGTTGTGGGTAGGGGGAAATGGGGGGCACCCCCTGGCACCAAATTAATCATCCAAGGGTGAAATGGGGCACTGTTATGATATATTGTCCACTGAGCACCACCCAAAAGTATGTGCAAGCCTTGGGCATATTGTAGGGCAGCTGATATATTTTAACGACAGCAGAGTAAAGCGCTTTGATACATTGTGAAAGGTGCTATATAAATCCCAATATTTTTTTTTTTTAATTATTTTTTTCAACATTAAGCCCCCCCCCCAAACATACATATTACCCAAAAAAACCCAGTGAGGTTTCTTTCATTTTACCTCATACTTTTGACTTACATGAAGACAGACAGAAACGTTTCCTATATGATGCGCGGGACTTCATGGACTGAGTACCGTACCGAGTAAGCGACAATAAATAAAATCATAAATTCATCGGCCGTATCACATACTGACGTATTCGACATTTTTAACATTTTTGAGAAAATTGGTAATTAGTTTATGTTTTACTCTCAAAAACCATGCCTCATCAAAGTGGCTTAATTAGTAAGATGTTAATTAATTTAATTATGTCATATTTACAAAACTTTCAAATGTCGGCATCACATAACGACGTATTTGTCGATCACCTATACTGCACAAGCCCAGTATCGCATCTGCAATTTGAAGAATTTGCCGTTTCACATACTATGACAAATTATTCCATATAATAGGACCTCTGTATAGAAAGACTACCTCTTCTTATAGTTATTTGAAGGAAAAGGAATATTAACATTTCTTGGATTGCGCCTGAGGATGTATGTGACTAATCCATCACAAATGAGCTCCGATGTCGGCATTTTCACATTTTGAGATATTAGAAAGGCAAGTTCTCCTCAAAAAAAGCTTTATAATGATATATTACATGTCCCTGATGCTTGTTTGCAAGGTAGTAAACAATCAGTAAAAGAGGTGGGGAATCCTTTGTTTTCTATTGTTTGTTGAGAAGTTTAATGGACCATATCTCAAATCAAGCTCAGAGATCAGCAAATATAACCCAAACAATAATAATGAAAAATTAACATATAGATTCCTGTCCCGGGAGAGGGGTCACTCCCATTGTGGCCTGTACACCATCCGTGATAATAAAAACGCATGAAAAGGGTAGTTTTTCGTGAGTAGGCAACGATATCGTGTAGGGTCTCTACATCTACAAAATACTCAATAACGTTGTTAAACGTGTCAAAAACATGAAAAATCGGGGGTTGCAAAATTGCTATAGTAATACATGTTTTAGCCAAGTGTTAAATCCTTGTTTAGGCTGCTTTTCAAAAGTTGATTATCGCGGATGGTGTACAATGAAAAGTGACCCCCCCCCCGGATTGCTGCGGGGATTCATAATAGTCAATGTAATTTGTAAATTATGTAAGCTACCTGTCCATGCAATTAACACATCACATACGATTAATAATATGTCAATGTATTGTTAATTGTATAGCTTACGTTATCATGGTAATATGGATCGAGGCCGGGCATGGAAATAAAACGTTTCTCATCAATGTAACTGGTCTATACTAAAATGCAGCAAACCTTTTACGAGCGCGACTACCGTGATGTTGCAAATTCGGCGCTAACAACGCGTACGGCGCACAGTTCATTCATAAATTTCCACTCAGCAACAACATATCGCCTTAGCAGCCAATCAGAGACAAGTGCGTGCAACGCAGTATATACGCGATGTATCCTTACAATACGCGCTCGTCAAAGGTTTTCTGCATTTTAGTATAACCAGCTTAGTGTAGATCACTAGATGCAGCTTTGTCTGTGATACTGATACTGAGTTTCCCAAGGGAAGTTACCGTAACAGAAACAGAAACAGAGCTAGATATCCTGTCATATTATAACAATATCATGAGGATTGTAAATTTAAACTTACCCTGGCACACATAAACAGCAAATACCGGGTTCCTTTCCTTTGTACTAGAGGACTCACAATCAATACCCTACGGTTTGGTCAATGGCGTATCGCGCACTAAACACAGCTTGTATTCCAACAACGAGCACACCACCTAAAAGCATCCCAATGAAATACACGTTGATATGCGTTTTTCTATTTTCAAATGAAATATTTATTTTAATGTTTAAAAACATGTTAAAGAAATTTTTGGCGAGCCGAAAAGGGGGGGGGGGGGGCAAGCGATTTTTGGCCAGCTGAGAGGGGGGGGGGGCAAACGATTTTTGGCACGCATTCATGGGGCACCTTTTAACGCTTTACTAGCAAATTTTCCGGCTCGCTGCGCTCGCAATATATATCTAGACCATTTAAGGGATCTAAAATGAGCGTTTATTGCGTTTCGACAGTATTTTTTGTGGGACATGAGAGCACCTAAGACCTATCGAATTGCATTCTGAATACGAAGCATGTCTTTCTGATATCAAATAATTTTCATTTTTGAAAATCACAATATAATACAAATTTTATGACAAATTATAAAAATTTGATATTTTTCAAATTTTGATATATAACAGTCCTCGAAGTAAATTATATAAATCTAATGACATATTCTTAAAGTGTATGTAGCAGGGAGGAAAAGCCGACGGTCAATTGAAAATTTTGACCTTTCATATTGAAGATATGGATTTTTTCCTAAAATGTGTATTAAATTGCGAATTTCAAAAATCAAAATTATTTGATATCAGAATGACATTCTTCGTATTCAGAATGCAATTCGATATGTCTGATGTGCTCTAATGTCCCACAATAAATACTGTCCAAACGTTCATACCCCAGCCCTTAAGGTTTGCAAATTGGGTTCCCAAAAATTTGGCATGTGTAAAGGGGGGGGGGGCAAAGATTTTTTGGCGGGCTGAGAGGGGGGGGGCAAGCGATTTTGGCAGGCCGAGGGGGGGGCAAGCGATTTTTGGCGGCCGTTCTGAAATTTTACCCCCCCTGGGGCTCATAATTATTGCACAACCCCTTAGTTAGTCCTGGCAATAAAATTCAAATTTTAATATTTTTGCAATTTGAGGGAAATGGTCCAAAAACATGCACTTAAATTGCATGTTTTCTTACAATGTAGTCACAAAATTGTAATATTTGGCACCAGTCTAAGCATACAAAATCTTGATTACAGGCTAAGAATTAGCTCATAATTTTAATATTATATGTTATTTTTGCTTATTGGTTATGAAAAAAAAATGGAAAATGTGTTTTTCAAAAATTAGAAAAAAGTATTTACCACCTTTTCGAACTGGGGAGAAAATACCGCTAAAATCAAAATCAATACAAAAGTAAAAACACAAAAGACGATGACTAGAAGCATGCAGTACAAACTAGATTTTAATTTTAATCGGCGCGATGCTATTAATACCTAATGTAGGCCTAAGGGGCTGTGCAATAATTATGTGTAGGCCTACCCCCGGGTGGTGAATTTTCAAAATGGTGTGCCAAAAATCGCTTGCCCCCCTTTTGACGTGCCAAAAACCTTTGCCCCCCCAGTTTGCCGTGCCAAAATCTCCCCCCCTTACACCTGCAAGATTTTGGGGAACCCGAATTTAAAACCTTAAATTGACTTGACCCCCCCCTTTTGACCTCCCCCCTTTTGACCTCCCCCCACCCCTTTTGGCCTGCCAAAAAAATTTGCCCCCCTATAATTCACCAGACCGGGGTTACACATAATTATTGCACCACTGAAGTGCTCACTACCTTCAACGATTGAAATAAAAGTCGTCTATAGGCCTACAGACATAGGCCTATGGAACTTGTTTAGATTTTTGGGAACCCGAATTTAAAACCTTAAATTGTCTTATCATAATAATGCGAGCGTAGCGAGCAGGACATTTTGCATATTATTTTAATGTGTTCCTAACGTTTTCCTACATCTTTTTAGGGCGTAATAAAGGGTGCCCAAAATATCTGTGACCAGGACGCTTAATTGCCCCCCAAAAAAAATCGCTTGACCCCCTTTTGACCTGCCAAAAGATGCTTGCCCTCCCCCTTTGGCCTGCCAAAAATCTTTACCCCCACCAGACCGGGGGTACACATAATTATTGCACCACCCTAACTGAAGTGCTCACCACCTTCAACAATTGAAATAAAAGTCGTCTATACAGACATATGGAATTTGTTTAAGTCAGAGTGTAAATCTCAAAATGATTCCATATATATAAACAGCAGTAACCCACACAGTATGGCGTAGCGTCATAGGGGCACGGGGGGCACGTGTCCCCCAATCGATCAGTGAAATTTAAAAAAAAATCCCATAGGAAAATTGTCGAAAAACGGTTGTGAATTATGCCCCCCCCCCCCTTCAGATCCGCTGTCCCCCAATCATGGTCGGTGCCCCCCCCCCCCACCACGCCACGCCACTGTGCCCACCTGACAAAAAATGAAATACAAAATATCGGGAGGGCAAAAGAAAAGGGCATTGAGACCGTTTTCCACTTAAAATTCACCTCGATCATGGGCCAAAGAGCCTACAAAATTTTGATTTGATATCCCCAAAAAAAGCCTTTCTGGAAGTTCAAAGACTTAAAGGAGTATTTCGTGATCCTAGCATCATCTTTGACATTTTTCAGTAGATACGAAAAAAGCTTATTCCCAAAATTTCACTTGATTTCGATCTTGCTTTTGTACATAAACATTATGTAGCCAGAGGTTTCCAGTCATATAAAAATCTCAACTTGTTTTGAGAAAAGTGGTGGGATGATGCTGTGGATCACGAAATGCCATTTTAATTACATGTACAGTTTCTAGAAAATGGCATAATGTAGGCCGATATCCCACCGATCTAACACCGGGTGAAAATGATGCAACTGACAATTTTTTTCGTCTTTGCCCAAAAATGTATATAATGCCCCCAACCCCCCCCCCCCCCCCCCAAAGAAAGCATGCTATGCCCTGATACACAAGTCTTGAGTATATGCCCCGATAGCTAGTGCTCTCAATTTCCCTTTTTGTTACCTTTTTATATTTGATTTGGTTATATGAGTGAAACATGACAAACACCCTTTCCTTAGAAACTTGTATGTTTCCAGGAAATAGGCCTGTATGTTTCTAGGAAATAGGCCTATATAAATAAATGAATGTTCGAGGGTTCAAAAAGTTACACCTCCACCATCAAATCTCTGTTATATTTCGTGCCAGGATCACTGAAATTACGTATATACTCTTGAATATTTTTGGTTGTAAGATGAATACAGATTTGGTACGTCGGAAACGGTTCAAAACTGAAGCCAAAAGTTTAGTAGTTAGAGAATAAAGGTATTGTTTTTAGCCGCTGGAGTGCATCTATCGTCTCATATAACACGGGCGACATCATTATTTTAAGTAAAACAACGAGGCGAAGCCGAGTTGTTTTAAGAGATCATTTATAAACAGCACATCCCTTTTTTTTCCAATGGGCATAACAAACTGATTTACCACCAATCTTTATTTTATCGTTCCACCACAAATATTGTTTTGCAATACGGTTGAAATCCAGATTATTATTATTTACAATTTTTATAAGTGAGGACCAAGAAAACAGAGTATCATACCAGAACTTATTATCTATCATGTTTTTCATGTCATTAAAACGATACATACCAAGGCAACAAATATCATCACTTATTAGCTCTTATTACATTAAAACAAAGACGAAATAGCTTAACCCATTTTTGATCACCACATGCAACCCTCCGAATCCAATTTACCTTTAAAGCATTTATATGCATTTCTACATTTGGCATCTTTACTCCACCATTCTCATAAGTTTGCACAAATTGTATTCTTTTAACTCGATCTGGCTTGCCGTTCCAAATATATTTATATATCTCATCATTTACCGTTTTGATAAATTCCTTGCTTGGGTTTGGTAGCATTTGAGCAATATAACTTATTTTTGGCAAAGCTAATGATTTCACAACTACAACCCGTCCCAACACCGTTAAATTTCTTTTTTTCCAACTTGATAACAGTTTTCGTATCAAATGAAGTGCTTTATCATAATTATCATTTACCATTTGAGCAAGGTTTGTACTAAAAGAAATGCCTAGAAACTCAAAGCTACCATTGAAATTCCATTGTATTTTTAAATTTTTACTAATTATAGTATTTCTGAATTTCTGAGACCCAATCCATACTGCAACCGTTTTATCAATATTAATTTTCAAACCAGACATCTCATAAAATGATTGCAATGTTTTAAAGGCACTTTCCAGTGATTTTTCTGTACCATCAAGAATTAATGTAGTGTCATCTGCATACTGTGCAATTTTAAAATTCATATCATTGATGCAAATTCCTGTTATATCCTTATTTTGTCTAATCATTGTAGATAATACCTCCGCACATAAAACGAAAATATATGGCGACAGAGGATCGCCTTGTCTACAACTGCGCTGAATTTGGAACGGTTTAGATATATTTCCATTTATGATTACGGAAGAAGATGCGTTCTTATACAAAGCCATAAACCATCTGTAAATGTCTGATCCGAAATTAAATACCCTAAAAGTTTCAAGAATAAAATCATGCGAAACCGTGTCAAAAGCTTTTTCAAAATCTATTAGTAAAAGCATCCCGGAATTTCATTAACCTCTGTATAACTTAACAAATCATAAATAAGGCGAATACTTTCACCAATGAATCTATTTGGGACAAAACCTGTTTGATCTTCTGAAATTAAATATGGCAAAACCGATTTTATACGGTTTGCAATACATGCAGAGGCCAATTTATAAGAAACATTTAGAAGCGAAATAGGCCTCCCGTTTTTTAAGAACTGACGGGGTTTATCTCCTTTTGGCAGAAGAGTAACGTGACCCCTTTTTTGAACTTGAGTAAGGGACCCAATTCTAAAACCTTCATTTAATGATCGAAGAAGAAAACAAGATATTTCCAACCAGAAGCATTTGTAAAATTCCGCTGTAAAACCATCAGGTCCGGGTGTCTTGTTGTTTTTCATGTTTTTCAAAGCACATGTGAGCTCAGAAAGAGTAATTTCACCCTCTAAGGTATTTGATTGCATTTGCGTTAATTTGTTTATGGAAGCATAATCATCAATTTTAACATTATTATTTCTTCCTTTTTCTTTATACAGATTTTCGTAAAAAGATACTACCTCCTTCTCAATCTCATCTTGAGATGTTGCTTCTGTGTTGTTACCTCTCACAATTCTAACCATTTGTTTGTTTACAAAGTTTCTTTTTCAAGATTAAGAAAATATTTGGTGGGTTTCTCTCCTCCTCTATCCATCGGACCTTTGTTCGAATAAAACATCCTTTAATCTTTCTACTACGAATATCCTCAAGTTCATGTTTAGCATTATCTAACTCATTCTTTAAAATTTCAACATTAGGGCTGTTTTTCAATGATGCCTCCTCGTATGACGTATTTAAGTTTTCTATTAATTTGTCAAGTACTTCTTCTGACTTTCTTTTTGAGGAGTACGCTATAGTAGCGCCTCTGATTTCCAAAAGCAGTGCTTCAAAAAACAGTTGGTCATTAATAGTTAGTTCTAACTCATTTGGATCAATATTGTTTATATTTTCTCTGTCATACGGCGAAGCAGCATAGATTTGTTTTACTTTAGTTATCGAATCCTGAACTACTTTTACATATTCATCATCTTCAATTAAATCGTTATTCAACTTCCACGAACCTCGTCCCCTTTGTATATTATTGCTCTTACTTAGGCCAATGACTACCATGGAATGGCCAGTCCTATATCCTGGTAGAATGTCTGTTTGACCAATTATATTCAAAATTTCAGAAGAAATCAAGAAAAAATCCAGCCTAGCTTGTTTTATGGGATTGTTTCTTCTCCAGGTAAAACGTTTTATATCTGGGTTCATAATTCTCCAAGGGTCACACAGACTCAAATCTTCTTTTATTTTTAAAACAGCTTCTTTTGCCTTTGGATTATTAATATTCAAATAATTAAATGTATCTAAATTTTGATCCTGGACTAAGTTAAAATCACCACATACAATACAATGTGGGTTACCAACGTTTTCGATAACATTTTTAACACGATTATAAAAATCTGGATTATCCTCATTTGGACCATACAGACAAACTATCGTGATATCCATTGACATCATCGTAATATCAAGTACAATCCAATTACCTGTTTGATCCCGCTGAATATTACGCACTTTGAAGTCAAAATTGTTATTCATTAACACTGCCACGCCCCTGGCATTTGTCTTATAACCTGCTGTATAACATTCATATCCCCATTCTGATCTGATCATATTTTCCCATTTCTGGTCCCAGTGTACATCCTGAAGGCAATAAATTGAACATTTCTTTTTCCTTAAATAATTTAAAACATCTCTTCTCTTAGTTTTATCACTCAATCCTCTACAGTTTACAGAACATATATTTATAGTACTATCCATATTCTTTAACCATGTAAACATGTTTAACAGAAACCTTCATTTGGTTTTTGATTACAACATACATAACTTGATTCACAGCTGTCTTTTTATGAAAAATATAATACATACCACACACAAAACTATATAAAAGAAGAAAAAGGAAAGTTGCAAAAACAAAAAAAAGCAAGAAAGAGAAAAAAAAAACAACCACCAGCCCACCAAGAAGATACATTTTTGGAAAAATTATGATTTTTACCTTCAAAGATTTATAAATCATCAAGCATGTCAAAAACTTGTCACATATTAATTTCCACTGTATGTTTTACTATTCATAAATGTGCAAGCAAGCAAATAAATGATACAAAACATTTTTATACAATGATTTCTCAAAGCAACTTGTTGTTTCATTTATACTGATATTTTTTTAATATCAGCGATGCATTTTTTTACTGTTAACGAGAACTTTAATAAGGGGGATTTTCACACCTCCTTGATATTTACATTTTATCTGTTCAATTGTTCATAATTGTTCATATTATATATTGCATTTAAATCGTTCACATTTTGGAGTTTATAACCTTTCATGTATTTTAGTGCTAAAGTCAGTCAATTTATGCAGATTTACACCTTCAATGATTTATAAATCATCAAGCATGTCAGAAACTTTTTGTCACAGATTAATTTCCACCGTATGTTTTACTTTTCATAAATGTGCAAGCAAGCAAATAAGTGATACAAAACATTTTTATACAATAATTTCTCAAAGCAACTTGTCGTTTCATTTATACTGATATTTTTTTTAATATCAGAGATGCACCTTTTTACTGTTAACGAGAACATATCAGGGGGATTTTCACACCTCCTTGATATTTAGATTTGATCTGTTCAACTGTTCATATTATATATTGCATTTAAATCGTTCACATTTTGGAGTTTATAACATTTCATGTATTTTAGTGCTAAAGTCAGTCAATTTATGCAGATTTACATATTCATCCTGTGTATTTCACCCATGGCCCCTGTCGTTGTTCCTTGGCTCTGTGTTCCATGATGACTTCTGTGCCTATGACTTTGATTCTTGTTACTCTGCCTTCTCTTCTTACGTTTCTTCGCTTCTGCTACCAACATTCCTCTCTTTCGCTTCATTTCTGCGGGTAGATCAGTATATACCATCACTGGTTTCCGCCCAGGTACATAGTCTCTGTTTTTTTTTAGTTCCAGGATCCAGTCCCTATCTCCAATAGCACCGAACCTGACGATAATGGGATCCGGGCCTTTTCTTTGACCACCATAATTTCGCCGGGGCAAGCGATGGGCATTGACAATAAAGATACTATATACATCTGCCTGTGGTACATTAAAGTCTGTGATCAGGAAATCTCTCACCACTTCATAAATAGTTTATCGTAGGGAGGCTATCCTCCTACGATACTTGAATTTGTATGTGGCCACGAGCTTGCTTCATTTTCAGTGAAATAGTGTGAGTGCTTGGGTACATGGTATTAGGTTTCGATAAATTGTGGTGTAGTAATTAATGGATATTGAATTGTTTTTTCTATTGTGATTTGTGTAGTGGAGCGTGACAGGGTAGAAAAATGTGTTTTGGGAAGAGTTGATGATTTAATGAATGTGGTGTTAATGAATGTTTGGACTGGTTTTTGTGGAGTTTCAAGGGTTAATATTAATTGGAATTTGCAGTGGGAATTGTTAAAGTTTGTTTAGTTGAACTTGGCCAAATTGTTTGTTTTCAGTTGATGGAGATTAATGGAGAGTGTATTAACATATGGATTGATGAGGTTGTGAATGCACAATGATCCCTTGGGAGTAGTAAAAGGTGTTTACTAGAAGTGAAATACCAGTAGGGATTTTAGGAGTTGTAAGTGCAGCAAGTAATGTGATATTGATTGAATGCACTTGAACCGAGTTCAAGGTTGTAGGAGGTTGTAACCAAATAAATTAGTTACTTTGAACTCAGAAAGTTTTGTAGATGACTTGTGTGATAGCTGCTGTAAGGTGAGTGGGTGCTGTTAGGAGCTGTTATATTAGTGGCAGGATTGGTGTGGCTGTTTTGTAATGAAGGGAGTGGTGTTCACACTAGCTAAGGGGTGTTCAGTTGTAAGTATGCGAAGGTACTTTCACACTAGCTGTATTGCGAGAGGGGGTATTTACCTCGAGTAAAGTGCCCAGTTGTGGTATAGCGTGTGGTACTGTAGGCTTACCCCATTGACTCATTACAAAACGTTTGTTTAAGAGCTTTAAAGACAGATATTACTAGTACTTGAGGAATATGTCACTAACCATTTGCTTGCCTCATCAGGGTATAGATAGTACCCGGGAGATAGTAAACCTTAGAGGAGAAGGCCCTGTAAGAATGGGTTACCATTGGGAGAGTCTGTTTAATATTCAGTAGTAACACTAACATCAATCCCCATCGCACCAGTTCTTTTGCCCAATATTTCTGTACAATAATTGAATGACCTTTGAATATGCTAGGTACAAAAACTCATATTCTAAAAGATGAGGTCAAATTTGAGCAATGATTGGTATTATGCTGGTGAACGATAGCCTTTACGGAGATGGTGTCGCTGTACATACCCACAGATTATAGGGACTGTGGTATATGAATATGAACTTGACCAGGTCAGTGACTTTCTCTGTCAAAACATTTTATGGTATTGTTTCAGTGCGAAAGGGGAGATATCTGAACAAAATGATCATAGTGCAATTATCTTGATTGTATCAAACAGTCAAAAGTCTTTTTGAAACCAGTTTTATGATGTAAGTTGATGTAACAACTTAACCTTTGTTTGATATAAAATTGGATCAGTTGAGCCCATATTTATTGGTCGAGCTATGAGTTTTTAAAATATTGGACGAGACGTAGTCGAGTCAATATTTTACAACTCATAGCGAGACCAATAAATATTGGGCGTAAAGCATCAATTTTATCATTATTATGTTTTGGATCCAATATTATCACAACTTGGATCCATCAAAACATAATAATGAGATAAAGAGGTATTGCAACAATGTTAATATGTCTTCACATCCGAACTGGATAATATTTTGGTGGATTTGGACAGATTTGTTGGGTGATTTGTGTTTGTAATTTTTGCTATTCGTGATGTGTATTTTGAGTTGTGTTGGTGGAAAAGGTAAGCTTCTGAACCAAGTTTGAACTGATGAATGCCAATGGAACATATGATGTAGTATGAATTGAGGGAATCATTCTAAAAATTGTCAATTGATCAGAATTTTCAGCAGTAGGCCTATTGATCAGAATGAAATGGGGGAAATGATAAGTACAATCAAGATCGCTAGTTCTTTTGACAGAACGAACTCATAAGAGTCATAAGTTCTGAATATTGGGGAAAATATCTCAGGTTTGGGCATATAGCCACAAAAAAAATGGTATTTATAAACAAGCAACAAGTTAATAATAGGTCATCACTAGAGTGATTGGTTTCTGGCCCCCAAGTAAACCATATAATAACAAAGCTATTGTGGCACTCGACTGCCCATCTATATGCTTGTTCAGACGATCGCTTGTAAAGTCGCTTGTAACTACATTCAAATGTAAACTTGCATGTAGTGCCCGTCTAAACGCACTCGCATGTAGCTACATGCAAGTTAAAAGTGACGATTTTGCATGTAAGATATCTTACATGTAACGAGCCCGGGGGGCACTCCCACTTTGGAGGTCACGCGTATGTAGGGCTGTTAAGACCCCCTTTTCAGCGTCGCTCTACCCAAAAAACCCATATTTTTTACGAACACATGTTCTGTCACCCGAAGGCCCCTAATTTTTCCATTTGATCTGTCACCAAAAGACCCTTATTTTTCAATTTGAACAGCAATTTTCATTTATCACTGATTTTGTTACCTATTATTTGACAAAACAAAGAAATTTGAAGCCTTTTTGAACTAAAAATTTGATTTTTGAGGTTTTTTGACACTGTTTCGGCTCTCACCCAAAGGTTCCAAAAGTCATGTTCTCACCCAATGACCCCATATTGTTTACATTTTGCTCTCACCGAATGCCCCTTACTGCGAAAGTGCCAGCCCTACACCTATATCCATTTCATATTGAAGTGCCCCCCGGGGTAGCAGAAGTACATTCGAATGTAAGGCCAGTGTGAACAAGACTTGCTTGTAAACTCGCATGTAAGCATGACCTTGATGACCCAATTCTATTCTGATTGTGCATAATCATGGCATAATTTACCAGTGAAGGTCACTCTTACTTTTGAGTTGGCTCATAGACCATGTTGGCTTACAAGTAAGTCCCGTGTGGACACACACTCCTTGCAGCCTAGTCTCACTTCCCTGGCATAATTTAATTGCCGGCATGCTTGTAAGTAGGCTACCGTCTAAACACACCTAATTTGCAGTTGGTGGTGCAATAGGAAAGGTTTTGGGAAGGATTTGATCTGTCACCAAAAGACCCTTATTTTTCAATTTGAACAGCAATTTTTATTTATCACTGATTTTGTTACCTATTATTTGACAAAACAAAGAAATTTGAAGCCTTTTTGAACTAAAAATTTGATTTTTGAGGTTTTTGACACTGTTTCGGCTCTCACCCAAAGGTTCCAAAAGTCATGTTCTCACCCAATGACCCCATATTGTTTACATTTTGCTCTCACCGAATGCCCCTTACTGCGAAAGTGCCAGCCCTACACATATATCCATTTCATATTGAGGTGCCCCCCCCCCCCGGGGTAGCGAAGTACATTCGAATGTAAGGCCAGTGTGAACAAGACTTGCTTGTAAACTCGCATGTAAGCATGACCTTGATGACCCAATTCTATTCTGATTGTGCATAATCATGGCATAATTTACCAGTGAAGGTCACTCTTACTTTTGAGTTGGCTCATAGACCATGTTCACTCCCTTGCAGCCTAGTCTCACTTCCCTGGCATAATTTAATTGCCGGCATGCTTGTAAGTAGGCTACCGTCTAAACACACCTAATTTGCAGTTGGTGGTGCAATAGGAAAGGTTTTGGGAAGGATATCAGCCTTTGGTAGGGCATTAGGCACAACTAACCACCAACATCCTAACAACCAAGCCCCAACCCCACCTCATCCCCGCCCCCATCCAGAGTTACAACAGCCATCACAGAAAAAACCTACGATATATGTGGCTCGAGAGCCACAGCGGCTCTAGTTTTATCCTTATTTTCTTCCGCTCCATAAAACAGAAGGTTAGTTTTCCTGTCGTGGATTTCGTTGAGTAAGAGTTTTTTCTCAATGTCCTGCTTTAGTTCTGTAAGCTTTTTGTCTATATTTGGAACTGTTTCATGTGCTAGCTCATTTGTTTGTTCTGAGTCCCTTGTAACCTTTTCTTCTAGGTTCCGTATCGTTTCTTCATTCTTTGAAACAGATTCATTTAGTTTGTTTACTTGTGATTGTAGTTTATCCATGCGCTTATTCAGCGTGCTCTCTAAGCGTAACATAATAGTCTTTAGTTCGGCGTTGGACACGGTATCGGGTCCATCCTTTGTATTGCCCGCCATGTTGTTACTCACGTACTGTGTACTACCTGGTTCCTATCTTCGCTGGTTTTGTATCTCAGTTGAGTCAAATTTTGATGTCCTGTGTTTCAACTGATGCGGCTTTCCACTTCGAAGATTATATGTACAATTTAGAATGTTTTTGTTCCCCTGCATACTATTTTTTTGAATTTATGTAGGCTCGGTGGCCGAGAAAAAATTACACACGTCCGGCCATGATGGAATCCGGGTTGCCAGTTGGAGCAAGCATTTTTTGGCAGATCGAAAGGGGGGGGGGGCAAGCGATTTTTGGCACAGATATTTTGGGCACCATTTCTATATTACGCCCTAAAAAGGTGTAGGAAAACGTTAAGAACACATTCAAAATATGCAAACAATTTATTTTAAGGTTTTAAATTCGGGTTCCCCAAAATTTTGCATGGGAGGAGGACAAAGAATTTTTGGCACATCAAAAAAAGGGGGGGGGGCAAAGGTTTTTTTGGCACGTCAAAAGGATGGGGGGGGGCAAAGATTTTTGGCACGGCCAAAGGGGGGGGGGGCAAGCAATTTTTGGCAGACCATTTTGAAAATTCACCACCCGGGGGTACACATAAATATTGCACAGCTCCTTACGGTTTTGTGTGCACTTTCTTGCAGATTGGCTTGTTTGACAAACACATCACACAATATATATTATTTTCTGTCTCTCAAAAGACAAACATATTTAATACAACACAGTGGCTAGTTTACTGTAGTAAATGTAATAACTCGTAACTCTCAAATTCAACATCCGAATCAACTGAAATTTTGGCAATAAGTTGTCTTCCGTATATAATGAACCATACCCTAAATGAGGATGATAATATCGCAAAATGCTCTTTGAAAGTATAGTACTAATTAATTTACTTTTCCCCATCCAATTCCAAACAACCTCTTCTTCCTTTTATACAATTGATATTCATATATATATATAATATATATATATATATACCATGGTTGTACTTTTCATAAATGAAGTTAATTCTTCACTTTTCAAAGTTGTACTTCATCTTGTCAATAGCAGTTTCAATCATATCAGCAGGAAACTGTGGGAAGTGTTTCCCATAGAGACCTACAAGTTCTTCCTTTGATCCAATTTTAGTTTTTTCAATTTTCCCTTCATCATTTTCATGCAGTAGACTTGTACCCAGGATAGCTAGTAACTTCTGCCCAGGATATGCAACTGCACGCATGGGAACCTTCCGGGACAAAAAGTTGATCATTGGGTCCCTAAAGTACTCAATTTCCCTTGGCTCCAATGTGAATGTCATATACTTCTTCCAACCATCAATTATGATGTCTTCCGCATTAAGGGGTAACATTGAATTTGACCTATTGACCTTCTGCCACCAACTGAACTCTTTGCCTTCCTTGACAAATTTATAGACCTGGAAACCACACTTGTACACAGGTGATTCTTTGTCAAAATCTAATGGAATGGCTCTAAAGAATGGATCTCCTGAGCCGACATCAACATAGTATAAATCTTTAGGTTTTACTAAGTTTTTAACAAGAACTGACACATGGTCATGTGAATTAGTCATATGTATGTCACATGCATTGAGACAAACATCAAAACCTAATGCTTCCAGGAGATGCTTCATGAAGACATTATTATCATAACAAATGCCTCCATGAGTACTTAGCATTTGTGCCTTGATGTCTTCCATTGTGGACAGAAGTTGATCTTCATATTTCCTGGATATTAAAGTTATATATTGCTTTGGAATCTTCTGCTGGAAGAGATTGATGGTTTCATTCAGAAGGGCAGCTTTGTCATTGGTCAGCTTGCCTTGGATGGAATCTATCTTCAAGACGTCCGTAAGGAACCTAATAGCTTCTTGATGTGACAACATCATTGCCATCTTGGGTTCAAGTTGAATCTGTGAGAAATAAAAGTTTTACAGCTATTGTCATTCATCTTGTAAGTGCATAATTGAGCGCTCCTCAGATATGAATAGCATTCCGATGCTAGTTTTTGTTTTTAATAACATTAAAACAACATTGTTAAAAACTTGATGCAAAATATTCTAACATAAACAATATTATTTAAGTGCTAAATTGTTTGCCCCAAAATATTGTACAATAACATTTTGATAACTTTTTTTTAAATGGTATAGACTAGGTTATCCACTTCACTCATGTGTGACTTCTAACAAAAGGCACTGGTTCCCGTAGTATTCCTCATTCAAACTAATTCAATGCACGACCTCGGAGTTACGTTACCTGCATGACTTTGGCGGGCTATTTTGAAACAGTCATGGTTGCACATACTTCTTTAGAATGTCCTAAACAAGGTATAGCAGTCGTTGAGAGGATATGCAGTTTATAGAACACGGATAACCTCTATTGTAGTGTTTTTCTTAAACGTTGTAAAAAGGTTTCCATGATCTTTATAAAGCAAACATTTAACGCAATGGTATCATGGTATAACATTTATTATAATGCTTAAACGTTTTGACCATTTATTGGTGAATTAACCCTATTTTTGGCCCATTTTAGCACAGTAAAACAATTTTCTTGCGTCTCTTGCGAAAATAATTATGCAAATGTGTATCGCTACCGATACATCTAGTCCTTCAAGGAGGACCACGCTCCATTTAGTACGATAGTCCACGCCGTCAGGCGTGGGTCCTTCTACATTGGACATATCCTTCCCGGAAAGTCGGGGGAAATGTCAAACTGACTAACCACGCCTACTGATTAGCTACTAATGATATTCAGCCAATCCGATTGACTGAATATCATCAATAGCTGTCAGTAGGTGTGGCTTGCCTACTGCTACCAGAACACTAGCTTCTTGACACAAGTATTGCGTAACAAAATTGATTATTAATCCTCTTCAATTGCATTATGTGTTAATGCTATTATAATACTCGATTTTCTTCTTACTCTCATCGTTCACTGACCTGCACACAATCAGTTCCTTTTGTCATCACTACATTTAATATTGTCCGATTCGTTACTATTTTTGTATAGAGGTTGTGCTTGAAATTATTGATTGGCTACAAACAAAGGAATTGAACCGGTGTCCTTCACCGTCATCATGGGGCAGTTCAGTCCATTTAATCAAATGTTGTCATCAACCTATTTGATCGTAGTGCATTTGTTATGTGTGTGAGACGAACTGTCTCAGTAGATTGCAATCATGCTTTTGTTGAATGGATTTGAGTAGTCCACCATATTTACGGTATGATACGTCATATGCACAACCTCTATAGGCCTAATTGTGATAGTTGGCCTATTCGTTTAACATGTTTAAGAAAAATATAGAATTGGAGGACACACATAAAAACTTTGGGTTTCACTCATTTATTTACTTTAATTCCTTTCTTGAAAATAATAAGTTCAGCAAGTTCTTTCTTTCTTTCTTTCCTTCTTTCTTACTTTCTTTCTTTCTTTCTTTCTTTCTTGCCTTCTTTCTTTCTTTCTTTCTTTCTTTCTTTCATTATTTAATACGGGCCTATAATTATATTTATTTCGTTTATCATCATTTATGTTTTATTATTAATGTGTATTCATTAATTATTCGTTAATATATTTATTTCTATTCATCAGTATTTGTTTTATTATTCATTTATTTATTTTCTATTCGTTGATTTATATTATATTGCCCTTTATCAGGCTTATGTTTTTTATTCATTTTATTCGAATTATTCGTTGATTTATTTATCCATTTATTTATAAAGAAAATATTTATTTATTATTCATTTACATTAAATTTATATTATTTTTTCGATCAATGTATATTAATATATATTAATATTATATTAATCTTTTGATTGATCAAATGATCATCTCCAATCTTATTTTTGTCACGTTTTCTCTGTCTAAAGGTGTTATTAGATAAAGGAACAAATCAAAGGTCGACGACGTATTATAAACGAATTTTGCTTGAGAATTTCAGACCAAAAGATCAATTTTGACCGATATTTGACCCCAAAATATATGAATTTATAAACTTTTTGAACCCCTCCCCTGCTAAATGAAAAATCGATTATATGACGTCATCGAACTTTTGGTTTGTTTCCTATAAATAATAGAGCTTATATCGAGAAATTATGATTTCTTTCATTTCTGCTTGCTTACTTTTTTGTTTAGAGTTTTTTTAGATCAAAGACTAATCATATCTGAACCAGACTATTAAAATTGCTCGAATTGTCATTCCATTGATGATTAATCAGTCACTAATGAATGAATATCATGCATATGAATTATAAACGAATGCAAAATGTAATTAAATTAACGAATGAATGATTGGTAGATTGGTTGATTGAGAGACTGATTAATTTGAGATTGATGAATTTATGAGCGGTCAATAACTATTTGGCTGACTGATTGAGATTGCCAGATCTAACACTATGGACCACAATGACCTAATCCCAATGACATAGTTCAATAACCTCAATTAAATACTCAATAGTGCAAATTTGACCTCAAGTTGCAGAGTATGAGTTTTTGTACCCAAATTGTCAAAGGTCATTCAATGAATATACAAATGTATTGGGGTTAAAGAATTGTGCCCTTATTAGATGAGCATGTTGTGGATCCTAGTGTAAGACCATGGAGACTGAATATTGAGTGGTTGCTTGACTCGATTACTTGATTGATATTTTAACACCAAGATACGATACATTAATTGTGAGACTACAATGTAAATTGTTAATAATTCATCGATTGATCAAGCGAATGATTATTGATTGATGCTTGATGAGTAGTTCAAATTTAATTTCATCAGACTGACTATTAATTCATCGAAATATCAATATAATAAGTTATTGTGATTCTATTATATTATATTATTATATTATATTGATTGATTGGATGACCTCCATATCAAATAATTCATTAATCAATTCATTAAATGATTCTGATTGTTTTATTGATTGTTTGTTGAATACTTATTGGGCGGATGTTGGTTGAATGAAACAACGATTGAGTGATAAAACAAAGAATCCCTTGAACATGAAGAACAGTTTGCATCCATTTTTCGAAAATCGGAGTGACTTTTACTTTTTCACCCCTGCAAATTGACCTTGGACCTGTCGAGCCTCAAAACTTGGTAACTATATGCATGGCCTACGTGCAAATATGTTTTACTTTTGTAATCCTTGGACCTAGACAAATAATTTGACATGTTTTTAGTGAATTTGGAGCATGTTTAATTTTTGCCCCTATATGACTATGAGCATCTTTTTGAGGGTCACGGAGTTCCAATGGTTGACAAAAGTTTTGAATTCAGCATACCCGAACGAAACAAAACAATCTGGTTGCCAGCTTTTACGCGAACTTGCCGCTTGATGCTTAAATAAACACATTTCCAAAATAGAACCAGACTAATAAAATAACACTGATTTTACAAAATAAATTAATATGATATCACGGTTTAGGCCTACACTGCTGGTCTATCGAAACCCGGGATCGAAACCCAGCTACTTCAAAAGTGTGAAGTGTTTTGATCCATGCAATCTCAAAATCAATCAATTGAGATGACTAGCGTACTCGTCCCAGTTACATAACAGATGCGTTTAAATGATGGGCGTGGTTACCAACCATATTTGGAGTTATTACGTTGTCATTAACTGGGTTGGTTCAGGTCACTGCTTATGGTAATTCGATTGCGCTGCTGGGGTAGAGCACCAATCTATAAGGACCAACGCCTGACGGCGTTGATAATAGTGCTATATATTGCGTTGGTCCTGTATGGACTAGATACATCTGACTGCCATATGCATGTTGTATAGGGGCAGTGTAATGAATCACTATTTAATAAACAATAATCAAATATTCATATTGGCCTCATATAATGGCTAAAACATCACTCATTTTTGGAGATCAAAATAATATAAATTAATGAAAATCTCACCTGCTTTACGACACACAATAACTAACGTTTCTTTTTTACTCGTATGGCTGCCAATGTCATACTAGCCTATATAATAATATAGGCCTCGTCCCGGGGCCTCGTACGGAATATATATAGCAAAATGCCATTGATTGGATTTTCTGCTCCATAGAATACCACACACAGTACATGTACAAAAGATTTTGTTATGTTTCAAGTTCAGGTCCAAGGTCAAAGTGAAGCTGGTGATCTGTACCACTTCCAAAATAAACATATACTACAACGAGTAATAAAAATTCCTTTAAAAGGAATAGGGCGAGCAAATGAAATAATTGTCAAAAGAAATGAAAGAATGAGTAACCCTTCACAATTAAAAACAGGGACAATATTACACAACATCAATTTCCAATGGGGGAATAACACAAAACGTTAAACGTATAAACAAAGTTAAAAGAGTTTCGTTTAGGCCAATTACAATTGATTCTTAGTTTCCTGTTTCCCGCCCGCGTCCAAAGTAGAGAATTGCAAAATATTTAATTATTTTATTTATATTTTGGATTTTCTCTTTAAAAATAACTTTTAATGACTACCATTTGCTACTTTCTGACTTTGATCATATCATCTATAATGATGAATAAACATATAACCTAATTGTACCATTACTTATGTATAAAATCAAACATAGTAGTAAAATAATTAAATGCATGCTCCTTGTCAAAATGGCTTGATGTAGGTTGCGACCACTTATTTTAAAATAAAGAAAATAAAAGATAATTAATAATTAATAATTAAAAGTCGCCTCATCCCTGGTTTTCAACCATGAAACAGGAAACTAAGAATTAATTGTGAAGGGCCTTATGTTATTCCACCATTGGAAGCTATTGGATCATGTTGTGTCATATTTTCTCTGATTTTAATCTTATCCATTGCTAGAGTGTGACACTGTTGTATCCGTTTGGATCCATCCTTTGGTTCCCTGCTGGTCAGTTGGAACAGATTTTCCCTGATTTTATATTAACCATTCACATCATAACAAAAAACGTTTTAAATATTAACATTTTATATAAAACATTGTTATAATTTTGGTAGATAATAGTAATTTAAAACATTTTTGTAATCATACATAGAGTTTTTTAATCATCAGACAGGAAGACTTCTGCTCATCTTCTATGGTGAGACAACAGGTCTGGGATATCTTTCCCGGGTATCTTTCCATATCAAAGTTTCAAAATATGTCATATCTATTTCCTCAATATATTGTTTTGATACGCTTATGAGGGGAAAAGTTTGATCATGATTAACATAACTGTATTTCAAAGCGTCAAACTATATCATTATTTTGTCCCAACAAATATAATCCAGGGAATAAAATATTCAATTATTCATTCAAAGGTTTATTTATTTTATTCAACCTGGGCCATTTCAACTGGTGCTACATACATGCAGGACAGATAGGGCTGCACATGCATTCTAATAATTTTTATTTAGATTTTTCAATTATTTAAGCCTTTGGAATGATTTATGAATTTTTCATACATATAAATAAGTTTATTAGAGAACAAGGACCACTTCCAAGTCTTTTTGTGGTACTCTATAGGGGGTTTATACCTCAGAATGTCATATTTGAAGAAAAAAAAACCACCTCCCTCCCTCATCAATTCATGAAAATCCTCTGGACGAGAACCAAAATATTAATTTTATACGGCCTTACGATGCTATTAATTTAGCCCAAAGATTAGGAAAACTAGCAAAACTGTAGAACTGGTACTGTTCAAATAAAGACATCTGCAAATCTTGCTGCAATTTCCAAATAGTATTTCTATTCCTTAGTGGGGGGGGGGAGGGGTCGGTACGTCGGTGCCCCCCGCTCATGCTGGCCGTCGGTTCATGAGAGGCCGTCGGTAGACGGAAGGTGTTGGTGCCAAAATAATTTGGGTGATCAATGGACTAAAGAAAGAATGGAAAATTGTATCAAAAATGTTTAAACATTGAACTATACATAAAATTAGTTGTTTTTCGGTTGCTAGCGCCTGATATCTCTTTTCTCTTTTCTTTTCTTTTTTTTTTTTGCTCTTCACTTTTTCAAACCATTGAAAACAAATTTTGGGCAACCATTGACAACTTCCGTCGGCAAAAAATATTTTCGTGGGTACATTTACAAGTTCTGTTGTGCCCCTAGGCCCTCGGTCCAAAATCCGATACCAGTGGCGTACCGTGGCCGCCCCAACCCCGGGGGGCTGAAGAAAATTCAATTTTGCCGCCCCTTCCTCAATTATGACCCAATTATTTTCTCGGTCGTTTGAAAAAATGAAGAGCAAAAAAAAAAAAAAAAAAAAAAAAAGGGTTTCAGGCGCTAGAGCCCTAAAAGCAGCACATTTTGATGTATAGTACCATTTTTTCAAAATTTTTCCGCCCTTTTTGATTTACTAATTCTTTTCCACGCTATTTTATTTACTACTTCTTTTTGCCGCCCCTTCTTCTTACGCCACCCCTTCATTTTGGTCGCCCCTGCTTTTTACCCCGGGGCTGGCGCCCAAAGCCCCCAAAAAAAAAAATACGCACATGGATACCATCCACTGAAGATAGTAATCAGATGCTATCTACTAAAGATAGTATCAGATGCTATCTACTGAAGATAGTATCGGATGCTATCTACTGAAGATAGTATCGGATGCTATCTACTGAAGATAGTATCGGATGCTATCTACTGAAGATAATATCGGATGCTATCTGCTGAAGATGGTATCGGATCTATCTGTTGAATTATTTATTATAGTAATCACATGCTGTCTACTGAAGATGGTAATTGGGTGCTATCTACTGAAGATAGTAATCAGATGCTATCTATTGAAGATAGTTTCAGATGCTGTCTACTGAAGATAGTAATCAGATGCTATCCGTACTGAAGATAGTAATGAGACGCTACCGGTATCTACTGAAGATAGCAGATGTAGGCCTAGTAAAGATAGTAATGAGGCTAACTGCGGAAGATAATAGGCCTAATCTGATCCTATCTACTGAAGATAGTAATCAAATGCTATCTAGGCTACTGGAGATAGTATCAGATTTTGTCTACTGAAGATAGTAATCAGTTGCTATCTACTGAAGATAGTAATCAGATGCTTTTTTTATCAAAAAACGTTGTTTTCCAATAAATCGTAACAGAGTTACTCGCACAGCTGCAAGAATTTTTAAAATAATCCAAATTTATTTGCTAGAGTAATTTTTCTGTCAAAACCCGGAAAACTTCTTTCTAAAGTTGTCTCAACTTCATCATAGATATCTGTTACCGCCCATGAAAACATTTCAACTCTAGTGAAGAGCGATACTGACGAAATTAACTCGCGGGGTTTTCGCGAAACTGAGGAAAATTTGTAAACAAAACCGCTGCAGATAAACGTTTATTTCGAATGGTATGTAATTTATCATAATGTAGTAATGTAACATATTAAAGAATGAAGACTATAAATTCGTTTGCAGGCACAATAGATGAAGTTCAAGGGTTGATACATCGCAGTGATAGTGAGCTGACTGAGCTCTGTTGTTTTTCATTGGACTTCGCAATACTTCCGAATTCGGCATACTTGACATTGTCAAAAACGCAGTTGTAGTAACTACACATTTCGAACGTTTGAGGACTTGTTCTCAAGTTGTAGAAGGTGCCATAGGGTGTCTTCAGTGTCAATTGTTTTCATTATAAATGTCGCAAAATATTATAATATTGACAATAATTAACAACCTGTTCATGCTGTTTGTTGACCTCGACCTCTCCATATAATGACCATATCATACATTTACAATTATTGCTTGCACCTATGTCATGTATGTCTGGTTCCATACAGCAACGTATTGCTGTCTGGTTAGCAGGTCCGAATAATTCCGCGTGAATTGAGACGTCAGAGCTGGTCAAACACAGTCAGAGCATGAGAGGACTAGCCTACATCCCGTATCCTACTAACTATCACTCTGTAAGCAAATCTCTTCACGAAACCATGTTAGCCTAATTTATAACAGATATCCTCTTCTCTCTTTTAATTCATCTTACAAGCACACAGGGTCAGAATTTTGCAACCAGGTGCACTGTGCAAGAATCCTTTTGGTTTCTCCCAATGGAATTTTGCAAGAATCCATGGATTCTCGCCATTTAACTTTGTATGAATTATGATAAACTGAAATATTTACGAGAATCCATAAAGATTCTTGCAATTTTGTTGACCAGAATATTTGCGAGAATGGATTCTCGGATTCTCACCAAATTGCTGACCCTGCAAGCAACTAAAAGTTTCAGCTCATAAAGTATTAGTCCAGATGAAAAGCTAATTACCGTATTCACTCCAATAAGCGCCCATGCCCCAATAAGCGCCCACCTATTTTCAATTTGCTAAAGGGTAGGCCCCTACCAACTACCATTAATTAGGTATGCTAGGTGAATTCAAATTTGCCATCAAATTGCATCGTTTTATATATCAAATTAAAGCCCTTGAGTAAACTAAGCCAAAACTGAAAACCTTTTTTTTTCATAGCACTTTCCGTAGCAAAGTTACATCTTGTCAAAAGATTGACTTTCATCAAAAAAGATTCAGCTAGCAAAATTCCCCAAAACAGCATTTCGGGGTGTTTCTAGATCTTAGTCTCATGGCGATAGCAGCTTTTTTAATGGAACTGCTATCAAAATCCTCTAAAATTCCATGTGCGACTTGATTATCACCATAAAAATCATATATTTGGGTCAAGTGAAGTATAGAAAACATATTTATGTAGGTTTCCTTCACCCACCTATTCTCGAAAAAAATTCAAATTTCTATGTAAATATGCATTGTGTTGGGGCCCCGGTCTCGGCGAATTCGCTGACTAGTAAATGTGTTAACTAAGGTTTGCCTAGGTTACCTACATTAATGTTGAAGTGACAGATAGATGTCGATGTCGAATTGGGGTATAGGAAAAGGGTGGAGGCGTTACATTTTTTCATTTTATTTGGGACGTTTTGTCCCATATCTCAAGAATGGAGAGGGGTACTGAACTAGTTTTGGTCTCATTTTGTTGCTTATTTATCTAGCTCTAATTGTGGAAAGAAAGAACTTCACACTTTATTTACTTCTTGAGATATTGCAATTCAAACGATGTGAAGTCAGGGGTGGAGGATCCTACGGTTGAGGATCCTACGGTTGAGGCATGTGTTAAAGTATAGGGAATGTTGATTTTTAGCACCTCAAAAATATATTTTTTACTATAACTTCATAACCCAACAAGGTATTGAGATGGATTATTTACCATTGTTTTGGTATTTATGTCTAGTTTCAAATGTGACCAGTTTTGCTCCAAGCTAAGTTAATTTGTTGCAAGTGTGCCGCATTCTGTGTCATGGGTTCTAGGCTTTTCCTATACGTCACTGTGTTAAGTATTCATTTATGTTCCGAAATGTTCTGAAGGTCATATTTCTTGAAGGAGTTACCCCACTGCTGTAAAAGTTAACATTTTTTGGATGGAAATTTGATGAGGAATTCAAATATGCCACTAGTTTTTGTGTGGGGCATGGAGGATTTTGCAGGCAAGGTTCTGAACATCCTGCAGATCAATAACAAATTCCTAGCAGACAATGTTGACACTTGGCCCGAGTCCTCAGTTTATCTGCAATTGCTTAGCAATGTTAGAGCCGTCAGTGTGGTAAATGATGCAGTAGAACGTGGCGTGAAACTCAGTGCAGATTTCCTAGCTGCTGCCCAGAGTGAGGAACATAATCAAAATGTCTTGCAAGTGGTGGAGCAAGATAGAAAACAGACACCTAATCTGAGAGAGCATAAACTGAATGATGCTACCTAATTTGCCAATTATCATATGGACTGATAAGCAACATAGATTACATTTATTACATTGTCATGATTGTTATTCATATGGCAGCCACAGTGATGTTCAGTATAAAGTAATGAAAACTAAATAGCTGCCTGATTGTTTTGTCATAAGTAAAAGGCACCTATAAGGCCAAAAAAAAAATTGTTGTGTTGCCCTCCCAAGCCTAAAATCTGGTAGTACAGCCGGCCGTTTTTTTAAATTTTTTTTTTACCAACTCAACCATTTGATACCTACTATTTCACAGTAACATGAGCGAAGAGAGGCATATGCATAATATTGGCTGTATTTTCTACCCAATGTTGAATATTTTATTGAAGTAAATATTAATATTAAGACCCTTCACAATTAATTCTTAGTTTACATTTAAAGATTTTAAAAAAGGCATGAGGTAACTTAATTATTAGTTATTTATTACTTATCATTTTCTTCATTTTGAAACAAGTGGTCACAGCCCAATATCAACATCTTGCATGGTACATTTTGGCACTGCAGATCATATTGCAAACGGGTTGATTTTATACATTGATAATAATATGTGTTATTTGTTTGTTCAGGATTCATGATCAAAGTAAGAAAGTAGCAAATTAATGTAACAAAAATTTAACAGAGAAAATGACAGATAAAAATCAAATAATTAAATATTTTGCAATTCTCAATTTTTGATTCGGGCGGGAAATGGGAAACTCAAAATCAATTGTGAAGGGCCTAACATCCATGTTGTTGGGATTCAATGAGTAAGTCCTACTATCCAATTAAAGTGCTGGCTTGGGGCACAATCTTTTTAGTGAACATCAGGGATCCGGGAATAGGCTTGGGGGAACATGTATGATATAAAAAAAACATTTGTTAAAAAATTATTTTAAAAAAAAAGTTTTTTTTTTTTTTTTTTTGGGGGAAAAAAAAAAAAAAAAAAAAAAAAAACCCGGGCCCAGATTTTCGCGATTTTGACCCGGCCGCGGAGGGCAACACAACATATTTTTTTTTTGGGGCCTAATGCACAAACTTTAAGCTCGCAGCACACGATGGACCCATTTTCCATGCAGAAATGGCTGTAAATAGAGAAACGTGCACATGGCAGCTATTATTATAACTTCAAATATGTCTGAAAATAGCTGCCTTTTTGCTTAGTTGAAATGGATTTGCATTTTATTGAGTATTGTCTGAGATATGAGGTAATATAAAAACATTCACTAAAGGCAGCTATTAATATGTATGTATAACTGTATACAATGTATATAATTCAATAGCTGCCGGCCGAACTTTTACTGGTTGCCTCTGTCCGAATTTTAAGCTCACGGTGGACCCCCTTCCCGACCTCCGATTGAATTTAAATTTGGAGGGGATGATTTTCTAGTTAAATGGCACAGTTTGACACTAGGTAGAAAAAATATGGTTGACATGAGGGGCTTTTGATGCACCCTACCCTGTATATTGACCAATTGTTTGTATGTGTGTATTCCTGGTACTTTATAAAATAAGCTTTATAGTGATATATAATTTTATAGGGTTTTGTTGAACAGTTTTTGAATTAGATCAGTTTAAGGGATGAGTCTATAGGAATAACGACCAAACAAAGAAATTCTTGTTTAAGCCGTAATATTGTAGTCTTTCAACCCTTTCACAACTTCAGCTGTGTAACTTACAAAAATTCCCGCTAAAAAGTGTTTTTTTTTTATTTTAGAAAATACATTAATAATCGCATTGGACTTTTCGTACTGATCGTACTATAAGTGACCACCAGCCTATAATGTTCTAATCACACTATAGACTGGGATTACATGTGACGTCATTGCCAGGCAATTGGTCTCTATTGTTCCTTGTCAGGAAATATGCCCACGCAGTCAGGGACCGTGCTTTTAAAACTCCCGCCAGATCACAATAAGGCCATTGAACTGCGTAGTAGCCATACGTACTCATTGAAGTATAACGGTAGCACGCTTCCTTACCGACTCATTATTAATGTGTGGAAAGGGGTCAGGGACGGCATTCTGATCATTCTAATCCTTTCTTTTGAAGTCAATAGATAAAAGAAAGGCCTTGAACACAGGTGCCGAGTTGTAGATAATATTTAATCATCAAAGCTGATGGCATAAGAAATTTCGAGGAGGCAGCGCTTATTATTTCTTGTAAACACAATCTAATGTGGTACTCACTACATGTAGAAGGCAGGGGGTCTGCAAATTAGTGCATGAAGCTAGTAAAGATATAGCTTTATGTTCAGTTTAATCAATTAAGCTTAATTAAATTTAAAAAAATTAAACCACGAACACCCGGCAAGCGGCAGAGCGTTTCAACCAATGACAAGTCTTGATTGTGTCCGTTTGTCTGCAATGCGCGTGCGCCACGCCGCTCATTGCAACCGGCATGGTAGTATGAAACCAGCACAGAGGAGTAAGATATCTTACTCCTCTGTGGAAACTCAACTTTATACTGGCGTGACCCCGGATGTGACGTCACTGTCACATCAGGGTGAAATGTAGTCTCGGTACCAGCGGTTTGTGCTCCTCCGTCACCGTTAGTGACGGAGGAGCACAAACCGCTGGTACCAAGACCAAGTGAAATGGTATTGAACAACCAAAACCAGCCAAATTTGTCATAAGTTTAAATAGCCAATAGAAAAACCGTGAATATAGTGTCAGAAAGTCTTACACATCTTAGTATAACCTTGTCGTTTAGTGTGATACTGAATGCAGCGCCATATTTGGAATATATTCGTACACGGTGTGGGCAAATAGTTGCTCAAATGTAGGCTAAGTAGGCCTAAATCATGAAAATCGCTTAATCGGAATAATACTAACCAGTAACGGACACTGAGACAGCACTACGTTTGAAGTTTGAGGTAAGTAAAGCTTTTCCTTGTTATAAAAAACAAGGAAAAGGCAGTCATTTTATCACAACGCGATATTTAAAAAAAGTACATTTTGAGAGGGCCTACGCTGGTTCTTTTGATTCTAGTGTAAAATCTGTTCATCACATGTAGTCCGATTTGGTATCTTGATGTTATGTTGGTTAACAAAAACGATACTGTTAAAAATAGCGGTATTTATGCAAGCGACGTATCTATTGTGTAAAATGCATTGAAAATTGTCGGCTAAAGAGGGCATAAATTAAAATCGCGAAGAATAATAGCAACAATAACTATCTACATTCCAAGCGGAAACGCTTTTCAAAAACATACCACCTTTTTCGGGCAATCGCTGAAACCGAAATATGAAATTCCAGGCCATCTGTAAAAAGTGCGTGAGCAGAAATGACCATGAACTTGGGTCACCGAAACAAGTGTTTATATTGGTGTCAGGCCTATCATAGTGATACAACAATTAGCCCCCAATAATGGCTTTCATTTGAACCGTTATTTGTTAAACTGCGATTTTTACTTTTTGAGAAATCAATGAATGTATCAAAAAACTTTTCGAAAGTCGATTTAAAATGGCATAACCCGTTAAGTACAACAACATGTAAATTGTTCAATTTTTTAGTATGTAACACATTTGGCCCCAATTCATGGCGCACGACCTGCAGTGAAATATCTGCAGGACTACAAGTCCTGCGTAAACTTGCAATACATTTTCTGCACCAGCTACTACTACTAGAACGTCTCAGGACCCTTTTATAACATACGTAAATTTGTCTCTAATTAATGCCCCTTACGAAAAAATTAGGTACCCGGTAAATGAGGCAAAAAATAAGCGCCCACCCAAAATGACTTTGTTAAGTGCCCTGGGCGCTTACTGGAATGAATACGGTAGGGGAGATTGGGGTTAGTTGGAACGCGGGGTAAGTTGAAACATTGTAATTTTCTTTTAAGGGGTACTACACCCCTGCCCAATTTTGTGCATATTTATGAAAAATGTTCCATATAACCCCAATCTCCCCTAACCTTTACCTGCATGTGCCACCTTGACCTCATTGACTCTATAATCCCAGTATCCTGGCAATCCAAAAGGTTGATTGAACAAGTAACTTTTAAAAATCTTGCTTGCTTGCTTGGTAGATTTCTTTCAACGTCAAAATCCAAATTTATTGTTACTCCAAAATGGTCAGTGCTGGAGTTCTGGTACGGTAAGGAATTCCATTGGCACACATATACGGGGCACCAATAATACGCTCTAAAATCAGTAAAATGCTTAGGAAAGTATTATGGTCAATGGTCATGCACCTTGAATTGGGGGCAAAATGTGTTACATGCAAGGGTGAAAATAAGAAATGGTGAACCAGGGCTTCTTTTTTACACAAATGGCCCCTGGTTCACTTCATTCAACATGGAACCAGGGGCCACTTCTAATCAACAAGGGGCCAATATTTGTTCTGGATAGAAGTTCATCATGCATTAATAGCTATGGAATTGAATTTTTGGGTATAGTGACCAGGGGCCAGTTTCTGAAGAAAAGTGTCCCCTGGTCAGCTTAAATGTAGATGGGACCAGGGGCCATTTCAGGGTTTCTGGGGGCTAAACGTCTCCTGTCTCCCACTTATTTTCACCCTTAGTTACATGGTCAAAATTGGACAAATAAAAAAGTTTCACACAAAAATAATTCTAATTTCTAAGTCATCTCAGGTTTATCAGAAACCTACAAACCTACACAGCTGAAAGAAGGCTATATTATTTTGCAACAAGTACTTGATGTAAACTCTATGATTATAAAGTACATTTTATTATTATCTCTTTCAGATTGGTGTGAGTAAGTGTGTTATCGAAAATGATTATGGGAGATGGAGAGGTAGACATTTATGCAGGGCTATCGCCAGCCCGTAACCAGTCACATGATGCACAACTCTGTAATGGTAAGGGTTTTTATATACCACATTGTAGGGTTCGATTTAGCCACTGGCCCGTTGGCCGTGGCCAGTAGATTTCTCTTCGGGCTAGTAGATATTCCGTCTGGACTGCCCAGTGGGCCATTTGGGATTTTGACATAATTTTATGACATGTTACAATATTAGAAACACAATGAAGTAGATAAATAATATTCTGCTACTTTTTATTTTGTAATTTATGAAACATTTTCACCAATTTTCATGATCAGAATTTAGTATAATCGATCATGATTTGTGCTTCAGTGACAATTGTGACTTTACACCATACACAGTGCAGCAATTATCATTTATCAAAACAATTAAAGTGCTACAGAAGGGGAGAAATCTGTTCAATGTCACAAATCATAATTAAGCAATGATATCATTGATAATTATGTGCCACAAAAGTGACCGGATGTGTTTTGGCTGAAAAGGGATTTTGATTTTTTTTACAGCTATCATACATATTTCAGCAAATTGAAATTGTTGATAACATCATGTGCTACAGTAAGAATATCATTTGAGAATTAAATGAGCAACCAATAAATTATGCGATTTTATTTCAAAGGACAAAATGTAAGCAGGCTGAAAATACTGAATCAAGCCTATCAAAAGGAATAATCGGAAATACCAACCAAGAGTGAGTTGGAATAATTTCCGCACCTCACAGCATGTACATGTATGGGCTTTCATCATGATGTGTTCATGCAATTGAAATTCGTACTGTAGTATATTTTATGCAAAGAAAGCAAGAATATAAAGGTGATCTTAGATCTATGCTAATATTTTTTGCGGAGATATTTGAAACTTTTGTTTTTGTTTTTCAGGTGGCAAGGATGACAGACTTAAAATGCCATTACCCCCATTACCTCATGATGAGTCCTCCACATCATCAACCTTTGACCTCTATAGTGATTTGATAGAGGAGGAGGAGAACAAGCCAAAGGAGGTGGTTGCTAAGGTGGGTATTGGGTAGAAATTGATGAGCAGGTAGGTGTGGATCACACCGCCAACAAGGATTTACAACAAAATTTCCCTTGTGGCATAGTCATGGTTTTGAGATCACCTTGGGCCTATAATATTAACCATGCCCCTCATAGCTGTCAATATTTGTATACTGTGCCCGCAAAAGTAACTATTCCTGGGCATATTTCTGCGTGTGCTTTGTTCCCAGCGTAGAATGATATTACGCACACATTCTCGCGCGCTATAATTACGCAGAAAATCGCAAATGGTAATCTGTGCCGTTCGCATTGAAACTATTAATTTCTCTAACTAAAATCGATGCTTTTAACCAAACAGATGACAAGAATCTTAAGATTTGGTATATAAAACTGCTTTTTCTTCTGGGCATATGCCTCGGGGCATAATCATGGTTTTGAGATCACCTTGGGCCTATAATTTTAACTATGCCCCTCATAGCAGTCAATATTAATTTTGTATACTATTGCCCGCAAAAGTAACTATTCCCGGGCATAGTTCTGTGTGTGCTTTGTTCCCAGCGTAAAATGGTATTACGCACGCATTAATGTTTTCGCGCACTATAATTACGCAGAAAATCGCAGATTGTAATCTGCGCCGTTCGCATTGAAACTATTAATTTCTCTTCCTAAAATCGATGCTTTTAACCAAACAGATGACAGGAATCTTAAGATTTGGTATATAAATTTGCTTTTTCTTCGGGGCATGGTTAAAATTATAGGTCCAATTCAAGGTGATCTCAAAACCATGACTATGACCCGAGGCATTTAACCATGCCCCTCATACACTGCAAAAACAGCAGAGCAACACTTAATAAACACTTTAACACTTCATAAACACTTGTTTGTACAGTGAAGGTATAGGGGTGTTAATTTATGAACACCAAAACACATTTAGAAATTTTATATGAAGATGTTTATGTTTTTTAACACAAGATAGTGTTTAAAATATGTATTTAAACACTATCTTGTGTTAAAAAACAAACATCTTCATATTTCTAAACGTGTTTTGGTGTTTATAAATTAACACCCCTGTACCTTCACTGTACAAACAAGTGTTTATGAAGTGTTGCTCTGCTGTTTTTGCAGTGTAGCAATCAATATTTGTACTAGTTAACTCATGTGTGTTCTCTTGGTTTGACAGCTTGAAGAAGAGAATGTAGAAAACCAGGGTAAAATCTCTCAGCTTGCTTCCAAGATAGAAGGTCTTCAGAAAGAGGTGAGTCAGTAGCTGGTATTTTGGTTTGATTTATACAGATCTAAACATAAAATTAAAGCTCTCTTAGCAGAAGTCTAATGTCTGTTTGCATAAAGCAATTATAGTGCTGCATAATGGTGAATCATAGCAAAAAAATTGTTAAATTTTTGTTAAAAGTGTAAAATTTGGCTCAGATGTAGTATTCAGTCTGGTGAACAATCCTAGGGGGAGGGCCAAAAATATTTTGTCCAATATAGCTGCCATAGAGGTCATCGAAGTATTAGACTTCTCCGTAGTCCACTTGCCCATTTTGCATACTCTGGCTATTACATTTAAGCATAAAACTCTGATTTATATTGATTTGTGTGCAACTGATAGATCAGGGCCGTAGCAAGCGGGGCGGCCGGGGATGCCATGGCCGCCCCACTTTTTGAGAAATGTGTTATGTTTTTCTTTATATCTTTATTTCAATATTGGCGTATATTTGTATTTTGGCCGCCCCACATTTTTCAACCTTGCTACGGCCCTGTGATAGATAGTCACCGCACTCCCTCTGTTTGTTAGCTTCCCAAGTGGACTACTGACTTTGCCTTGCAGTTAAGATTTTTAACACGGGACTCTATGGAGAGTTAGGCCAATTTCTGGCCTAACTAAAATTGGCCATGATGTAATGCATCTTTAAATGGATCTGCCTTGTGATTGGTCGCCCATATCTCGCTATGGTTTAAATCTTCCGGGCCCGCGTCATTACAATTAACTACACCGTACACAACTACCTGTGGTATTTGCGGCGCTTTTGTGTTGACGCAAAAGTTAATCTCTCATCAAACATCTAGCGCGTCTTGTACTATACCATGCTTAGTACTTGTGGTTAATGGACTGATAAACAAGTATGCTTGACAGTGTGTTTTTAGAGAGCAAAGTCCCGGGGTAAAGTTCTGCTTAAAATTCAAAGTCCATAGTCGGATTTTCGGGGTTCGCTATCAATAAACTGGTAGATTCCAAAATCATAATTGTTCAGTATTAAAGTGAGCCATTATAATTATGCAAGATAATGTTGCATTCAATTACTTTTATTGTCACTAATCATCTGATATTTTTAACTCTTTATGACCATTTTAGTATTGCATACTTTAATTTTAATAAACATCAGTATAATTTTGAGTTCAACGAAATGGGTTTATCATGACTAATAATAACATATTTTTAATAAAATTTGACTGTGGCATAGTCTATCGAAGTATATGCAGGGAAAAAATTCAAAGTTGTTCAAATTGAGTTATAAACCATGCCAACGTGTTCACCTGGTCACAAGAATCCAGAAAAAGTATAGTATTGTTCCTCTCCGCATACTAGTCCATAATAGGATAGATTTTATATATCTAGGAAGTTTGCTTCCCAAGGTTGCAAAGGCAAATAGGTCATATCAAACATGTACATAGACCTATTGACTGACCAATTTGTTGGTGTAACCTTGGGAAGCAAACTTCCTACATATGTGAAACCTGTCTTATTATGAATTATTATGACGAGAGGAAGAATTTGAGACCATTTTGACAACAATCGGAGCAAGTTTTCAAATTTGGCCCCTGTAGAGGTCTAACCTTTACATTTGACCTTTTTGCTTATAACTTGAGAACCATACATCACAGGTTGGTCAAACTATACTTTTTTCTGGATCCTTGTGACCAGGGGAACACGCTGGCATGGTTTATAACTCAATAATCAATTTGAACAACTTCCCTGTATAAAGTTCGATGACCTCTATGTCGGCCACATTGGACAAAACATTTTTGGCCCTCCCCCTAGAATTGTTCACCAGACTGAATACTACATCTGAGCCAAATTTCACACTTTTCACAAATATTTAACAATGGTTTCACCATTCTGCAGCACTATTAGCACATTAGTCACTGTCACTGCTATTCCAGTTAAAATCCATACACTTTCATCAATGGAAGATGTGTTCTTTATCTTCCACACACGGAGTGAGAATTTCAAATGCAGGGGTGTGAGAGTTTTTCTTTCAGCTGATTTCCTCGTTTTTTGTTACCAAAATGTACATGTTTTCTTTTATTTTCAACTTATATTTGGCATTTTTACCTCAATTGTATGCCGTTTTTCAATTTTTAAAAGTAATTTTCCTCTTTTTTGGGGCTTGCCTCTCTCACCCCTGTAAATGGGTTTAACAGAATGGGCAGCCGGTTTCTCCAATGTATAGGCACCAGTACTGTTGGCTTATCTGTTTAAATATTGCATCAAAAACATCTGAAAAGGATAACATTAATATTAGCAAAGAAAGTTGCAGAGTAACTTTCAAGATAAAATGTTATACTTTTCATTGTAAAAACAGTTTTAAGAATCTAAAATTGGTGGCGCAGACAGGTTATGCGAGGCCTTGCACTCGTTTTCACATTTAAACCGTGGGCGTCTGCTTTGGAGGACCTTCCTTGGTTCAAGGTCTGCAAATGACTACAGTTGCATGTGTATAATGTATTTGCGAAATACGTCCTCTATCGTATGTGAGATATAACATCCCCAGTTGCTAGGTAAAATTTCATACAAAAAAATGGCTGAAAACATCCACGGTATGTTGATTGAGTACTGATTCAGAAGGCCATGTTTGCATAGTCCTAAAGCGTCCATGTTTAGAGGCGATTTAATGGGGGGGGGGGGGTGTAAATGCCTGCAATAGAAGATATCGACCAGAATACAATTCACATAACAGTGGAGTGAGTGGACACACAGTAATTGTATACAGGGTGTATCAAAATGATTGGTACCTATTGGTTTTGGCATTTATTGAAAAGTTTGCTTTTTCCAAATGCAACATACTGTTAGATGATACATGTAGGAGCCTATTGGAATGTCTAGAATTTATAATAACCTAAAATTAAAGGTGGTACAGAGTTTCAGGTGTACAAAGTCCTTGTTTACATAGTCAAAGTTTAAAGTTCCTTGCAGAAATCCTTGGTCCTATTTTGACGGTATTTACAATGGGATTAAACAAATGGTAATAAAGTAAAAACCATTTGTTTAATCCCAAGACACTACTGCCTTTCTTACAGTGCCCCTGATTGATTAATTACATGATATAATCATCTGAATAACCAATCAAAATAGAGCTTTTTGGTCTCTTAGCAATTATTTAAGCTTAATCCCCGTAAGGCCGTGTGTCCTGAACTCGCCACCCTTAGCATTACATCACAAATATTATGAATTTTTATACCAACCGAGTTTCTAATTAGCTTATCTCCACAATTATCAACCCTAAACTAGCAAAAGTATACATTTTTGGAAAGCTGAAGGCATAAGCAATTCACATATATACATTTCAACTCATTATACAGTGTGACCTTCAAGTTATACAGGGTGGAATAAAAAAGATTCGGATAAAAAATGGGTTACTTAATGCATTGCTTATTACCAACTTGCAGTAATAAACTGGAAGTAAACAACATTCATTTGGTTAGAAGATAGGGGAAGCCTACTGACTTTGGAAGAAACCAAATCACAGCTGTTTAGTAATCTCGGAATACAGGGTGTCCCAAAGTATGTTAGAATTTTTTACAATTCAACATATTTTGAACTGAAACATTTTACCCCTAACCCATACAGAAAAAATAAGTCCATATTTAGATTCCTCATTAAATTTCCCTTCAGAAAATCTATACTTCGACTATGATAGGACAAGTAATTAAGATTTTACAGTAACTTTTAGATTTTGAAGACTTCCACATTACTTACTACAGTGTTTAATATGAAAACGGATAGTTTTGTATGGAAAAGTTTGTATTTTCTAGACTAAACCAATCATAAATGATTAAGAACTATGATTGTTTAGCTGTGAGGTTATGAGTCTTTTAGATGCTAAATAGAGTCAAAATCCAATTTACAGCCTTTACAGAAGCAGATTATGCACTAAAAATATCAATCCCATAGAGTTTGTGTTTACCACATCCCCCACCTCCACCACCCTGCCTATTCTGAATTCTATGAAGCACAGTGTCAGTATTACAAAGGCTGAAGAATTTCTTTTTACAAGGTTGAACGTGCATTTTATTTAGCAATAAAATGAGACCACAAGTATGACAATAACTTCTTGCTTGCTTGGCAGAGATATCATCATTTGAGTCGACTTTGGAAAAACGTAACATCGCCACCTTTTTTTGGTGGCGAATTCAAGACGCACGACCGTAAGCACTATTGACTATGACTATGGTACCTCTTACCATATCCCTTATTGGCTCATATACATGATATAGCTGTCTTTGTAACCAATCAAAACAGTTCTTAGAGGCTGATGATTCGGGCAGTAGTTCTCATGTTTGCGGACTCCATTGGAAATAAGTTGGCATATTTAACCAACTTTATGGGCTATCCTGGCTCATTGACTTGTGTTTTTCTTGTGTGATGTCGCTTGATTACAAAATTTTTTTCTTGCATATTTTTTGTACTGTTGTCTATTCTGCCAAAAAATAATAAATAAATGTGAATGACTGTTTCTTACAGAATGAGTCTTTACAAGATCAGAATGCAGCTCTGAAGAAGAATATCTCAGCTTTATTGAAGACTGCCAAGCTTGAGATGAAAAGAAAAGACTGGGAATTAATGCAACTTAAACTCAGGTATGTATGGAGTAGCAATGTGATGTAACCAGAGGGGATGTAAGGGCTACAATAAATTAAAGCGATACAGACTAATCACCAGGAGGCAAAGTCCTAACATCATCCATTAATAAAGGCCAATTGTTCAATGAATTGCCAGAGGCAAAACTCCATATTTGTTACGTTTTTTTGTATAAATGCATAGGTGGCACGAGGAATTTTTTTTTCGGGGTACTGGGGCAAAGTGAATTTCAGGGGGAAGGGCAAAATCAACAAATGTTATGCAAAATTGCCACAAAAAGTGGAAATTTATGTTATTTTGGGGTTTTGCCTCAAAAGTGTGGGGAATGACCCCCTCTCGTAGCGCCACCACTGACTACTTGGTGTAATGCTGGCTTGATTTGTTAGACATACATGATTGAATGATCGACCCTCATAAATATGCAAGAATTATCAGGGTGTGAAGTGCGGGAGACTGCGTCATGGTGGTAAATGGTCTGTATATTTTTGTTCATCTATGAGACTCCCATTATCAACATTGTACCCGGACTTGCCATACATGTAGTGTTACATATGGTGCAATAATTTAGTCGGCAATCTTTGGGTATAATATTTAGAGAATATTTTTCTCTTTAAACATTGAATGTGTGTTAGGAACAAGGGGTTGCTGTTGCGTATGAATTTCAGATGGCCGCACAAAAATCTCTCTGGACGCAAGATTTTTCAACCTTGTCAGCAAACTTGCGTCACACATGACGCACATTTTTAAACCCTTAACGGGAACCCTGAAATACGGTATATCAAACCATGATGTAACTCATAAAACAAATGACAAACATTTATACATGCAGTTGATAACGGATATCACAAAAACTCATTCAATTTGTTTCCTTTCTTTGAAACAGGTCAAAGAGTGATTTCAAACACCATTTTGCCGACCGGCCACCACCTGCTCCAGCAGACCCTGACAGAGGGAGAGGCAACCATCACACAAACAAAGTCAACCCCAATCTTATTCCACTCGGGAAGCAACGGCAGTTTGAGTCTGCCACCACATCACAGCGACAACCCAGTCACAGTGCCTCAGGGAGAAGAGACTCTCCTGATACAGAAATTAGTCTTAAAAGCAGACAGGAGCTCTTGAAAGAAAGTAGTAGAACTCCTCCTAGTAAAAGAATACCGCGAGGCCCACATACTCCTCCTGGTGAGCCTCCGCCTTCTGGTAGTAGCGCAGAAAATTCTCCTATTGCCACCAGGTTGCCATCAGAGAAATCTCGTTCTCGATCACCAATACATAACTTTAAAAGACCTCTTTTGTATGAACGGACTAATCATGACAGATCCACTCATAATGCAAAGAATTCAAAAGCAGTGGAGCATGACAAATCTGATAATGGCAAACATGACAGGTCTGCGGCAGATGTTAATAGAAACAGACAGAAGAAGAGGAAACGAAGCGATGATGAAGACAGGAGATCATCATCTAGATCCACAAGAAGAAGAGATACAAGACAGAGCGAGAAGAGCAGAGATGACAAATATCGTGATCATGAGAAGGTATTGGACAGAGAAAGGGAGTCTTCTAGAAGGAGAAGAGCAAAATCAGTGCAAAAAGCCAAGGAAGCTCTTTATATGTCAATGTTGTCCCCTGCAAAAGGTGGAAGCACAAGAGATAAATATGACCAGTTAAGAAGAAGTAGAGCGGTATCTAAGGAGAGAGAATTGGGAAGATCAAGCAGAGCGATATCAAGAGACAGATCAACCAGAGCAATGTCAAGAGGACGAGAACTTGTCCCTACTAAGTCTTTGTCCTCTAGGGATAAAGAGAAGAGGTCTGATCGCAAAAGAGGATGAGTCCAGTTTAGATTTAAGAAAAGTGCTTTCTGAAAGGTTAAAAAGACAATCTAAAACTGATGATGAGAGAAGAAGGAAGGTGCCGGAGGAGAAACCAAGTAAAGAACCAGAGCAGAGTAGATCCTCATCAAGGAACAGAGTTGGCAGAGGTCATTCACCAGTCTCATCTGCTAAAGATTCTATTGATATTATTAGCAGGAGACAGAGAACAGAGGGGGAAGTTGCTAAGGGATCAAAGCATGGCAAAGAAGAAAGAGAACAAATTTACAACAAGTCAGTGTTTGAAAAACCGGATTCAGGACCACAATCTGCAGGAGATCTGGAAGATGGAGAGTTGTCATCTGGCAAGAGCCACCTTCAGCCGTCAAAAAGAACTAGGAAAGATGTTTCAAAAGATGATAACAAGTCGAAAGAAAACACTGAAGGGAAAGCAGTTTCATCTGCAGATATTTTGTCTGATTCAAATGCCAGGAATAAACTTGAGACGGTTTGTGAGTCAGAAAAGAAGAAGTTGGTTCATGACAAGAATGTGAAAGATGAGAGCAAAGTGCAATCAATAGAAGCTGATATACAGGCATGTCTTGATATAGGGGAATTAATTTATGAGGATGAGCCATCAGATGGAGATGAAATTCCTATTGATGACAACAGTTCAGCTTCAACTTCCAATATTTCACCACCTCCTCTTCCTCCTCCTAATTTCCCTCCTCCTCTGCCACCATCACCTCCACCATCACCGCCGCCGCCTCCTGCTGCTGTTCCTGAAGATGCAATTGATCAACCAACTGTTACAGGAACACGGAATGAATTAGTTGAAAATTATGCTAAAGATACAGATGTGCTATCCAAATATCCTGTTGGTGATTGTGACAATAGTGTAGTAGTTTGTGATGAAGCTCATCCAAAGCAAAGAATTATTGAAGAAGACAACACGGTATCAAAAGAACAAGATACTATTGAGACCTTATCAGTGTGTCATGGAATGTTGTCTAAGCCAAAGCAAAAAACTAATGAAGAAAGCATGGTATCAAAAGAACGCGATACTAATGAGTCCCTATCGGTGTGTCATGGAATGTCATCTAAGCCAGAGCAAAGAACTAATGATGCAGTAAGCACAGTATCAAAAGAAGACAATACTTTTGAATCTCTTTCAGTTCATAATGATGAAAAGCCATCTAAGCCAAAGCAAAGAACTGTTGAAGAAGACAACTCAGTTTCAAAAGAACAAGTTGGTGGCATGTCTGTTTCAGTTTGTGATGGAAAGTCACCTAAGCCAAAGCAAAGAACTGTTGAAGAAAATGCAATGTCAAGAAAAGAAGTTGATATTGAGTCGTCTGATAGAAAGATGTCTGAACCAGACCAAAGAACTGTTGAAGAAGACATCCCATTATCACAAGAACAAGTTACTGCTGAGTCACTGTCAGTTTATGATGCAAAGTCAGCTAAGCCGGAACAGAGAATTATTGAAGAAAAAAGCACATTATCAAAAGATCAAGAGAATGTTGAATCTAGTTCAGTGTCTGATGGAAAATCATCTAAGCTGGAACAAATAACTGTTGAAAAAGACAGCACAGTATCAAAAGAACAAGTTGGTGTTGAGTCTCTTGCAGGTTGTGGTGGAATATCGTCTAAGCCAAAGCAAGGAACTGAGAAAAATGCAATACAGAGAGAAGTTGATATTGAGTCTATGTCAGGTTCTGATGGAAAGTCATCTAAGCCCAATGATAAAGTCAACACAGTATCTAATAAACAAGACAATGCCAAGTCTCTTTCAGTTGGGAAGGCATCTAAGCCAGAGCAGAGAACTATTCATGAAGAACAAAGCACAGTGTCAAAAGAACAAGAAGAAGTTGAGTCTCATTCAGTGTATGATACAACATCATCTAAATCAGACCAAAGAACTATGGAAGAAAATGCAATATCAAGAGAAGTTATTGAGGAGTCCCCGTTAGTTGATGATGCAAAGGTGTCCAAGCCAAAGCAAGGAGTTAATGAAGAAGTAAAAACAATATCTAAGAAACAAGATGATGCAGAGTCCGTTTCAGTTATTGATGGAGTGTCATCTATTCCAGAGCAGAGAATTATTACTGAAGAAGAAAACACCGTTTCAAAAGAACAAGATGTTGAATCTATGTCTAGACCTGTAATTAGTCAGCTAGTAACTTCAGGTGTTGTCAATTCAGATTCTAGTATAAATGACAAAACACAAGATAATGTCAATATACAGCCAAGTGTATGTGTGGAAGTGAGAAAACATCCAGTGTGTAAAAACTTGTTTCAAGATGATGATAAGAAATCTGATCCCAAAAAAGACAAGAAAAGTGTTGAGCACAGTGAAAAGACACCATCCAGCTCTGCAAAATCATCCCTCTCATCAGAGGAAACTAGTCGTACTATTACTGATAACGGTAGTAGAGTTCAAAAAGACAAGGACATGAAGAAAAGTGTAGCACAAAGTGAAGTATTGTTAAAAGAGAAACCATCTACCTCTCTAGAATCATCTGCAGCAAAGAAAACTAATCTCAGCAGTACTGATAAAAAAGAGAGAAGAGAGCAAAACAAAGACAAGAAAAGTGTTGAACAAAGTAAAAAGAAACCATCCAGCTCAGATTCATCTCTCTCATCAGAAAGAGTTCAAAAAGAGGACAAGAACATAGAGAAAAGTGTAGCACAAAGTGATGTATTGCTGAAAGAGAAGCCATCTACCTCTGTAAAATCATCTGTGGCCAAGAAAACTAGTCTCGAAAGTACTGAAGACAAAGATAGTAGAAAGCAAAAAGAATACAAGAAAAGTGTCGAGCAAAGTAAAAAGAAACCATCCAGCTCTTCAAAACCATCCGTCCCGTCAAAGAAAACTAATTTTACTATTACTGATGAAAATGGTAGTAAAGAAGACATGAACATGGAGGAAAGTGTGTCGCAAAGTGAAGTTTTGTTGAAAGCATCTACCTCTGTTGATTCCTCTACAGCAAAGAAATCTAATCTTGGGAGTACTGATAAGAAAGGTAGCAGAGACCAAAAACAAGCCAAGAAAAGTGTTAATGAAGGTGAAGTGTTGTTGAACCAGAAACCATCCACCACTACAGATTCCATCTCAGGAAAGAAAATTAGTCTCAATAAAACTGATGAAATAAAAAGCAGAGACAAGACACTTGCTGAAGTAACAGAGTCAATGCATGCAGCTGATAGTAGTGTATACAAGAATTCAAATTCTGCAGTTGTAGAAAATGCCACAGAAATGTCAGCCAATGAACAAACTAAGAATAGTGCTGTCAAGAATATTGCCAATAATTATGAAGATGACAAATCTAAGAGCAAAAAGGAGTTGCAACAAACTAGCAAACCCAAGGCGTCAGTTCAACCAGAAGTACCGATTACACCTGCAATACGTAACAAACCAGATGCACCTGTTACGCCAAGTGAAGCTTGTGCCGTCAAGTTATCCTTCATGGATGAAGACAGCAGATCAGGTAGCCCGCCTTTAACTTATGAGTTCTCACCACATTTTATGCAAACAATCGATGTGCCAATGAGGCGGCTTAGTACTGCAAGGTTGAATGCTGGGGTAGATGATATTCAGGAAGGGAATAGCGGTGATAGTCTACCTAGCGCTGAGTCATCAGATACAAAGGGGAGTGAAGAGAGCGCTGCTTGTCTTCCCAGCAATGAGTCCTCTAATGGGACTGGGGACCTAAGCGCTAAGACGAGTGAAAATAAGGAGGCCGAACATCACGACGGGAAGAAAAGTGAAGAAAAGAATAGTAATAGTAGTCTTCAAGGCAGTGAATCCTCAACTATGGCTGGAGTTTTAGGTGCTAAAAGAAGTGGAAATAACATTGACCGTAGCTTAGGAAGTCTTCCAAGCAATAAGTCATCAAATCCAGCAGCCTATCAGGATAGAGGTGATAGTCATAGTGAGACATTAAGAAAAAGCAGTGGTAGTGTTCAGGATAAGTCAGCTTCCAGCCATGTTTCTGCTGATAAGACAAGTGGAGAGAAGTCAACGGATGAAGCTGCATCATGTATTGTGACAAAGGAGGAGCTGCATAGATTGGAACAAGAAGCTGAGAGAGCATTGAATATGATCTTCTCAAGCAGAATGCCGGACAGGATTCAGAAGATGAAGGAAAACAGTAACCATGGTGAGTTTGAAATTTAAAAGATATGGTAGATTAAATATTGTTGATTATAATTGAAGACCCAATTAAAAAAGACCAGTTTGCGTATGACGTCCTGTCAACTAGACCAAAAATGCCGTACTGCCCAAGTCCACAATCAATCACACCGCGCCTTTGCCCTGACGTCAGACGCAAACTAGTCTTTTTAATTCGGTCTTCAATTATAACAAATAGGTAACAGGCAAGGTTTATTAATATGGAATCATGGAATGTAACTATGTTTAAGTACACAAAATAGTTTGATAATTACAGAGTGTGAAATTGAGAGATGACAATTTGGGCTATTCCAGCTGAAATCCATACACCCCCTAACACATGACCTTCATCTTCCACACAGGGAGTGTGAATTTCAAATGGGGTTACCTGAATGGATGACTCCATTTGATACATTGTACACCCCCTGTGCGAGACTAAGGTCATGTCTATGTCTTTCATATAGATTGCAACTGGAATAGCCCATTGTTTGCATAGGGGCAAGTTCAAATTTTCAGAAACCCTTGATTTGCTGGATCTTTCTTGGATGGTACACTCCGGTACATTTTAAATGGTGATGATATTGATGAGCTGGATTGAGACAGGAAAGGGAATCTCTGACTGTTGGGCTGCTCTATTAGGCTGTCCCCCACTTCCTTTTTTTAGGCCACTTTTCAATTTTTTTATTATTTTTTTATAAATTCAGTTATAGAAAAAAGATGTCTAGGATGCTTTCTATATAGCCCTATAGCCTTGCTCATATACAAGAAACACTTCTAGAAGGTTATGTGATCTAAGAGTGGGCCTACTTATCGGAACAATAAAATAAAAAAAGGTCTCCTTTTTCAGGCATTATTGTATGCACTAAATACAGGGCCAATATGGTTTACTGATTTTGAAATTAATTGTGCATTTGGGAAATGACTCATGACTGCATGCTATTTTAACCTGATGGTTTGTTCGGATTATATAAGGTGAAAATTATTCGGCTTTTGTTACTGCCCGCGTCAATGAAGTCCCAACTCACGCTCACGAAAATTCACACATGTATGTGCACCATTCACACATTGCGCAATGCATAACTAGCGTCTGTGCCCAATTTCGTGCACAGTATAATGAGTCTTATTTTGTCCGCCTTATATAAGCCAAACAAACTTTAGTTATTGGCCCAATTTGATCATGTATTGAAATTTTAATCACCATTTATTATGATTTTTGATGTCTAATTTCTTCCTTTGCTTCAATTCTGGCAATGCATGCACCAGTCACATGCCATACTGCCTTAGCAAGAACCACTGGTCATATAGTTGTATACTTATATGAACATAAAATGCAATTTATCCATTATGCACTAAAAGACTTTTTTGTCAGCATGTTGTAAAAACAACACTTCCCTTGTAAATCACTTGAAAATCTCATTCTGCATCATACATACATCATACATCATCATTTTATTTTCATTCAAATCAACATACAAAAATATATATAAAAAACTTATAAAATAAAAGAAAAAAGAAAGAGGAGAAGAACATGTAAAGAAAAAACCAATGTAAATGTGTGTCATTCTATTCAGTAATGTTTAGGCAACAGAACACTTGTACCTGAATGTCTAAAAATACAGCAGCTTATCAGCCTATGACTAAAAATAATGTTGTTCCATGAGAACAAAAAAGAAAGAAGGTTACATTCAAGATCCTTTGAATTGTTTGAGTAAAAATGCGACCTATTCGTGTGAAAAAAGGAAATCTCTAAATGTTTGTATGCATGATGCCAAATGAAAACTGCAATGTGAACAAATTCATCTGGGACAAGTGCAGCACATAAATGTAGAAAAAATAGTTTCATTTGTAGAATAATAATAACAGCACTTAATATAGCGCTTTTCCAACCTGATCAAAGCACTTTACAAAGATACAAAATATATACAAAACACATATATAACCAGAAAGAGGCTTAAAAAACAGCAACAATCAGTACAAGTGAGTTTTTAGGTTACTCTTGAAACTATCTACAGTGGGGGAAACTCTGATGTTTAAAGGGATGTTGTTCCATAGTTTGGGTCCCTGTACACTGAAAGACCTATCACCAATTAATCTGTTGCTCCTGGGGACAACTAGACGAGTTATGTCTAACGCCGAAAGCGTAAACCCTCTCTGGTTGGGATATAGATCGTCAAACAATCAGACAGGTAGATTGGTGACAGATCATTCAGTGACTTGTAGATGTATAAGAGGATTTTGAACATAATGCGTTTTTCGATGGGAAGCCAGTGGAGGGAGTCAAGAAGCTCGGATGACGAGTATAAGCGGCGAGGGACTTGGAATACAATGCGAGCAGCTCTGTTCTGTAAACGCTGGAGACGAGCAATATCGGTAGACCTGCAACCAGATAGAAGAGCATTAGCGTAGTCTATTTTGGAGAGAACAAGTGCTCGCATTGCATTGCTACAAGTGTCTTGATCGATATAACGACAAATTTTTCAAAAAATAACTTGAGTAAATAAATTTGACAATTATTGCTCAATAATTTCATTGCTTAATTATTATTGCTTATTAATTTCAGGAGATGTGAAGTCTGTCACAAAGGATACACAAGAGGAGACTGGTAAACCGAAAGAGAAAAAGGCTGCCAAGCCAAGAGACACACACTCTACAGGTAAAAAACATCTTACCACTCCAAAGCAGTCAACCACAGAGACTCAAATTCCGACAAGCAGTGCTTCATCCCTTCAAACCAAACCTCTGCCTGAAAAGATAGACAAAGCTAGTAATGCATTGTCTTCTGCTGATGGTAATGCCTTCAAGTTATCAGCTATTGTGGAGACTGCTAAGTTGCAAAGACCTGAAGTACCAGCAAATGATGGAACTGTTGGTGTTGAGGACGTGCTGGAAATTCATACATTAGACACCAGTTTGTTAGATGATGTCTTCCAAGAATCAGAAGAGATTGGTCCCAAGGAAACCGTAACTAAGTCAGTATCTAATAATGATAATAGGTCAAAGGACAAAAGGTCACATAAGACTTCTACACCTAAGGAAAGATCGTCTAGTGACAGGCCAAAGGGTAAAGTTGAAAGGTCATCCAAAAGTGAAAGATCTAAATCTAACGAGAATGTGTCAAAAGTTTCCAAGGAAAGAGATAGCGATAGAAAGCATTTGTCTTCAAAATCTCGTTCAGCAAGTGAAGAGAGACGGCAGAAGCCTGCACATGATAATGAGAGAAGGAAATCACATGCATATGTAAGTGACAAAGAGAGAAAGAAATCACATTTATATGATGATAGAGGTAGAGAAAACAGACCGGATCATCCACGTTCTAATCATGACAGAAGCAAAAGGAACAGTAGAGATAATGAGCACCCAAGACTTCCAAGGCGTGATTCGTCTGTACATGAGAGCAGGAAATCTGGTAGGGATAGAACCAGGTCAGGACATAGACCAAATATAACCAGAACAAGAACTCCTAGCAATGATGATATCAAAGCAATCATACGAAGTGTGTCAGTCAAACTTGCCTCCGAGATTGATGGTCTCGCGGTAAGATCTCGAGATGTTGAAAGATCTAGGAAACGACACGAGCCGGAGACGCCACTTAGGTTAGAGAGAAGCCAGCTTGGGCCGTGGGGTTGTAAAGATTTACGTGAAGAATATAGCCCTACAGAGAAAGACAATAAAAAACAATCGGGTACTAATAAATTGGAAAAGAAAAGTAGTGCAACAAATGTAAAAGTTACGCAGGATGACTCGTTATCAGAGGGAGAGATTGTCAGCGAATCAGAGTCCGAAGATCTCCCCAAGCAAAATAAGAGACAGCGGACATCAGAAAGAGGAGATTGTCAAAAGAATCCCTCTGTAAGAAATCGAGACAGGCGAGCACCTCCTACTCGACAGTCCCCAAGACTGACATCAAAGTCAAGCAGCAGAAGAGAGGAAGGGAATTGGAAAGAAGACAGATCCAAAAAAGGTTCTGGAGTAAGGACTAGAGGTGGAAAGAGAAGGCCATAGGTGAAAAAAAGTTGGAAGGTAGAATGGGCTAGTTTAGTTGAAAGCCATACACCCCCTATGGAAGACATGACCGTAATCACCCACACAGGGGTGTAGATTTCAAATGGAGTCACCCATTCAGGTAACCCTATTTGAAATTTACACTGTGTTTGTAGAATATGTTAAGGTGATGTCTTCCATAGGGGATGTATGGATTTCAACTGGAATACCCCAGTAAGATAGAGTGTTTGATTAAATTCTCTTTCCATTGTGTTGTAAAAAATTTGATCTGGAGCTGAATTTAAAAGTCAATGCTATTCAATAGCAATTTGTTCTGTTCCCTTTTAGGCACTATAGAACCAAATTTGTTTGACCTTCGGATTGACCGTTGATGCTGCTTCGATTCTTGTTATTAATGAAATTAATTAAACTGAATTAATGATAAATATGTATTGGTCAATATCATTACATGCACAGATTCATTTGATATCACAATTAACATAAGTCAAATAATTGATTTCCTAAATAATAAGGATCGACCAAGCATCGCACACCGACATCGCCCGGTTAATAATTACACTATACAGCAAGAGACACTGAAATGAATACACGGATCGATACATCGTGGATGTGCTATGCACGATTGATATTCAGACGATAAATCTTTGGATATATACCGGGTTTGAAAATGATGAATATCTCCCGTATATGATTTCGTATAAAGAAACCAGATGTGGTTCCTTGCACTTGAATATATATTTTTAACAGATATGATAGTCGCTGGCTTGCGCTTTGAGATACTAGCTTGCGTCTTGAGTCAAAATCTGACAATAATTTTGATTTATATGTGCTGAATTATATAGCGCAGTGTATAGGCCAATCGTGAAGGTAGTCTAAAACCATATGACCTATGGTGTACCATGCTTGACTAACACACAGCGAGGACAGTAACCGGGCTAATCGGGGCTATTGTCAGTAGCCTTAGTCAGATGTCCTTCAGCTCTTATGCGACACAAAACTATTAAACAGGTCGATATACAATGGCTATGCGTGGCGTTGGATTTAACCTACCATGGCGATTTCTGCCATGAAGATATCGGGGCGATGACACTGTGCATCGGTGGTCGATCGAAAGATCAAACTAATTTGGTTCTAATGCCTTACATACTATAGTTTTCAGCACATTACTTCAGTGGTCTGCCAATTTGGAAGAGTTTATGGCATATACGGAAGTGGGGTACTGATTGACTAATTGAATCACATCGGCACCTCATTTTAGACTAATTCCATTTAGCCGTCTACACTACGCATGTACTGTGTTATGCTTCATAATAACGACTGATTAATTTACAGTCCATATCGTGACAAACTTCTGAAAATATTCAATGCGACTTTGGTTGTGCCCCATAGTGTGACTGACTAGCGGCACCCATTTACTGCGTAGCTGTACCGTGCCATTGTGACAAGATCTCGCTCTGAAGTTTTAAAAACAACAAACTCGGTTAAAAGGTCATTTTGGACAATATGCCTCAGGAATCCTGTTGCAAAATTAGTCACTTTTTTCCACGTAGTTTTCTCAGTCGTCAATCCAGAAGGTTGACAAATGAGGGCAGCAATCTATTCCTCATTTGCTGGTCAAGCTGCGTAGCATCACATGACCTAGTTCTTTTTACACAGTAATCAGACAGAGCAGATGGACACCACTGAAGTAATTTACTGAATAGCATAATTCAATTTTGGCACAGTTTAAGACTGTAAACAAGGCCAACGATATAGACAGAAATGTCTCTAAAGAAATGAACTTTTATACCATGTCAGCACAACAAAGTTGTATAGATTCTATCAAAATAATTGTTCTCAGTGTCAGGTGCTTTAAGCATTGGTATAACCCAATACCATGCATTTCTTTGTATTTAGTTGCTGAGTGATTGCTGTCTCATTGTCATGTCAACATTCCTCTATTCAAAACAACAGAATGGATGATGGTGCATGCATACCTCAATACTAACCACATAGAAGAGGTACTTTAAAAAACTATATGTAATGGCAGAATCTAGTCCGCCCCAAAATGAGCTATTCCAGTTGAAATTCGTGCACCTCTATATAGGGAAGACATTACTCTAATTTCCTATACAGGAAATGTGAGTTTCAAATGGGGTTACCTGAAATTGACTCCATTAAAATCTGCACCACCTGTGTGGGAGATTAACCCTAACCCCGTACCCATGTTGGTTTTTTTTTGGTATCGGAAGTACAAACGAAAAATGAGAGATGGACAAAGAAGTCACCTGGCACCCCTGTGGTACATTTCAAATGGAGTCACCCATTCAGGTAATAACCACAGGTTAAATTCACACTCCCTGTGTGCAGGCATGAGAATCTTCCTGATTTTGCAGGATTTCCTGCTTTTTTGTGGTCCAAATTTCAGCACTTTCTTTTAATTTCAGCCCGTTTTTGGCCTTTTTAGCCTCATTTCACATGCTTTTTCAGGCTTTTTCAAACTTTTCAGGATTTTTCATGGATGATCATTCTCATGCCTGTGTGTGGAATATTAAGGACATGACTTCTATGGGGCGTGTATGGATATGAACTAGAATAGCCCAGGCGGTATAGGTCACGCGACACATGACGTTCGAGGCTAACGAAAATACAAGGCTCACAGCCCCATTCAAAATATACGGTTAGCAGTTATAAATTGAAACAACATATACTTACAGTGTGGTACATTGTCGTACCCCAACGCTTTTAGAGTAAGATAATTTGGCTTTGACACCACATAACAAATGTGTTAATCCAATGGCGACGTCAAAAATGACGATATCCCATCCACCACCACCTGGGAATAGCCCAATGTGCCAAATATGTGACCATAAGGCGACGAAAAAAGGAAACTGTTCTACGGGTCCGACAGACCCAGAATTTGCATTTTGGAGAATTTTTTTTATTATCAATTTTGCTAAAAGCATGTAAAATCAGCCGTTTTGGGGCCAAAATTTATTAATTTTGACTGAAAATGTATTTGCATATTTTTTTCAGATTTGCAGATTTGTCAGATTGTGGTGAAATTTTAGAATAATTTTAGCTTCCAGAAAAACAAAAAAAGCGCCCAACTGACTGACCCTACTTGAAGGTCCGTCCGCCCGTAGAACAAATTTTTCTTTTGGTCGTGTTAGCGGAATTATCTATTGGTGACTGAGGGAGTGTGTTTTGATCCCTACTGTTTAGATACAGTGGATGGACTATTATACTTTGATCAGCTCATAATCGGCAGGTCTTATAACATCGCGGATTAATATCAAAATAGAATTTTCTTGTGACATGTCGCTCGCCAGAAGCATCACAAATTATTAATTGAAGTCCTATACTTTGTGTACTTTCTTTAACACACAAAATTTAGACCAGACAGGTCAACTAATTGCACTCTTACCGTGGGTCTACTTTTCGGCATAATGGTAAATGCCTAACATTTCCCACCTATTACGAGCTGATCAAACTGCAAACTACAGGTAAATTATGTAATTCTTGGTCAAACTCAAACGTACCTGTTGTGTCCGTAATAGCATGTACACAATGCAAGGTGCATGCATGCTTTCTTCTGCACCGCGCTATATGCATGTGTGTTTATTGTGGAACCATTTGCTTTCCGAGTGTTCGATCTTGGCCAAGAATTACCTAATTTACCTGTAGTTCATAGTTTGGGAATAGAAACTGCATAATAGTGAGAATTGTAACTTCATTTGAAATGTGTGATTTTATCTTTGGTTTTACATTGGGCTATTCCAGTTGCAATCCTTATGTAATCACACCCCTGTGTGAAAGGGGTGCACAGATTTCAACTACAATTTGCCATTTGTATGGTTTATTGGCCATGTCATTCATGTAAAATCATGTCAGTTAATAAGGGCTTGGGCAGCCAGCCAGCCAGCCATGTAGGGCGTGTTTTACACACCCAAATTTGTAAATACACACCCAGTTTTTGCCCATATCGCCTATACTTTGTACACAAATCTTAAATTTACAAATCCAGTTTCTTGAATTTACAAACCTTCAAATCCTGCCTAAGACCGGGAAGGGGGGTGCACAAACTTGTTATGTCTAAAAAGTGGGGGGATTGGGACCATAATTTCCACAACATTTTTTAACACACATTTATATACTATTAACTTGTATAGCAACGAAAATAGGCCGATTTGTACTTGATTTGGGCTACATGTACTTTTGTTTCTTTAAATGCAGTTCACACAATGTATTTTGTTGACCCAAATTTTTTGTAGCCATGGCCCGTCCTGTATCAACAGCCTAAGATGTACTGACAAGCATGATGAGCAGCCTCCTGGCTATGCCACTCTTGCAAAGCAATGGAATGGCTCCTTACAATACGTAAGGAAATAATTGCATAGATGTGTTTGTTAGAAGATTATATTTATGCAGATTTATAGCAAATTAATATTGTATATTAGCTAAGTTTGTGTACAGTATATTTCAAAATATGTATTCATCATTAGAGAGTTGATTTATCAATGTGTGACATGGTATATCAAAATCAGTCGGATTTGGTCATGGAAGTTTCGGAGGTTAAAGGTCAATATTATTAAAATGGAAAATCAAATTTGTGCCATTACATTGAACTACTTGAGACCTTCATTCAAAAGCACAGGTGAAAAACGATTAGTTATCCCCAGAGGTGTTATTGACCTTTGACCCCATAAAATTTAATGCCCAAATCCACCTGGTTTTGACATACCACGTCACATATAGACTTGCATATTGCAGGTAATGCATTCCATTTGATTCATATTTTTATTATCAGATTGTTTTAATGTTACAGTGTTTAAATTACTGTAGGCAAGTTGGTGACGTCAGTGCACATATATACCGTAAAGAATTTGCCTAATGCGCATATCAGCTCCATGGAATTTTTAGGCACAAACTATAAGTGCCCTCCTGTAATAATCCCTCAAATAAGGTCATGGACTCTTCTCGTTAGGATTTTCAAAGGAGGTACATGATATCGTGAGTGTTTGCTCGAAGTGCAGGTGTACTTGTGTGCGCGAAATGGCTGCCACAATGTGTTGATGTCACCGACATACCAACAGTAAAATTATACTTTGCATGACTGTGTTTTTCCATGTGTAATATGAAATGAGTATAGTGTGTTGTCTGCTAAATGTCGTTGGCATACTATAATCATGTCATCATTCGTGAATGATGAGAATGATGAGAATTTCCGTAACTATGCCAGTTTGTGGCATGGTCGTGTCATAATTGCCTATGAAAATGTCCTGTGTTCGCATGTCATCATTTACATGTTCACTCAATTTTAAAACTAAATCCGAGGTCAACATCGTGAATGACTGCACTGATAATTATTGTGGATATGCGTGTAAAACCAGAACCAATCACGACACTGTGATGAAGTATTGACTGTTGAATCTCATCATTCTTTTTTTTTTTTTTTTTGTAATCGGGAAATTATGACACAATGACGTAAAAGTACTTGTGTAAACTGGATCTTATATGTGTCATACATCCTAATTAGTGGAACCTCGTTAAAGCCATAATGTGTGATTTGCTTCACAGTGACGCCCTCAATTTTACTCGGATTTGTACTTTTTGCATAATTATAATGCCTAGTGGTATATTAAAACACTACGTAAAAGACTAAGCCTGAAGTGCTTTAATAGAAGTAAAATTTAACTTTTTGTATTAAGGCAGCTGTGTACTCTAGAAATTGAGTTTTTTTGATATGTTTGTACTTTGTTATAAATGTTTTTTATAAATACAAGGAATGAAAATTCAGATTTGTAAACTCCAACTGCAATATTTTAAGGATTTTATTTCACTATTCCACTCGTGTTTGAAATTGAAAAGGAAAGAAAATCTTTGTTGTACCAGCATGGTACACGCTACAAGAACAATGCTTCATGCGTTGCGTATTATGCAATTTGTTAACGCACAAATACGCTTACGACACGACGCTTATCTGCATGCGCTGGCGCATCTTATGGAAACACCACGGAAGCACAAAAACCTAGTGGTCAAATGGCTCCGTTTTAGATGATAAAATGTGGGGTTTTTCAAGTTCTTTCCCCCGATTTAAATATCAAGTTATGAATGGATTTCGCTCAAACTTCTCAAGGGGCCGTGGATTTACCCGATGTTTATGTAATGTAAGGTAGAAAAATAAAAACTGCCGCATTCTCCTGCGAGATTCGATGAAAGTGCAAAATGTGACCACTTTAAACTTCAACGGCCATTATTTCAATGTTCATTTTCTCGGTAAAATGACAATTTATGTACACGATAACTCAATAAATACAGCATCTATAGGTAAGCAAATATGATCATCGTAAAAAGCATGATCGACTCAAGAAACGGTTTTCTCATTTTTTTAATATTTTGGTCTATTTCCGATTTTAGGCATCATTTTGTGCAAATAGGCGTTTGAATTTTAAAAAGTTCAATTTGATGCCTTATATGGTCAATATCTCAAAAAATAAGGCCAATATCAAAAAAATAAAAAAACGTTTTTGGAATGGAGTCTCAAGATTGAGCTAAAAACAAAATAAAATATTTTGGAAAGAGTGTATTTTTGTTATGATGTACCTAACAAAAATTGCCAAAAACTCACTTTTTTGTGATTTTCTTCATAATTGTTGTTTTTACCCCAAATCTGTATTTATATTAAGATTTATTGATGTCTTGCCTTCATAAAATGTATACTTTTATATGTCTTATGCGAATAATTACAAAGTTATTGCACTTTTACTACATGCATGTCTGAGAGTACACAGCTTCTTTAAAACCGGTCGAATTCCGGTTTTATTCAGAGTTCAACGAAAGCGAGTGCTTGCTAACATGTACCGTGGATGTCAGCTTGTATGTACATACGTTGAGCGTGATGCTCCGTGCAGTTACATGTAATACGATCGGCGAGCGTAGTACACGCATTGTAGGCGTTGGAATGAAATTGCAATTTTCTTCGTTATACCTCATTTGTTTATAATTAAAAGGGGATAATGTGATCAGTGAAAACAAACATTTAAATAAAAATCTATTCCTTTTGCAAATCACACATTATTGCTTTAACACAAAATTGTTATGGCCTTTTTGGATTTTATTTTGTGTGAACATGAATTTTTGTAATGTACGAGGGCCATTCAAAAGTTCTACCTCCATCGTCACATCTCTGTATAATCATGGGTAATTTCAATATCCTGGCACGTAAGATAATCAAGATGTGGTGGTGGAGGTAGAACTTTTTGAATGACCCTCGTATAAAGATGTATTTGAAAAATATTTTGTGTTATCAGGTATTTTGTGTTTACAGATTTTGTGCTAACAAGTTTCCGCTGTATTTTATAGTTTGGTTGCCACCTCTACTTTAAAGCTATACTGTAACATTTCCATAAGAAATAGAACTTTTATTCACAAAATGTTAGTTTTCACTGTCAGATATGTCCTCTTTTAATTTTGGTCCAAACAGATGAGGCAATACAAAGGAAATCTGTATTTATTTAATACCAGCGTATATGTCGCCAATGCGAGCCGCTCCTTCCAATGTGAGTTGGATTAGTTCTTTTGCTATGTCATGACCACCCGCACACTATATATGTACTGTGTTATGGACATCGCGAATGTGTTTGACTAATATTTAATTCAAAATTTTGACAAAACTACAGCACCTGAATTGGGTACGTTAGGTTACTAAAGAACATTACAATTGTGTAAAAAACAGAATTTTACAAAATATTAAGGGCGTCCACATAGGACAGCAACTGTTACAACTTATGGCTTTAATAACTGCATTTGTAACAAATAAGTTGATTCTTGCTCAAACTAATTATGATTTACAGCAAGTACAGAATTTCTGACACTTGCAGGTACAAATAAATTATCAGAATTAAACACAAAGATGTTTTCTGATACATAATATGTGTCTGAAAGAAAGAATGTTATTATTATTAAATTAGCTTTTAATTTAATTATTTTCTTTATTTTTCACCCGCATAAGTAAAGAAAGTAATCAAATGTCCAAAGCTAACGCTAAATACAGCGCCTCCACCTAATGATCTTTATCTTTACTTTCAATTGGAATTTAATATTCAAATGTTTTGCTGTTAAATTTGTGTTAAGTCAGTGATATTCCTATTTTTGTATATATGATGAAATTTTGTGTACGAAAGTGTAAATATGTTTATGTGTATAGAAATAAATTATTTAATTATAACTTAAGTTGTATGCATTTCTTTTATTATTTTTTATTGCCCAGGCTAATAATGAGCCAAAAAGACCCCCTAGCCCCAGCCCTCGAATTAAGGATCTGAAGGGGCACGGCAACTTTTTTAGGGCAACTTCATAATTGCCTTGGATTTTTGCTGAAAAGGCAAGGCAGCACGGCAGTTTGTAATATTTCAAGAGGGCATCATGGCAACTGTTGAAAATTTGAGAAGGGCACCAAGGCAATTTCTCAAAAGTGAAGAAAACACACACAAACATAGATAGATGATTTTATAATGAAGGGGCAGGGCTGGGCCACTGACAGCAACTTCATTAGAGGGCATGGCAAGTGACTGCCTTGGGTAAAGGACATATTTTGAGGGCATTACGGCAGTGGGGATGTGCACCCACGGCAAAATGCCATGGGTGCCGTGGGTTAATTCGAGGGCTGCCTAGCCCCTTTGAGATTTTCCTTCAATTATGTTTTTCAATTAACCATGATGCTTGGTTACCTTCCATTCAATCTAGTGGTGGTTTTGAGTGTAGGGGTCAATCAAAGGTCAGCACAGAGGTCATATTTCAAACTTGCTTACTTGCTCTCAAGGATTCAGAAAAGTATAGTTTGACTAACTTGTCATCTCTGAGATAAGTGGAATACTTGGGTATGATTTTTAACAACATAATATTATGAAAAGCTTTGTTGCAAAACCTCTTACATTGAGCAATTTTGAGAAGAAAAAAAAAGAAAAAAGAAAAAAGTACTGATGGGGGTTTGCAACAAAAGCAGTGTTGGTGGGATGCTTGGATAGGATGAGCATCCTGCCAAAAACTGCTTTTGTTGAAAACCCCCTTATACAATGTATCAGTGATTTTAATGATTTTTTGATGTGTTCTCAAAATTGCGTAAGGGGGTTTGCAACAAAGTTCTTTATATGAGCAAATTAGAAATTTGACCCATGTGGTGACCTTTGATTGACCCCTCATACCCAATACCAGATTAATATTGGCAAACAAGCAGATTATTATAGCTGAGGACACTGGCTAACAGAAAAACATGGTGGATGAAAAAAAGGAGGGTTTCAACTTTCAACTTTCATATACTATTTGTCATTGAAGCAAAATTACATTTCAAAAGGTTTATACATTTCAACATTTAGAACGCCAGTCACTCGCTGGTTATTGTTATGGGCTATGGCCATGTGTCAGAAGTTGGGACCCTCTTTCGTCACATACTGTTTTTAAAGCTGATAACATCAATTTTGAGATGAATGGTTACACGTTTTATGTACCAATTACAGGTATGTAAAAGTATACATTGCTGGAAAGCATAAAGAACAGATTACAATGACCCAAACCTGAAGTCAATGTTCAGGGTGTACCAGAAGATATATACAGGGTGGAACAGTAACTTTTTAATGAAGATGTGGTATAGTTTGGGTGTGTCTGTTTCATTTCAGGAGTATTTTCTCAATATAAGGACCACACAATCAAACAGAGCTTGAAAAGGCCCACCAGAAAATATGTATAGGGTGCGATGCTTGCTTCTATGTATACAGGGTGATAGAAATTTGCTTCATTATCAGACCTTAATTAATTAATTATTTACAATAAATTACTGACATCAAATTGGTACTAAACTCAACCCAGAAAGTATCGAAACGATTATAGATGGTCAGATATATCGAACTGAAATATATAGCAAAAACTTATTTAATGTATATAAAGCGCAGCTTTCTCCTGCGCATTTTGATACCTCTTTTGTTGCTCTACGATATCACTTGGTCGAGTTATGGGCGCTTGAGTGGCTTCAAGTCCATCTATAATCGTTTCGATACTTTCTGGGTTGAGTTTACATGTATATAATCATCGATTTTAGTTTTCAACTCGACATAAAAGGGAAAAAGGTATGTCATCAAATAATTATCCAGGATAGACTTTCTATGGTACCGTGCCCTCACATCCACCAATCTGCAAGTTTGTTAGCTTACTTGATCATAAAATTAATTAGCATCAATGGAAAATCCTGGTGTCAAATTTAAAAGGAAGAACTACGTTTTAAAGCAAGACCAATAAATTATGTTTATGATGAAGGGTGTAAGTCCTGAGTGTAAGGACCAGCAAGCAGCGAGTTACCATAATCAAGGCTGGAGCTCACAAGGGCTCGAACAACATGATGACAGTTTTCTTCATTGAGGTATCGCCGTCTACGAGAAATAGTTCGGAGTTGATAATTAAGAGTACAGCATAACCCATTTACATGATCTGACATAGACATAGTACTGTCAAAAATAATACCAAAATTACGGACTTTATTAAGGGATTTAGAATGAGCGTTTATGGCGCCGGTTTCGACAGTATTTTTTGTGGGACATGAGAGCACCTCAGACGTATCAAATTGCATTCTGAATACGAAGCATGTCTTTCTAATATCAAATAATTTTCATTTTTTAAAATTCACGATATAATACAAATTTTATGACAAATTATTAAAATTTGATATTTTTCAAATTTTTGATATAATTATAATAGTCCTCGAAATATAAATCTAATGATATATTCTTAAAGTGTATGTAGCTGAGAGGAAAAGCCGACGATCAATTGAACATTTTGACCTTTTATATTGAAGATATGGATTTTTTTCCTATATTTCCTATTTTTTTCGTGTTTTGGGAAAACAAATCCATATCTTCAATACGAAAGGTCAAAATTTTCAATTGATCGTCGGCTTTTCATCCCACCTACATACACATTAAGTATAAATCATCAGATTTATAAAGTACTGTTAAATATCAAAAATATCAATTTTTAATGATTTGCCATAAAATGTGTATTACATAGCGAATTTCAAAAAATCAAAATTATTTGATATTAGAAGGACATTCTTCATATTCAGAATGCAATTCGATATGTCTGATGTGCTCTAATGTCCCAAAATAAATACTGTCCAAACGTTCATACCCCCATCCCTTAAGAGTACGGCATAACCCATTTACATGATCTGACATAGACATAGGCCTAGTACTGTCAAAAATAATACCAAGATTACGGACTTTATTAATAGATTTAACGGTAGTTGTACTTACTTTAAGACTAAGAGCATGAATAGATTTTTAAATCTATTCATGCTCTTAGTCTAAAAGCTTATGAGGTGAGCCTACAACAAAGAACTCTGTTTTCTCCATGTTTAACTTCAACTTAGCATGAGTCATCCAGCACTGAATATCATGGATGCAGTTCTGAAGCCGATTTATAGCATCAATTTGATCCTGGGGCTGTTTAGGGTTAAAAGCGGTGTACAACTGAGTATCATCAGCGTAAATATGGTAAAAAAGTTTGTGCTTACGAATGATCATGCCAAGAGGTAAAGTATAAATAATATTGTAAAAGAGAAAGATCCCATGACAGATCCTTGAGCCAGCCCACAGTCAAGGGAAACAGCAGCAGAAAAAGTGTCATCGATGTTGACACGACTGTGTCTGTTAGACATGTATGATTGAAACCAATCCAGGGTCACGCTCATGCCAGTGAACTTCTTGGCATGATCTAGCCACCTTGCTGCTGGTCTTCCTCTCTTCCGCCTACCTTCCACCATCCCATCCACAATTGACTTAATGTCAAGGCTTGAGTGCCTGGTAATATGTCCAAACTAGGACGGCTTTCTTGAAAACATTTCACCATGTAATGTCTTCTTTGTTCCAGCTCTCTTCTGTCCATGATACCTTAATTAGGATTCTGCGGTAGTATCAGAGTTTGAATGAACCTACCATCTTTCTAGTTGACTTCTGAAGAATATGATGCTATTGCGAAGGCTGTTGACTTGACAAGCCGTACCTATATTAATAAAGGGAGTTGCAAATCTACTTTACTTTTCCATAAATTACCCACGTTCTTAACCACATCATCATTTCGTCGACGGGTCCTTAAAGAACTTTAGCAAAATTACCCTCGATTAGAGAAAAGCGAATGTAATTAATTTTGTTTCACTGGTTTCATTTTCTGATATTGGATTTCATAATTTGATCTCATATACCTCGACACCTGCTGATGTTTGACCTTTTGCATGTCAACACATTCCTGGTGCTCTGGAGGTCAGCTGGGCAGGGAGTGAGTTTCAGGGCTGGAATTGCCAGAGGGCATATAGTATGGTGACCCAAGTGAAGTCCAGCTGGTTAGGATGACAGATTGACCACTGTGTTTTTAAGGCTAACTTTCATACTCATGGCAATTGCCATGGCAACTGGCTGTCAAAGCTGAAAACATTTGAAGAAAGCATGGATACAAAATTATAAGGATATGTACATGAAATGGGATTTCGTGCAATTGCCTGCCTTCATGCAATTGGGTACAGTCACCAGCGGTCGAATTCGACGGTATCGCATCTCAAAATGCGATGCAATTTCCATCAACTGCTATATGCACTTTTCCAAAATGCATAGCTAAAAGTGCTATACTCGTACATAGCACAAACAGCTATGCAAAAAAATTGACCGAATTCGAACCCTGACAGTCACCCAATGATAATGAATCCCAGGAACTCAAAACTCTCGACACCATTTCAATTGCACCACCATCAAGTGTGAAGTCCTCTCCTTCATGTCCTTGATCTTTCTTTTCATCATAATAATCATCATGATTTTGGCCTTCTATAAGCTTATTGTGTTCAGCATTAGTCCACTCTTTTCGCTTGCTATTTTCACTGCACTCTCCTGCTGTCACATGCCAAGGTGGCGTATCACCAATCTTCAATACTTCCTTGGAATTCTCTTTAGCTTCTCTTAGTGCTTCTCTCAGTCTCATTATTCTTTCAGCATAGATGTTGAAAAGCTGAGGGGACAAGATGGATCCTTATCTGACACCTCTACCAATTTTGAACAACGCGGAGTCACCTCTGCTCATTCTGACAGCCGATTAGCTGATTAGATCCAGATCCACCACTTGGGTAGGAGGGAGGAAAACCCATCTTTATCATAATTCTCCAAAGGTCTTGATGGCAAACACAATCAAATGCCTTACTGTAGTCAATGAAACATACAGAGTGTTCCTGCACTTTTTAATGATATACAATATGCATGCATGGTCTCTAGTTCCCCTTCCAGCTGAATCCTACTGGTTCCTGGGCAATCTCATTATTCCTGTCAGGGGCTATTTTAGGAGCAAATGCACTGCACGTTGGCGAATGTGATCGACCAGCGGCAGTGCTTGGGGATATGGTGCTGGATGGCGGTGCCTTGTCAAGGTTTGGAGATTTTCGAATATCATGTGTTAAGATTACACTTTTTTGTGACTCATTTTTGACCTTAAAGTTAGGTTTCAGTAACAGGAAACTTTTTTTTGCTGACGACTCCATGTCAGTAACGCCTGAAACTTTTTTTGGTATTAAAAAAAAATTTAACGGTTTTATTATCGGCTATCATTAATGATTCCCTTTTTGTCCGCCGAGGAAGGCATCAGCCGAAATACGGTCCATTTGTTTTAATATCAATGAAAAAACTCTACACCTGGGGGATGCTGTGTTTTGCGATTTAAAAATACGTGAATCTAATGAATCTAAGCTACCACAGGCATCAGTAGGCCTATTTTCCTGACTATAATATTTATTCGTAGAAAAAAGATTTCAAAAGAGTGACATTAGGTCTACATATCCTTAAAAGTTTTCAATGCATACTTTTTCCAGCTATTTTCAGTTGTGACAGCTAGTTGCCATGGCAATTGCCATGGGCATAGTGGTCCACCTGTCATCATAACCAACTGGACTTGGGTCCCCATACTATATGCCCTCCGGCAATTCAGTGCTTAGGTTACTTTCAACCACTATTCCAGGCTATTTTTATAATGAGGTTTGCACCAAGCTATGTTCACTACAAGTTTTACTTTGTTCTAGACTCTGGTTATCATTGTTATATGTTTCTGTTGGTATTTCAAATTGATTCTTTGCACTAAAACAACAGCTTAAATTATTTTCATATAATCACATGAGGAAAATTTATGAAGTGAAAATAAGTAAAAATAAAATAGGATAAAATATCAGTGTCTATGGTCAGGCAGACTAAAAATGCCCTGGGCAGTCTATTAACTCCTTGCATGCTCAAGAATTCATCAAGATTCAACATTAACCAAGGTAAAATTGTTACTACTGCACAAAGAATAAAGGTTTATAAAATATTATTAAGAGAAAGAACTATCTTAAAAAGAAAATATTAAAAGAAAGAATAACTATCTAAATAAGAAATTGACCTCTGCATATTGAATAACAATGTTGAACCTTACCACATAGGCCTACCGAGTGTATACCACTGAGTTGCACAGTGGTCCAGGGAAGAAGGGAAAGGGTTATTTCTCATGGTTTGGTTGGAGCTGGGAGCCCTCATGCCGACAGTGGTATGTGAAAATAAGACCAGGGAAAGAAGATTTATTGCCCTCGCTTTTCTCTAATCGAGGGTAATTTTCCTCAAGTTCTTTAAGGACCCGTCCAGCTGATGACTTTCACTGTTAACGTGGTACTACACCCCTTGATAAATTTGTGACTATTTTTGTATTCTTAAAAAATAATAACACACTGATAACAAAAGTTATAGGGGCAAAGTAACCGAGTTACTACACTGGAATTTCAGCGAGTCAATACAAGCGGTACGTTATTTATGATAAGAAAAGACGTACCGCTAGAATGTACCTCATCTCGAAACATATATGAACCACTTGTCTTGAATCACTAAAATGTCAGTGAAGTAATTGGATTCCTTGCCCCTATAATATACATAACTTTTGTTACCAGTATATGGTTATTTTTTCAGAAAAATGCAAAATTAGTCACAAAATTTATCAAGGGGTGTAGTACCACCTTATAGGAGCCACAAGTTTAAAGGTTACTTTTTAGCGGGTTTATTTCCCGCCAAAAATATCCACAAAAATCTCGTCGCCTTAACCCTTACGCTCCTGAATACTACAAAATACTACTTGATATATGCGCTGTTCGTGCATGCATCCCACGTGGTGTGATGACGCAATCGCCCTAAGTGATATATAGGCACGGTTTCGCTGGCCAGCGAAGCCCAAGACCCGTGGCAAGGTGTCGCCGACCGAGTGCTTGGCATGCGAGGGGTCTCGGGTTCGAATCCCACCCAGAGCAAACAACTTCTTTCCTTCTTTTCTCTCTTTATTCTTTCCTTCTTTCCCTTCCGTCGCTAAAAAGGCCCTAGGCGGTTAGGGTTAACACATTTAGTAGCCATTGATTAAGATTGATCGGGGTAAACCGGACAAGGAACTGATAACACAAGTTATCAGTAAGTGTATTCAGTAGTTTATCTGAAAACAATAAACCTATTAATATTGACTCAAGTCGTAATAATACAAGCAAAACATTTTCGGAGGTCTTTGCATTTTTATCAAATCCACCGAGCACAATTTTTGTAGAATGTTATTACAACATCATTTAAAAATGGCAAAATGTTTTTGCAAGATATGTTGATGTTTCGTCAGACATTTTTGCAAAACATTTTGCGAAGAATCAGAAAATATGTTAGAAATATTTGGCAGTAAGTTTTCAAAAAAGTTTTTGACTTTTTTTTAAACGTTTAGGCAGGCGTTATACACGTGACATTTCGTATTTCTTTTGTTTGGTGGGTGGTTCAGTATACACATTGAATTTAAACAAAACCGAGGAGATGCGGAGATGCACTTTGTGAAGTATAATTATGTCCATGTTCATTTGTTTGATGGCATGTAGAATTGTAAAGCAAAGTTGAACACTGACGGCGTTATTTATCTTACAAGGGCTAGCCACTTGTATAGTGGCATTAAAAATCACAGAAATTAGTAACATATAGCTTCTTTTTAACATGAAATGAAAGAATAGCTCATATTATTAGGATAAATTTAATTAAAATTATATGTAAATAGCGCCCTCAATTTGAACACAAAAGTTAACACAAAAAAGCAGACAAAGATGAAAATAAATTGATAAAAGAAAACCCAAGTTGAAAATAGCTAAAAAATATAAGTGTATATTAGTGTGATAGCGGTTGGAATTATAAAGGTCTAGAATTGAAAATTACGTAATGTTTTGTTAGAAACAATAATAAATGATCACATCAAACAACCATATTGAACTAGTTGTGTTTGTCCTTTGACCTCATTACCATCCATGCTCATAAAGTTTCTATAAAGTAAATAGGTTTACTACCGTCGTTGAATCGAAATGACTATTTGATAGTGTACACTAATTATTCATAATCATTAATACTATCATATAGTATCATGGGGGTGTTAAGCATATACCATTATGAGAACCAACAATGGAAATGGAATGGTGGGTGACGAGAACATCAACAAAATAATGCAGAGAATTGTGGCAGACTGTACAGGGTGTCTCAATAAAATTTGTATTCAATTTTTCTCTAATTATGGCCACAATTGTTACCGTGACTTTTTTCTCAAAGTGTATTGTATTTGAAAATGATTGCTGACAAATATTGTGAAATTAGCATATTCTGTCATTAACAATTTAGGGTGCAAAGTTGAGTGTTTTATATGAGACATCTTATAGGCGTAGATATCTTATTGGACCACTTTGACTGATATACTTCTTTGTTACATTACCACAATCCAAGCTGAATTACTTAAAATCTTAAACTTTGATACGTACCTAAATATCCTAAATAGGTTTGTATACAAAATAACAAATAAAAGAATAGCATTGCAGAAATGGTTCGAAAGTCGAAATAGGGTTTTGCTTGGCAAAATTAGTACTTTTCATGGAAACGGGAGTAGCTCCCCTCGTAATTGCTTATCTATGCTCCGGTAACGCCTGCTTGTAATTCTATCGGTAGTTCAAACTCAACGGGATAACTAGGAGAGGGCGTTTCTTGAAACACTGAATTCTTAAACTATTAGAAATACATCTCCCGAAACAAAGGGAACTAACAAGTATGGAACGAAACATCATTTTAATAGTGGTGGCTTCCATTACAGTTCTGGTGGTTGGCCTTGGCATAGGCATTGGCATCGGTGTGGCTGTAGCGCCTAGCTCAGAAAATGCAGAGATCAGGGAAGAGATTGGTGGTATAGCGGACAAGTTACATGATCAAATAAGTAACGAGAATATCAGAGATAATCTCAGGTAGGTCATCAGGGCTAGGTATGGAAAGGGTTGACAGAAAGAAACAAAAAAGAAGGAGTAACACATGATGATAACAAATAGAAACGAAAAACTAAGCGTAGGGCTTTTTAAAAGTTTGCGTTATGCGGTATTTGTATCGTTTTACTTAAAGGCGTAAATGGACTGAATGCAGATCCCGAAATGTTTCACAGACTTAACAGTGTTAAATGATATGAAAAGTTTATTTAAAAAAAAATGATCCGAGCGATTTTACGAAACGTTCAAATCAGTTCAAATTTTCATCCTGAAGATATGATGCGGATATAAAGCACAAAAGAAAACCCCAGTTGAGGTGAAATTGATTGACTCATTTGCTTTGTACTTGTTCCAGGCATCGTGTCTTCTGGAGGCAGATTTGAACTAATGAGGCGCTACAACCACACTCTATACTTATTTTCTCAATAGGAAATATAGGCAAATATATATGGCTGGTCAAATATAAAGAAAATAATAAACTGTGTGCTACTTTTGATCATAGTTTTTAATTTACATTAAAAGTTTTTAAAGTAGGGTGTCAATTTAAAGATAACATTACTAGGGCATGTTTTGGTGGCCTAAGCCACTAAGCTAAAAGAATTGAAAATGGTGTTTAAACGGATTTTGCATCTGAACGCTTCGAATGGTGTTATTTGCTGCTATGATTATGCAATTGGTTGCTTTATTAAACTCAAAGATTTTTTTTCTTCCTCCCACGTCTAACCAAGTGGAGGGTCGCTCTTGCTGAAACGATGAAGAAGGTACATACTAAATAACATGAAAAAGGGCTTGGCTTACGTCAAGTTAGACTATCCATTTACAGTTACGGTCATTTTTCCAAATTGATAATAACAAAATACCAATGAGCACCCATGTCACAAGGGAAAACGCGGTAAATCGCACATTATTTCACATTATTTGCACATTATTTGCAGAATCTCTCCTCTTTTTTCAGATTATAAGCTTACTTAGCAGAAATTGTGGCAAATTTTGGCGATCTTAGCGTTTTTGAGCGATTTTGCTCATTTTACCGCTTTTTCCCTTGTGTCATGGGGCCTGTATCACCCGCCATACACCAAATTTTTGAAGGGGAAAAAAAAATGCATTGTGGGGGTGTTTGGGGGTCAAAAAATAAAATGTTTGAAATTGCCCATACTTTCAACCCCTGCAATTTTAAGGCAGTCAATATATAAGGTATTGCCCAATTTGAGTTCCAAAATGTGGCTTTACCACAGGGTTCAATGGGAGAATTCAAACTTTAAATGGCTTTTTCCGGAATTTCAAGTGCTTTTTTCCTCTGGCGTCAAAAAATTAGAATTGATTCCGGATCAAAGTTTCGCAACGAGAACGCGCATATTACTTAGGGCTTTCGAAAGAAGCGAGTCAATACTTTGAAATTTGAAACGTTCAAAATCACTCATATTTTTAAGCACTGGAATCTCAAGGCACCCAATGTGTAGCATATAGCTCAATTTGGACTCCAACTTGTATATTTTGCATAGGGTTCCATGTAAAATTAAAACTTCAAATGCATTTTTCTGTTTTTTCAAGTGCTTTTTTCCTCTGGCGTCAAAAAATTAGAATTGGTTCCGGATCAAAGTTTCGCAACGAGAACGCGCATATTACTTAGGGCTTTCGAGATATCAAAAAAAAAAAAAAAAAAAAAAAAAGCCGCAAAAAATTGAAATCGATATTTTGCTCCACAGGCTGTGTACTGTACATACTCAATGTGTAGCTGATACAGTGAAATTTGACTGCCACACTCTTGCAGCCAATGGGCTATTCCATTTGACATGCATACACCCCTAGATGGAGGTCATGACCTCAATCGCGCACACAGGGGTGTAGATATCAAATGGAATCGCCTATGCAGGTAACTTCATTTGAAATTCACACTCCCTGTGTGGAAGATTAAGGGCATGTCTTCCATAGGGGTGTATGGATTTTAACTGGAATAGCCCAATGGTTTAATCACCTGTTTGAGTTCTGCATGTAAAATCATCTGCAAGTAAGAAGCCCCCATGTCACAAGGGAAAACGCGGTAAATCGCACATTATTTCACATTATTTGCACATTATTTGCAGAATCTCTCCTCTTTTTTCAGATTATAAGCTTACTTAGAAGAAATTGTGGCAAATTTTGGCGATCTTAGCGTTTTTGAGCGATTTTGCTCATTTTACCGCTTTTTCCCTTGTGTCATGGGGCCTAATGAGTGGGGTATGCTGTAAAGTACAGATAAATACCGACGGGTGGAGGATGGTTAACTCAGTTTTATAAGTCGCCTATTTTAAGTCAACTTTTGTGTGTTTTGATGGAAAAATATTTTTCATGGCATTATTGCATAGCGTCAATTGCAATCGATAAACTTAAAGGAACCGATGAGTTTACTGTTTATAATGTCATACAAAATGATCGTCTCACTGGTACTGCTATATTAAATAATGACGTAATCATTTTTGGTGCAAATGCCCGGGTGCAAATGTAAAGAATACTGCTCATTGGATCATCGCGGTCTTAAGCTTCTCTCTGAGACTGATACAGGTGTCATTAGTCTATTAACAGAAATACAGTATCATTACCCGGGATCATTTAATACCTGATTATTGTCTATATTGAGTAAATCAAAATGAAATTATCTCAGTTTCTTATCGTAAATAGATCCTGTATATCACCTTAAAGTGCCGTAAGACTTCGTTTTATCTTGTTACCTATTGATATTGTGATAAAGGTATTTAACACGGGTGCCACATATCGCTGGAACTCCTGCAGACCGAGACGGTGCAGAATATCTGCGTGATAAATGGTTGGAGTACGGCGTGGACAAGGCAGATCTGAAACCATACAAAGTATTGTTGCAATATCCTCCTGACCCCGACGATACGGAAAATGCAAACAAGGTACGGTATGTACTTAGCAAACACAAACATACATTTAAAACTTTGATAAATGTGTTTTGGTTTAGATCAAAACGTCTTATTATTCTTTAAAATCGGGTAATAACAAGGTCATGTTCTTACAAACTTTGATATGAAAACAACACCACAACAACATTCTAAAAATGTTGTCGAAATATTTGTAAAATAATTGTTGAAAATATTTTCCCCTAAAAATATGTTGTCCACACCCGGTGTCCACACTAAAAATAACATTATGTTAGAATGTTTTGCAGACTGAGGTATTCAAAAACGATTTGGAATGTTAGTAAACCATTTTTTACCCTTTATATACCCTTTAATTTAACCCGACATTTAAAAGTTTTCTGTCAAAACGTTTTGTGTTTTCTGGGTAATACAGATTGTAAACTTGGTTGTCAAGGCAATTTCTTAAATTAATTCAATAAATTCGGTGGTCAACAAGCGAAGAATTTGTCAATTGTGTAATGAAGCCTTGAAACAGCTTGGGCTACTTTCGTGTCTTTGTGTAGCAAAAGAGCCAGAATTTAGTTGAATAGTCGTGAACCATCTGGTCGGTGCTCTTACTCATGCTTATCTTTGACGATAATCATGAGAGTTGATGCGAATCAAACTTGATATGTGCAAACATGGCAAAAAGTGGTCCAACCTGGACGATTAAGTAAAATCGGGCATAGCGTTTGAACGTGAACTAAGAAACCAAGTAAGGTTTTTCTGTTAGCCAAGATGTAACAGATTCTAAAGCATATCACATTTACGCCATGACACCTTTTATTTTTTTCTGGAAAATAAAAATGCAATTGCTAAGCATGAAAGTCGATTTTACGCGATGCAAGCTTATGTGCGAAAATGTCAAAAGTGACCCAATTCGTTTTCTGGACGAGTTACGTAATTTTCTGTTAGTCAATATGTTACTGATTCAACTTCATACAATATTGCTGCCATTATCTCTTTTATTTATTTTTTTCTAAAAAGCGAATTTAAGTGCAAAAGTGCAATATTATTATTCTATAATGTTTATTGTTACAATCTCACTGGTATGGATTTAAAATAAATTTTTATGGTCATTGTAATTTATAAATAATAATTGTAAGTTGTCGTTGCTGTTGTTGTATATAGGTCTAACTGTAGCTGTATTCTTCTACGAATGTGTGAGAGTTCCATTTAATCTCTAATATAATGTGTTGAAATGCACATTAAACTATAGTCCTTTTCTGTTGATTAAAAATGGCTTTGGCTTAAGATATTTATTCAGGAATGCGTGTGACTTTTCTCTCTGGTAAACTGGATTGGAAGTTGTCACGTGCGTTTGTTACATCACCATGATCACTAAACCGTACGTGCTTGATTTCGTCTACACTATTTCGTTTTCCCTCTCTTTTAACGTAGTCTCTGTCGATACTTTGCCAACAGGTGCAAATATTCAACCAAGCTAGCGGAGACGCTGATTTTGAATCCTCTGGTCCTGAAGATGATTTTGGGGAAGAAGAGCTACAACAGCCTGGCATACCAGTGCCATATAATGCATACTCTGGCACTGGTGACGCTCAGGTAGGATTTTTACAACGATATATTCTGTAGAAGATTCGTTCTCTATCATTTCAGTATCATAACTATCATCATTATCAATATCATATAAAATTTAACTGTAGTCACTGATATTCCTGTTCATTTCTTATACAAATTATAGGCAGAAATGGTGTACGTACATTATGGAAATGAAGAAGACTATGAGTTCCTATTGAGTATAGATGTCAATATAACAGGACGAATCTTCATTGCTCGATATGGAACCTCTGGCAGAAGTCGAAAGGTTAGTAACATGCATCCCGCGTTTCCAATTGAAATACACAGGAAGACCCCAGCTGTGCCAAAGGTCACCTTTTCAGACATCCTGTCTAGACGCTGTAATGTCAGCGCCCATCTGGTCACGTGGGCATTAAATTAAGTGCCTTTATTTAAATGCCATAAGACGACTGGTGTGGGAGATTAGGTCATGTCTTCATAGGGTGTTTGTGGATTTCAACTGGAATAGCCCGATATTGCATGTTCTTAAAAGGCACTTAAAACTTTATGGTAATTGGGCATTTAAACACTAACGATTCATAGAATATTTAAAAAATGAAAAACATATAACACTTTTTCACCGATCATTATACTTTTTTTGTAAACCCAGACAATGTTAGCACAGCGTTATGGTGCTGCAGCCCTTATCCTCTACTCCGATCCAGCTGATTACGTTCCCGAAGGAGGTTTACCGTATCCTAATGGTCCGTGGATGCCTGATACAGGTGTACAAAGAGGATCCATATTCTTTGATTCAGGGGACCCGCTGACACCACATTATCCAGCTACAGGTATGTGACTGGGAGCTACATGGGGGGCGAGGGGGTGGGGGGGTATTTTGATATTGTGATATCGGTCAATTGAGCTAAAAGCAAAATACATAGGGGAGGAAAATTAATATACGGTACCACCCGGGGGTACCATTGGGTTTGACCATGAATATGAATGAACTTTAACACAATAGTACATACGAGGGGTATCAAAAGTTTTAGAAATCGCCCAGAAGTGAAAGAGCTATATCAATGACATAATGTAAATGAAATAAATGGTCTTTATGTACACTATGGTGCAAAATGGTCTCATAAGTATATTTACTTTTTTTTACAGGCGACGCTAGATGCTAATAACCTGCTGCCCCAGTTACTGCGCATAAACTGCAAGATTGAGAAAATTGAGGCAAGCAGCGATATTAAGATCCTGCATTTGAAGGGTTGCAGTGCCTAGAAAATCGATGATGAAATGAAAGTTATCTTCGGTGGTGATTGTGATATTGTCACTGTTGCTTTTTGGAAAATGAATTTTTATTTCATCACAAATTTTTTGGGCACTGTAACCCTTAAAATGGAACTTAATCATGCTACATGCCTTAATTTTCTCCATTTTGCTGGTTATGCGGTTACATAGGCAGGTACTGACATCTAGCGCCTGTAAAAAAATTAAACATTCTTATGAGACCATTTTTGCATCATAGTGTACATAAGGACCAGTGATTGCACTGACAAAATTTCATTGATATAGCTCTTTCACTTCTGGGCGATTTCTAAAACTTTTGATACCCCTCGTATCTGTATGAATTTTAAAGTTATAATAAACATAAATAGTAAAGTATATGATAATTGAAACTATTAATTTGTCACCATATTCATCTCGCTCAAGCACCATCCATACATATTATTATTGCTTGTAATAATTACTAATATTAGTATTGTTATTAAAATATATTTACATTTTGATTTTTAATCAGAGGGTGCTTTTCGAGAACATCCAGAAGACGTACCAAGATTACCAGTGATTCCAGTAACTCCAATACCATACAAAGATGCAGCAGTACTCATTGGGTGGGTAAAGTTTAAGACTCTTGGATATTGTGTTAAGTTGATATCATTTGCATCCGAATATTGCCTCTAAGGGATTGGATAGCAAAGTTTACATTCTAAATCCAAGGAATGTCCTTCTGATATCAAATGATTTTTTGAATTCATGATATAATACAAATTTTATGGCAAATTATTAAAAATCAAAATCAAAATTACTATCGAGCGCGAATGGATAACCTAAACTCTGTACGTTTTCGAATTGAGTGGAATAGATTTCAAATGTTTCGTGGGTACAACTGTTTTCTTGTCATTTGGCTGTGCTATTTGATTGTTTGTTTATCGGTGTAATTATTTGTAAGCCAAAAAAACGACTATAGCTTTGAACTTGTTTGTGTGTGTCTTAAAAGTCTTGACATTTCAGTTTAAGCACTCATTAAACTCTGTAGTCAAATTTTTAAAGCCTGCCTTTGTTCGTTTCTTTTTTCTTTCAAGTAACTTAGCGCCAAATCCACAAATGCCGGCTAACTGGATTGGTAATATGGAAATAACGTATGGACTTGGTCCTGGATTTGTTGGCGAATACGAGGATAGGTAAGTTGTTGTATTCGAGAAAAATATTTGCACTTTTATTAGTAGCATGATAACTATTGGACATTTTCATGAAATTGTGACATGTTCTTTATACACAATGTTATTGTTACATCGCCACTTGGATCACAATGGACCTTTATGCTAGTCGGTAAGCATGGTGAGGGTACCCTATTGCTTATTCTAGATCAAGTTATTGTTATTCTATGGCTAACATGATTTAAAGGCAAAAAAGGGAAATGCAGCGAGTTTCAAAATTGTTGCACACATTTTGTTTTATGATTGTGACCCTACATACAAACTTTAAAAGATAACCTTGAGGAAACAAATTCTGTATATAAGTCATACGGTTGTTATTTGGTGCCTTCAAAGAATTGAAGCCATGCTTTAATAACTGCAATGGCCAACTACAGGAACGGTGTGCACAGGCTAAAGTGGAAATGATGTACCACATCGCTTATGGACTAGTTGATATTCCACTGTTTATACCTTGTTCCAACCGTGATGCTACGTGGGCACTCAATGAAATATCAGGTGCAATTTGCCAAGACACCTGTTTACCAACATTGGTTCTTCCCAGTTGGAATCAGGCTCTGGAATGCACTTCCCAGCAGCTTGCCAGCTCCTCCGTGGGCAGGTGGAATCTGTCCAGCTTCGTTAGACGACTTCCAGTTTTTATCGCACCTCAGTTGTAGTTTAGCGCTGTTAATTTTCTGCACCCACCTTGCAAAAAAGTACGATTATACGCTATGTGTGGACTGTACTATATTGAAAAGAAGAAGAAGTTCTAGGATCACAAAATGATGACTTTTATCAAATTATTAGATCCACTATAATAATTTTTTTGCAAGAAGCATGTTGTTTCGTTAAAATAAAATATATTGTTGCAACTTTCCATTTGTTATTTACTGTTAGATTGTGAATGTCATACGTACATCATGAAGTCAAATAAGGACATTATTACAATTTCAGTCATCTATCCCCGTAAACTGTATGTGTCTTAAAAAGAAATGCCTTTTGAAACTATTCCTTTTTTATGATATTGAGCTCTGTTGCCCGATGTTTCCATGTTTTGTTATATACACCAGGCACAAAAAGAAACTCGTCAGTTATATTCATCCTTGCTGTTCAATAACTTGATAATTTTGGATTATTCTGAAATATACATTTTGTTAATTGGACTTTGCTATCTCATTTGACACCCTGTTCGTGAAAAACGAACAAGAATTGACCAAGATATGCGCCTCCAAAGCCTCAAACCCCAAAATCAAAAGTTGCACTTTCAACAATTTTCAATGGGAAAGCATCGTTGTATTGCACACAAGCACCACGGGCCAATCAATAAAGCACACAGTGTAACAAGCACAATTGAATCGTTAAAATTGCAACTTTTCATTTTGGGGTTTGAGAGTTTGGAGGCGCATATCTTGGTCAATTCTTGGTCAATGTTCACGAACAGGGTGTCAAATGAGAAAGAAAAGTCCAAATAACAAAATGTATATATCAGAATAATCCAAAATTATCAAGTTATTGAACAGCAAGGATGAATATAACTGACGAGTTTCTTTTTGTGCCTGGTGTATATTCATTTCAGGGTAGGACGTGTAGTTGTGAATTCAGTCAGCGACGTTCGTTGGGCCTATAACGTCATTGGTTTTATTGAAGGAGAAATTGAACCAGGTTGGTAGTCACGGAAAAGTTTAAAATTTGTGTTAATTTTTAATTATTCAATGTTTGCGCATCGGAATAGGTTGTCTAAATAGATGGCGCATTATAAATGCATTATTATTATATCATTATTATAGCTTTGTAAATGTTTTTACTACCCTATAAGAAACTGAAAATTAAATATTTCCAAGTTCCGACTGATTTTGCTTGATCGCATCACATATTTAATACTTATAGGTAAATGCATGCTCAGATATCTATTTTTCCTGCTGTAAATAAAGTAATAGAAACAATGTTATTAACAAGGATATCCCCTTCCATCAGATCGTTATGTTCTCATCGGAAACCACCGAGATGCATGGGGATTGGGCTCTGTAGACCCAACCAGTGGTACCGCTTCTGTACTGGAATTAGTAAGAGTATTTGGAAAGCTGAAGAAAGAAGGTAACATAATTTATAGCTATACAAAATAGTTGAGGAGCAAAAACACGTTATTAACAAATTGATCGAATACAGAAGGAACCCTTACTTATAATTTACCAAATGACATGAATAATGCCATATCTAGCGTGAAGGGTAAATAACACTAATTTTGAAAATTATAGTTCTCTGGATTCGAATCTAATGCCTATAGATTAAAATATTCAACTCTTCTCCAGTGTACCTCTGTGGCTCAGTTGGCTAAAATACGAAGGCCGGTTCGAATCCAGCCAGATGTACTTCAACGTGCGCTGGTTGCTCTGAGTCGGGAGGACGATGTATTCTTTGTATGAGAATTGTTGGTCGATTGAAGTTCTAAGAAACCAATATAAATTTAGAATGTAAAACAAACAGTATTACAAGCAATTGACTACTCGTATCAATCATCTTCTGCATCTACTTCAATACTTTATATTTGTTATACTATATAGGATGGCGTCCAAGACGTACACTTGTATTTTGTAGCTGGGGTGCCGAGGAGTTTGGTCTCGTCGGGTCCGTAGAATGGACTGAGGTAAAATGAATTGAAAAAAAAATACAGTATTGGTGAATTTGCACACCCACATTGAAACTCAATGGTATAAAAACCGTAACCTATTGCCTGATTTCAAGATGACCTTTTACTCTCTTTCTATTTTCTCTTTCTATAATAATTATCTCATAGAGCGTCATCCTCCAATTATCAGTTATAGACAAATCCAACAAATTTGACCTTCAAATCCATTCCGGCCATTATTGGGTCCCCGCAACACCAAACTGGTGTTGTAATTGCCCAATTGGGTGGATTAAAGCCGCTGAAAAATTGATGTTAGATTCTTTTGTGTTGTAAACTGTCATCATTCTTTTGTTTACGTGTAACACGGGTGATAGAATACAGTTTAAAATACCCTCCAGAGCCGCATCATTTCACATTTTAGGTGAGATTGAGCCGACGGGGACCCAGCTACGGCCGCCATTGAGGTGTAGGAATGCGTGAAATTAGATTCGTTTATATTAATTATCAAAGAAAATTTTCAAAGAAAACTCTTTTAAAAAGGATGTGCCGTGACATATATTACTTCCAATGAAAGTATATCGTTTATTTACAGGAATACTATTACTTGTTGAGTCAACGTGCCGTAGCTTATCTCAATCTAGACATTGCTCTGTACGGTATGTATTATATCATTTTGATTGTAGGTTAATATAATAATACCTCATCAATATTTTGGTCACTAATTTCATTAATTTACTTTCAATAATTAGTTTTTGATATGTGCAATTTGTTTTTGTTTTTTCTTTGTTTTTTTCCTTAAATGTTAACATATGATATGTCATTGATGGACATGGCAGCTGGTTGGTTGGACTCGGCATTTTTGTTGTCTACCAACCTGCTGCCATGTCAAATAAATGCCATATACCTGTATCAAGGGGTTACAGAGCTACAGGCCTCTGGGCCTCAACTGTAATTCCTTCACCTGTATTATGCATTTCCATAGTTTATTATATGGTCAATTCCAGCGAAAGCGGACAAAATTCTCTCTATGTTAACTTTCCACTTTAAAATGTCATTA